>NC_043709.1:52189099-52193292 GCF_006229205.1 Suricata suricatta
CTGGTCCTCCATTAGGTTTCTCCTGTTAGACCTATGAGTGCAAACATATGGTATCTGTCCTTCTCTGCCTGACTTATTTCGCTTAGCATGACACCCTCAAGGTCCATCCACTTTCCTACAAATGGCCAGATTTCATTCTTTCTCATTGCCATGTAGTATTCCATTGTAGATATAAACCACATCTTCGTGGTCCATTCATCATTTGATGGACATTTAGGCTCTTTCCATGTTTTGGCTATTGTTGAAAGTGCTGCTATGAACATTGGGGTACATGTGCTCCTATGCATCAGCACTTCTGTATCCCTTGGGTAAATCCCTAGCAGTGCTGTTGCTGGGTCATAGGGGAGTTCTACGGATAGTTTTTTGAGGAACCTCCACACTGTTTTCCAGAGTGGCTGCACCAGTTTACATTGCCACCAACAGTGTAGGAGGGTGCCCATCTCTCCACACCCTCGCCAGCATCTATAGTCTCTTGATTTGTTCATTTTAGCCATTCTGACTGGTGTGAGGTGGCAAATACTCACCTTTTAATAAGACTTCCAAACTGCTAGGGCCAAGCCCTCTTCCTTCACTTAACAAGAGAAGACACACCATTCCTACTGTGACGGGTGGTCACCCCAGTGCCCCTTCCCATCTTGTAAAAGAACTGAGAGAAGTTGAGGGGGTGTTTATAGGAATAGTGGGTGTCACTCTGGTGAAGCAAGGGTTCATTATAAAGATGTTTTCTCAGCTCAAAGCTGAGTGATAGGATCCATGCAAAATGCCCCTTTTATTTTAAACTAATTTACACTTAAAATAGAAAGTACAATGTATATGTAAGTCATGTCTATAAAATGAATATGTGGTTCATGCTCACCACCCAACTGAGAAATGTAGCATCTCTAATACTCTGGAAACTGGCTATGTCTGCCCCTCTGATTTCATTCCTTTGCCTCTTAGATCCCCAGATAATCACTATTAAATTTTGTGATTACAATTCGTTTGCATTTATTTCTAATTTCACTGTGTATCTATATATCTCCAAATGGCATATTCCTTAATTTTGGCTGTTATTGAATTTACATAATAGTATTATACTGTGGTTTTCTGTAATTTACTACTTTGCCCAACAAGTATTTGTGGCATTCATTATGGGTGTTGGCATATAGCTGTAGTTTATTCATTTTTTACTATTGCTTCATATTTTATTATACGAATTCACCACAATTAATATATTTATATTCTGGTACATGAATATTTGGTCTTCTATATTCTTGCCATTATGAACAATGCTTCTATACATGTCTGTGTACTTCTGGTGCATGTGTGCAAGAGTTTCTTGGAACACCTTCTGAGGAGCAGAATTGCTGGTTTTCAGGGCATGCATATCTTCAGACTTAGCAGGTAATGCCAATGGTTTTCCAGAGTGGTAGTGCTAATAAAGTAGCTCAAGGTATTTTCTTACTATCTTTGTAACCCTGCTGTATAGGTACTTATATCTCCTTTTTCTGTGTGACTCGTGCTCAGTGTGTCTTCTCTCTTTTCCTGCTTACTCTAACCAGAATTGGTCACTTTTATTCATTTTCAAACGACCAACTCTTGCCTTTGTTGACCCTCTCCTTTGTGAATCTTCTTATCTGTCATTGCTTTCTGCTGTTATCTGTATGACTTCATTAATTGTATTTTATTTTTATTTATATAACAAGCACTTAAACTCAGTGTAGGACAGGTGTTTGTGGGGAAGTGAAACTTCATGGATTTCTCAGTGTGCCAATAAAAAGCCCTAGGTGCCTGAGATATATCACATCTATAGTTAATTGTATAGTTAATTGCTTTGATTCAAAAGGATGATAAAATTCCTCTTGTCCCCTCAAGTGAACTAAATGGTTGACAGCTGAGGTCCCTCGTGGAGCCCTCAAGGTGTCAGAAAGATTGGGCCCTACCTTTCTAAGTATGAAACTCAGATCTCGGAGATCCCTGTGGTTTCTGTGGCCCTTGGGAAAATGTACTGACATTCAAAAGGTTAGAGTGAGAACCCAGGGTCCTTTCTGACACATCCCAAAGCAGCAAAATATGTTTTTCCTTTCAGGAAGGGAGACGATAACTCTCTCTCCTGTGTATAAATGGTGAAAATCCCATGCTCCTCTGTCATTCACCTGTAAAGTATTTAGCTACTAATGTAGGACATTTGACCTGGTTTTCATCATGAGTGAGGCTTGGGGCGCAGCAGGCCAATTTGCTTATTTATTGGGAGATAAATAAGCAACCTTGTGTAAGCATTCAAGATAGAAGATATAAAGTTGAATATTAAAAACTCAACAGCACTATTCTGAGACCTTTACAGATACCGACTCATTTAATCCTCCTAACAATCTCTGAAGTGTGTACTATTATTAAACCCATTTTACAGATCAGAAACTAGCAAAGGAGGCTAAATAATTTGTCTCTGTTGGTCTGTTAGTAAAGGAGGCAGGATTCAAATCTAGTCAGTTTTGCTCCATTAATCATGATATATAGCTAGTAGTGAATTTCTTTTTTACACTATTTGTAGTTAGGTTGACTTCCTGAATCTGTGGATTGGTGTCTTTCATGACCTTTAAAAGAATTTCATGCATAATCTCATCAAATATTTCTTCTACACCACTTTTGCTGCTGAACTAGAGCTCTGGTCCTGTGTACATCAGCTTTCCCACTGTGTCCTCTGTGTATCTCAACCTGTGTGTTTTCTATCTTTACGTCTCTGAGTACTATATTTTGGGGTACTTATACACATCTTCCTACCACACTAGCTCTTTGTTCTCCTCAGTATAATCTCTCTTTAATTCATATACTGAGTTTTACTTTCATTTACTATATGCTATTCAAAATTACCATTTTTGTGTGTGAATTGGCTTTTGATAGTGATTTAGTCTTGTTGTTATTCTGTAGGGGGCGCCAAGTTTTCTGTCTGCCTCAGGCAAGGATTATCACTCCGTTGAGTGAGCCAGTAAACAAGATTTGCATCTGGAGGCTGGAGATTGCCAAAATAACTTTGGCGACTGTCTTGCTGAGCTAGACGTGAGTGGCCAAGGCACACAAAAGATCAACACCGTATTCAGTGTTAGTTCTCCATCCCCCAAGATTGCTGAGGCAAAGTCGGGGCGCTTCTTTGATATGCATTCGACTCTGTAGCCTGCCTAGGTCAGCTTGCCTTGTCTTCCCCCCTGAAGACTATATAAAGAACAGTTCTTGGAATAAACGCTCTCTTTCGCCTGATCGGAGAACCGTGAGTTCTGTCTTTACTCTCTGCGTCTCCCTCTCCTGTGCCCCCTTTTTCTCTCCCTCCCTCAGGAGAAGGACCCGCGGCGCCTGCCGCCCTAACCTGAGGTAGAGGCGGACCCCGGGTCCCGCTCTACGTGGGGCTCGGGGCCCCGCAAGTGCCGCCGCAGCCCAGAGTGGAAGCGGATGGACGAGGGAACACGAGCGTTCCGGGGCTGCAGGTTTAGGACGAGCGCGCAGGGACTGGGTTGCGGGTTATGACAATTGGCACCTCAACGCGGGGCTCAGTAAAGTAACTTGACCCTGAGGTCGGGTTAAGACAATTCATGTTTTCATTTTCCCTTTTTATATATTTTATATAATATATTTTGTATATATCATAGGTTTTAAAATAAATTATATAATAGACATTAAAAGTATGTATATTTCTATACATACAATATATAGATAATATATTTTGTATACATACAATATATAGAGAATATATGTAAACAATACACATATAGAGAATATATACATACAATATGTATTCTCTATATATACATATATAAACAATATGTATATATGTATATACATATTGTATATGTATATATGTATATTGTATGTATAATACATGTTTTGCATATATTATATATACGCTTTATATTTGAGCTGATGGTTCTATTTTCTGAAATTTTTGTGTCTTCTTCCTGGTGAGTCTCATTCATGATATGTATTTTAAAGTTTTGCAATTTGAAAAAAATTATGAACTAATATTCATTGGAATCACGTTTGTGAGACTCTTTAAGGCCTGTGCATAGGATGCATTCTTTCCAATAATTTGCATATTACCATATGTCCTAGGTAAGGTTCTCCAGAAACAGAGCCAAGTCAGGAATTCTTGTTTATGAGATTTATTAAAAGAGGGCTCTCAGAAAACCTCGTAGACCTCCACCGCAGCAATCTCCTACTCGGCA
>NC_043709.1:52193392-52388490 GCF_006229205.1 Suricata suricatta
TGTTGTAGCCTATGAACAAGTAATATATTGTATCATTGATCTTGAATGTATCATAGATAAGCTGCTATATAACCATTGCCACTTCAGATAGCTGTGAAATTAGGTGATTAACTAGTTGTTACTTAACCTTCTAATTTCTGTATAAGTCTAAGTACATGAAATAGAAGTTGGGGATTTGATTTTTTACCTTGCTTTTCTGTTTGGACTGTAATTGTAACTACTGTAGTGTAAATGATGGAAAATAATTGCATTTGTTAAAAAAATAAATAAACAGAAAAAAATAAATTAATAAAAATGTAAAAAAAATTAAAAAAATAAAATTCCTTTTAAAAAAAAGGGCTCTCAGGAGGAGAGCAAGGGCAACAGGATACAGCAGGAAATAAAGGTTAAACACAGATAAAGTCTCAGATGGAGAATAGCCATGTCAGTTCCTTTGGAGGAGCTCTGAAATATGAATAGCTCCAATGCGTTGGCCTCTCCTTGAGATAAGAGAGACCACCTCTTCTATCCTTGTGTCCGCTAGTCATTGGCTACTAAAGGCTGTTGATTGCCTTCCTGGGGAAGTGGCTTTTCTTTTGCAGAGAGTAAACCTCTGAAGAAGGGAAGCGCTGTGAACATTCTGCTCACATTCACAGCAAGTGTAGGAGAGGTTCACAGCTGATAAAAAAAGAATCTTGCTAACATAACGACATCTGTATTCCATTACTGTCCATTTTTCATGGCCCTCAGATCCACTTGCTGCTTATACAAGTTCACTTCATCCAGGCAAAGTGTATAGAATTGGTCACAGTTGGTTACAATTTCCGAGAAAAGGTACTTGATGAGGAATGGTAGGGCCCCTCTCAACTTGATGATGCAGTTGGTACCAAGGCCATTATTGATATTCATGGTCTGTCCAGCCCCCTAGCCATTTTAGATTTCCTTTTCCTTCCGCCAGCACTTCTCACCTGGGAGGCTTGCTTGATGTCTTACCCAGACCTCATATTTGAGGATTCTGAGCCTTGGATTATCATGTTCTTAATGGTATGATTTTACTTACAAGTTTATAGTTATACTGGACATAAGGATGCCAAGAAATGGCCCAGTGAATCATCTGAGAGCCGAATATACTCCCCCCGCCACCTTCATAGCAAGTACCCTTTTCCTCATGGTCACCGGAGTCATTTGTCACATCAATATTATTAATTTCTTTCTTTCTTTCTTGTTGGCCTATGAGGTTTACCAGGAAGCAGTCACAGCTTTGTGCTTAGCTGAACCTTTAATGTTTCCCCTGGTAAAGGTATCCCCTTTCTGGGAACCAGTACTCCTAGACTCATAGAGTCTGTAGGTAATTTTCATGAGAGTATTAAGTTGGGATAATTCTGATGGAATACTTGTTTTACTGAGTAATTTTCATGTACCTGCAGTAAGGACTGAGAATATATCAGTATATAGGAGAGGCAAAAACTTTTGTCCTAGAGGTAGAAAAGCAGATAATAAAAAGAAAAATAAAATAATTTTATCGTATAAGTACTATGGAAAAATAAAAGAAGAAAGAGGCATAAGAAGTGGTCAAGAGGGATTGTAATTTTAAGTAAAGCCTTTGGGTAAGACTTATAGTCTCCACTGGAGCCAGCCATAGAAATATCTAGGGGAAAGATGTTCCAGGCAAAGCAGCAATAAGCATGAACAGTTTCAAGTAGGAGCATGCCTGGAGACAGTGAGAGGGATGATATGCATAGAGGAGACTATGTAAGAAAGACAAAAGTAGGAGACTAGGTCATTACAGAACAGGTAAATGGAGAAGATGAAAGAATGGAATAAACAAACTCTAAAATATCAGTGCCATAGGATTGTGCTCTCAAGAGCAACCAAATGGAGACTTGTGTTACTCTGTTTTCTGAACATGATGTAGAAACACTAGAAATCCAGAGCATCTGGGTTTGAAAAATGAGATATCTAAAAATCAGAAAATGTCACCAGCTTAATAAAATATTCTGAGCTTTGGGGACTAAAAGTTCCTCACGCACAGATAAGTAAGTTTATTGTTCAAACTGCTGTGGAGATTCGATCCTGAATTCTCATGACTGTCCTGAGCTGGGCATTTTGGGAAGGGATGGTGATTAAGTCAGAGCTTTGTGACAGCCAGTCAGAAAGCAGAAGCACTATTTCCCCCCTCGGAAGCAATTACATTAGGTCCAGCTTCAGATATTAGGGATCATAGAGGAATCATTTCAGTTTTGGACTCGAAGTTCCCTACAGAAAAAGACAGTCATTAATCTTAGGAAGCTAATACATTTTCTTGCCTTTTCTTCCTCTACCCATCATGTCCAAACTAAATCTAAAGAAAATGAGTCATCACAGGATATTTGGGTTGGAAAAAGGATTTTTTAGTGTAAAAGAAATACACGCAAGTGAGTTATATACAAAACAAAATCAAAATTCCTTAGCTAAGATTTAATATATGTTATCCTCATTGTCCTACAAAGTAATTACTAGTCTGAGTTGGGCATTTTGATCAAGTGGAAGTTTTTCAAAGGCCAAAAATGTAAAATTCAGATGATTTTTAGTTCAAAGCATGGATGAGAGAGAGCTGTCATTTACTATTTGTTCTTTGGTAGGTCTTTATTTCTCGTTGGTTTATTTTGATAGTTAGTTTATTTATCTAACCAGTGACCCAGTAAACAAAATCTATATTGAGGGCCTGTTAATGTATATTGAGACTGTTAATCTATTTTGAGGGTCAAGTTTTAGATCAAGTTCTGGAGATTTAAAAGTAAGCAAAATGGTACAGCATAGAAAATATAGTCCATAGCATTGTAATAGCATTATATGGTGACAGATGGTAGCTACACTTGTGGTGAGCACAGCATAACATATAAACTTATCGAATCACTGTAGTACACCTGAAACTAATGTAACACTGTGTTTCGAGTATACTTCAATAAAAATAAAAGTGAACAAAATAGACATGACCCCTGTTCATGTGCTATGAACTTTACAGTATAGTCAGGGAAGAAAACATTAATCTGATAATCAGACAAATAATTAATTAAAATGGTATTTAAGTGGCATAAAAATAAAATTTTAGGATAAGAGTATCTAAGCAGTGGAGGGTGATCCATGGCAGTATTTTTGAGAGAAGAGACCTTTGAGCTGAGTTTTGAATGGGGAGTGGAAATTAAGTAGGCAGAGGGTGGGGCATCCAGGCAGGAGTAGCAGTCTGTGCAAGGTGCTGAGATATGAAGGAACAGAATGCTCTGGAGCTGAGGAGACAGCTGTGTCTGCAGGGAAAATAAGCAAGGAGGTTAGTGGTGCTCAGTCTGCTTGGAAAGTTGTGGCGTAGCTTCTTTGGAGCTATATACAGAACGCTGGTTTTCTTACAGTTAAAATAGATCCAATATAGCTATGATATTAATAGGTTCTCTTGGGCTGATTTTTCACCTATAATGTACGCCAAAGTTTAAGAATCCTAATTTATTTATTTTTAACATTTATTCGTTTTTCAGAGACAGAGAAAGAGTATGAGTGGGGGAGGGGCAGAGAGAGAGGAAGACACAGAATTTGAAACAGGCTCCAGGCTCTGAACTGTCAGCACAGAGCCTCATGCGGGGCTCAAAGCCATGACCTGTGAGATCATGACCTGAGCCCAAGTTGGATCCTTAACCCACTGAGCCACCCAGGTGCTCCAAGAATCCTAATTTGTAATTCAACGTCCATTCATGACAAAAACTCTAAACAAAGTGGGTTAAGAGGGAACATACTTCAAATAATAAAGGCCGTATGAAAAACCCTTAGCTAACATCATACTCAATGGTAAAAAACTGAAATCAAGAACAAAAAAAGGATGTCCACTCACCATTTTTATTGTACATAATACTGTCCTAGCCATAGCAATCAGATAAGAAAAAGAAATAAGAGGTATCTGTATTGGTAAGGAAGCAGTTAAACTGTCATTATTTGGAAATGACATAATATTATTCATAGAAAATCCTAAGGAATCCACCAAAAGAAAAACAATATTAGAAATAATAAATAAATTCAGTAAAATTGCAGGATACAAAGTTAATACCCACTAATTGGTAGAGTGTCTACACTTTAAGAAAGAGAAATTAAGAAAACATTTCCATATGCAACTCCATTGAAAAAAATAAAATATACAGGAATAAACTTAACAAGGGAGATGAAAGACTTGAACTCTGAAAACTATAAAACATTGATAAAATCTATAGTGTTGTAAGGATCTTGTTTGTGAAAACAATTGGATTAATGTTCCCATAGAAAGAAAAATGGCCAGAACATAAAACTGACCTAAATCTGGACTTTTAACAGCACATTTAATTATTTTATTTAACTTTCAGAATAATACATCTTCATTTGAGAATTTTTGGTAACAAAGAGAAATATCAAGAAGACAAGTAGGGTTACCTATAAGCCTCTCACATAGTAATTATCAGATGTCATTTTTGGTGTATTTTCATCTGGTTTAATTTATGAACATATTAAAATGAGAGCTTGATGTTCATTCATTTACTTATTCACACATTTATTGACAACGGACATAGGTGTGTGAGAGACTGAACTGCCCTGAGCTGGTGATTCTGTTTTCTTTATTTAAAAAAACATTTTTTAAACATTTTTTTTTGAGAGAGAGAGAGAGAGAGAGAGAGAGACAGAGGGTGAGCAGAGGATGGTCAGAGAGAGAGGGAGACACAGAATCAGAAGCAGGCTCCAGGCTCTGAGCTGTCAGCACAGAGCCCGACGCAGGGCTCAAACCCACGAACTGTGAGATCATGACCTGAGCCGAAGTCGGCCACTTACCTGACTGAGCCACCCAGGCGCCCCGTGATTCTGTTTTAAACTATGAAGACAGAGGTGTTGTTTTCCTGGAGTTTACCCTTCCATGTCCTGATGTTTTCCTTCTCTCTTTTATTTTAAGATCTCTCATACATACAGAATAGAACATGAATGTACATTTGCAAGAATAGTTATGAGGTAAACAACTGGGCAGCTACCAACCAGGATACGAAATAGAATATTGTCACCCTCACAGCTCCTTGGGCCTCACCCTGTTTACACCCCGTCCTCCTACAGATGTACGTTTCATGACTTCCTACCCAAAGCAACAGAATATAATTTTGTGTGGATTTTAATTCCATAAAAATGGAATCCTACTATAGACATTTTTAAGGGTTATTCATTTATTTGTTATTACCCTCAAGATTTTCTCTAGAGATTCATCTATGCTCTGACACAGGATTCCACTATATGAATATACTGTTATGTTTTTATTCCTTTTATTATTGATGGACATTTGGGTCTTTCCAGTTGGTTGTTTTGAACAATGCTGCTATGGACATTATTGTGCATATATATATATATTTTTTTTTTTTTTGCATGTAAATAATTTTCCCAGGATATATTTCTAAGATAAGACATTTATGAGTCATATGATAAACATGTATTTAACGTCTCCCCCACTTTGTATTATTAACAGTAAATCATGTGTATTTACTTATATATTTAAAACTTCATAAACACATATCTTAAATGGGACATAAAACATAACAATGTACTCTAAATTCCTTCAGTAAATTACTTATTTCTAGTGTTAGACTTCTTTGGGACTTTTTTTGTTAATACTAATATATGATTTTTGTGCAATAATCATTTATATGTAATTAAAATTCATTAAATTTATTAATAAGTTTTTTCATATTCATTTCTTTACATAGTTAACACTATGACAATTTCTGGGGTCAAAAACAGGTTTTAGAAACAGGTTTGTATAATTCAATGTTCACTCAGGAATGAGGAGATCATACTAGGGCAGTTTACAGTAGGGAATTGGTTACAAAAGTATTGAGAGGGCAGGAAAAAGAGACAGGGAGTAATACTACTACTCCCCAGACGTAGGTAACTGCAGAAAGCCATTCCTGCCCTAGAGGCAGAAGAGCCAAAAAAAAAAAAAGGGCGGGGAGTAGTGTTACCCAGAGCTTCTGAGTGCATTTGCTGTTGAGGTTGCTGAAACTCTGGAACTTCTTTAGAAATCACTTTCACTGCTACTCAGCAGGAAGTCTGCACCAATTCTGATGCTGCCATACTCTCTACTAATGTTGCAAAAGCCCACAGGCATCTACAGTATCCTTAGCGCTTCAGAAGCTAGAAACAGGAAATAAAAAAGATGGCTCTTTGTCTCCCTTTCTTATGAGAGCCTTCCTCCAAGAAACAGACTCCAAAATGGAATTCAATGTGGAATAATTCAGTGTGGGAGACACTTTCAAAGTACAAAGAGGGCAGGAGCAAGAGTGGATGGAGGTGAGTGTTCAGAGCATGAGGAAGTTCTGACCCCTCTACAAGAAGGGAAGGAAGGAAGGAAGGTTGAGGAGTAGGAGCTTCAAACTTCAGCACAGTTTTGAAAATGTCTTGGCCAGGGCAGTTTGGAATCCTTGAGCAAAGGATACCCTTTGGAGAGAGTCCCATTATGTGCTATAGTATTCCTGTTATGCTCAGTCACTGAGTGGTAGCAGCTCACGGAATGTGTGGCCTTTGTGGGAACCTATAAGGGATCTATAGGTGGGGGAGGTGGATGTCATAGGTCAACCAGGTTCTTTGTAGTGGGTTCTTTTGAGGGAACTCTAAGCACACATCTTAGCTGTCATAACTCGATGGGTAGTATCTAAGTGGCAAGACAATCTGATATATCTAAGATTCCACCTCTCTTCAGTACAGAGAGGAATGTAGAAGGATGGATGTTGGAGAAGAAAATGACAAATACCTATCACAGGAATATTTATACAGGAATGTATATTACCTATACAGGAATATTTATATTATCAATTTACTCTCTTCCCTTGCAGAGGTATATAAAACTCCTCATCTCACCACTCTGAAAATGTTTGGTATTAGTTAAAAAAAAATCTTTGTTAAATCAAAAGATCCTGACATAGTTATTCAAATTTTAGTTAATATTTTTGAGCACTAATGAATAAATTTTGAACTCATAATTTTCTATTATTTGAATTATTCATCAGTCCCTTGGCCAGTTTGGTGTTTCTTACTCCTGATCTGTTTGGAAACCTTACATAACTCTTAGAGCTTGATCATGTTCATTGCATATTTTCAGTTAATATGCTTTCCAAATTTGATGTTTTAAAATAATGTTTATATTTTTCAGAACACAAAGCATCCTACACTTGTTGTTAGAGAAATTTTGGAAAAATATAAAAATATAAAGAAATTTTATAACACATAATCCTACACATATATCATTACTTATTCTTGATTATTATTCACATAATATCAAGAATAGATTATTTTTCTTGCTTATATTACAAGCATATCTTATGTTTCCTGTGAAAATATTTAGCTACACTATATCATTAGGTATTTAAGCTGTTTATTTTTCTCTGATAAAAATAATCTTGCACTGAACATTTGCATGTGCAATTGTTTTCCTCCATATCTGTTAATTAGGGTAGATTTTTAGTGTTGAAGTTATTAGGTCAAATGACTTAAATTTTAAAATATTACTGTGTTTGGACAATGATATTTTTAACTATAAAGTAATTTGTGCTCTTTTTAGAATATTTGGAAAATCTAAAAAAAGCACTGATAAAAATGATCTAATATACTCATAGGATGTTTATTAATATTTATTATATATTAAATGTATGCATATTGATGTATAGTATCAAATTGCAAACATCCTTATGTTTCCATCAGCAGGGAATTTACACAGTTTTTTCAACACTGAGATACATCATTCTATTTAATCTTGATTGAGTTCATCTTGTTTTAATTTGCAATTCTTAATTAGTAAAATGATACACATCTTCATTGATTTATTGATCCTGGTATTTTTATTAATTGTCTTTTCATGTATTTTATCTATTGCTTGTATTAGATGACTCTGTTTTTTCTTTGTAGTTTTGCGAAAACTCTTTGTAAAGAACAAATGCTTTGTGTCATGTGACCAGTAGTTTATATTTTGCCTACTCACTGTGTTTAGCACACACTGTGCATGAGCCTCCCAACCCGTCTGTTTCAGTCAAGACTTCTCCTTTTACTAACTTGGAAGTAATCTTGCTTTTCTGTTTCGGTTGTGGAGTGGAATGTTTGGATACTTCTAAGACAATTTCTTTTACCTTAAATTTTCTTGAAAGATTATTGCCAATATATATCTAGGTTTAGTTTCTTTTAAGTATTGGGTAAATCTTTCCAAGCTTAGATTCAGTTTTCAAAGACAACCTTACTGGGGCACCTGGTGGCTCAGTCAATGAAGCTTTGGACTCTTGGTTTCAGCTCAAGTCATGATCTCATGGTTTGTGGGTTCGAGCCCCTCATCAGGGACTGAACAAATGCTTTAGAGCCTACTCAGGATTCTCTTTCTGTCCCTCTCTCTCTGCCTTTCCCTCGCTCTCGGGCACTCTCTCTCCCCAAATATATAAACTTAACAAAAAAAACCCAAAGAAAACCTCAGTTTTACTTTGCATTTAATAATGTTTTTGTCTTTTTGTTCTGTTTTATTTTTCCCTTCCTCTCTGTTTCTGGATCCCCTATTATTTGGCTCATTAGTCTCCTGGACTTGTCTTCTTCTAGTCTTAATATTTTCTGTCTTTTTGTTTTATGTTTTTGTGGTTGTTGTTGCTGTTTTTTTTTTTTTTATGGGAGGTGGGGACACCTTTATTGTCTAAACTTGTGTACAATTTTGTATCTTTTTTATACTTTTAATTTCTTTGTGCTATTTTGTTGCCTGAATGTTCTCTTGCCCCCCATGTGTAAGTATTTCTTCTTAACATAGTCTTGCTTCTAGTAGTTTCCCCCCTCCTTCATTATTTTAGTTTCTGTCTTCCATGGTAGAAGCTTTCTCAGATAGCTAACCCCAAACTGTGTGCTCTGGAAATTCTGGGCATGTCAGTGGGACTTGCAGAATTTGAGATTCAATTTAAGATGATGTGTTTGGGCTTTCATTGGAGGCTTAGTGATGTCAGTATATTTGAGTTTTCCTTTTGGGCTGGCCAGATTTTTTAGAGAAGAATTCTTTAATCTTTTGGCTGAGAACGTCCGAGGGTTGAAAGAGCAGCCGGAGTGAGCAGTTACATCTCACTTCCCCATTCTGTAGTTGATTCACAACCTCTCCGCTCTCTTATGTTCCCCAGTCTAGACACCGTCTCTGTGTGTCTCTCCCCAAATAATAAACCTGCAGGCTTTTGCTGAGTTGACAGGTAGACAGCTGCCTGGTGACACAGAACGATGGAGAGTAACTGGAGATTTAGTTTACTCTCAGACAGCTTTCACCAAGGCTCCTAATTATTGCCTTCAATCCCTCGCCCTCTCCACACCTATCTGATGCTTTCAGGGCCCCATTCTCTGATAATTCTGCTCTGCCAGCCTTGAGATTCTATTTCTTGAGACCAGTAAATTCATTCTAAAATTTCATTGCCATTGCCTCCTACTTAGGTGCGTTTTTCAATCTACCCTCTTAAACCAGAACACTAATGATGTTTTAAATTTTCTTTTTTCTGTTTTGTTTCCTTTTGCATGTTCTTGTTGGGCCCTCTTTTACGTCCATCTATCTCTTTTCTAGTTCCAAACTTTTGCTCCACATTCTGTTGTTAAAGCTCATTTGTCATCCTTGCTTTGATCAAGTCCACTTTTCTTGAATTATATGAAAGTACAAAGCAGGAGCTTTAGAGAATTTTTAAAATGCCATATATTTTTACATGATGCTGTGAAACTGCTGTAAGAGTTACTAAAATATCCCCCTTTCATTAAAAAATAACATTCTGCAGCCCTTGTTTTTTTCTTCCTATTTTCTCATCTCTTCTTATGACTTGTCCACTGGGGAGTGGGTCTTTTCCCTCCTTGTGTGTGTATCCTGTTAGAATTCTGCTCTTGAAATGTGGGTCAGACAGTCTGAAGCTATGACCAGTTCAGGGCCCTGCCCGGTTTCTTCTTAGTTTGAGGAAGCTGTTGTGATAGGCACCAGATACATGCAGCTAATTCGGGACTTGGCGTTGGGAGGCCTTTCTTGCTAGAAATACAAGACATTCCCTCCTTCTTCTGAAGGCTGCTACCCATGAAGTCAAGGGAAGGTACCACCATCCTTCTGGCTTTCTGTTTGGCCTCTCAGAACATCTGTTTCATTCTGAAGGCTCAGACAGCATTCTCACCAGCACGCTCCCCATTCCACAGCTTGCTCTTGTTCATTTGCTAGTTGTTCAGGCCAGAGTCTTCGGCAGTATCTTTGACAGCTTTCTTGCCATTTCTACCCATATCCAATCAGTTGTAAGATCCTGATAGTTTTAATTCCTAAGTGCCTTTCAAATCTGAATGTTCTCTGTCTCCATGGTCTTTGTCTTCTTTGAGCTATTGCAATTCACTTCTCATCCGATATTTCCTGACTCTAATCTGTTATACGCACAACTACTGAAATGAGCCTGGGTGGCTCAGTTGGTTAAGCTTCTGACTCTTGATTTCTGCTTGGGTCATGATCTTACATTTTGGTTCGTGAGTTCAAGCCCCACATCAGTCTCTGCTGTCCATGCAGATCCTGATTTGGAACCTCTTGCCCACTTCCCACCCCCCACCCCTTCCCTGGTGTGTGTGCATTGCATGTGCACTTTCAAAAATAAATAAACATTTTAAAAAGTAAATATTTGGTGATTTTACTTCTAAGAACCCTAAGACAAAGTTAAAAGCTTATAACACAATTGACAAAGCCCTATGTGAGTGGTCTCTGGTCTTCTTCTTTAGGTACCTTCCCTCTTAGTATGATCCAGACACATTCTTTTTTGCAGTTTCCTGAAGGCATTGGGCTCCTTTATGTGACCTTTGCCTCTGTGAGACTTTTGCATTTTATTGCCTTATTTGTCTAGCTAAGTGCAAGCTATTACTCATGTCTATTTTCTCCCCCAGAAAACTTTCCATATCCTTCTAGATTAGTTTCAAAGGGTCACATAGCACCTTACACCCTTTATAACTCTTACATTAATTTGATTAATTATTTGTACAATTATTTGTTAATGCTTACTTTTTCACTAGCTACAAGCTCTATTGAGAGTAGATCAAAGTACGTTTCAAGTTCAGCATCGCCTGTTTCTAACAGTCTAGCATAACTAAAATGATATAACCTGGTCTCTTCTTTTAAATATGCTCTTAATTTAGATTTCATATTTCAAAACACTGAACAGAAATTTACAAATTATAAAATTACAAAAGAATTTAAGAAATTAATAATGATAGCAGATATCCTTGAGTTAAAAATTTTTTTTAATGTTTTTTATTTATTTTTGAGAGACAGAGAGAGACGGCATAAGCAGGGGGGGGGTCAGAGAGGGAGACACAGAATCCGAGACAGGCTCCAGGCTCTGAGCTGTCAGCACAGAGCCTGACCCGGGGCTCCAACCCACGAACCGTGAGATCATGACCTGAGCCGAAGCCGGAAGCCAGACGCTTAACTGATTGAGCCACCCAGGCACCCGGAAAATATTCTTTCATATATCATATGATTTATTTTATTCATGGATTTTTTTATAAGTGTGATAAGAAAAAATGCTGGCCTACTGAGCCACTAAAATTTTCGTTCAATCACATCAGCCTTCTAACCTTAGTCTTATGAACATGTTTCCTGTCAGGTTATCAAACCATACTGTTCTATAATTTTTGTAATAATATATGTTATCAGGCCACTGAGAAATACTCTTAGTATCTTCTATGGTTTCTACTTTTTCATATTGTGAATTTCATGTCTGAATCACTAACACATTGCATATCTGGATAATAGGAACTCATTTACTTAATAATTTAGTCATGATATTTGAATGTTTAATAAAATAAACAGGACACAAGGCCAGATTTTAAATTACCAAACAGAATGACTACTTAGCTAGCTGATCACTTATGATGAACATGTCTACTTTTGCAAATAAATCGTTTATAAGTCCACAATGACTATGGGAGACTGCATTTGTAGGATAAACAGATTGAGAGACTAATTTGAACTGGTAATATACATATTTGATCAGAGTACTGAAAAGAGGGGAAAAAAGGAGAATTTAGGGTTTGAGCAGAATGCCCTTGAATAAAACATATTATCTCTGAAATGTTAGCTTCTTTATCCATAAAATAAGAAGAATAGGTGCTTATTTTCCTATACTGGATTGGTAGAGAGATAAAAAATAGTAATGCATGTGATATTTCTTTTAAAGTGCTGTAAAATGTAAGTTATAGTTTTTACTATATATATAATTTAAATTTTACTGATAATACTTTTATAAATATTGATTGTTGTGAAAGGCATTTCTTGGGAAATAAAATTAAAGTGTGAATCTTACAGGGAACATTTTCTTTCCTTTTTGAAATATAGTACATAAAACGGTCAGTCCCTTAATTATCTGCCTATACATGAAATTATTATGCTTTTGCAAATAAATGTATCTGTAGGAGTATTTTGCGGGAGCTGAGTGTTACCTGCTAGTAGAGTGTTATGTGTTGTTTTGTAATATATTTTCACGTTATAACTAGTTCACTGGAAGATTAATGTTGAGAAAATTAATTGAAAATTTTACCTGAATTGAACCAAACCACATTAAAAAAAAGAAATGAAAATCAACTATAGATTGACAGCTTCACTAATAAAGGATTCAGGGAGAAAATATGTTAAGTTATTAGGTTATTTGTGTAGTAGTTTTAGTTTATGTGTTTTTTTCTAACTTTGCAAATGTCTTATCTCAGTATAGATGTTACTTAAGTAAAATCACCTTTACTGTTGTATTTGTTTCCTAACAAAAATATGCTGCTCTAACATTGATGTGAACACTGTAGCAAATACTCCTTCAGGATGCTGACATTAACTAGACATTTAGATCGAAGATGACGAAGTACCTTTTTTTTTTTTTTTGCAATTTATAGATGTCTAAAACTTATGTTAAGTGAACTTTGTAAATGAGATTGATCATTAAAAAAACACTGAAGAAATTTCACCTTTCTAGGTAAGTCATATTGATAAATAATTATATCCCAACGTATTTCTCTCTTATTTACATATAATGGGTTTTTACAAAATAATTTATGCTTATCAACTCTTTGAAGACAATTAAGTTTCAGAAAATAAAATCAAATTCTGATTTTTTTTTCCTTCTAAACATTCATTCATTCACTCAGAAACATGGTTTGAGCATTTATCATATCCCACATACTTCTTGGGCTCCAGGAGATCATCACAATAAATTAGATCATTGTGCTCTCAGGGGACTCATCAACTAAAAGAAAAGCACATTTGTGTAATGAAAGTATGAACACCATGAGTATATATTAAAATCTTACATTTCACAGATAAGGACAAAGCATGTGCACGTGTGTATAATAATAACAGCAGAAGAAATGATTGAGGCAAGTTCATATTAATGTTGAGAAGTGCAAGGAGTACAAAAAAAAAGTTACTAGAAAGTGTAAAAATCTGTCAGCCTCAGAGTGTCCGTGTAGGTAGGAGATGGCTGATGTGTTAATGGATGAGTAAAGGACTGGTATGGGAGGCAACGTGTAGGCAGCGAGAAAGCAGCTAAGGGAAGGATGAGAAATCCACGTGGGAAGTAAGAAGGAAGGCATGACTGTAAGCTATGATCACAAAACAACTTGTTTGATGAAACACCCCTGGGAGATGAACCTGAATCTTCAGTTTTTACCCAGTAACAGCTTGGATTTTTAAATTGGTAGAATTTTTACCACTTTAACTGAACAGTTGTCCTAATCTCTTTGTATTTTTATGGAGAACGTTAAATATCTCTATCAAAATGTGGCTATCATTCTCAGAGCTGCCCTTGGTCAGGTGGTTGTTTTAGGTTGCACTTATGTTCTCATTTAACCACAAATCAAGTTTTTACTTTAATTGCAATAATATTCAGGTTATATGAACAAAGACTATCGCTCTGCAAACGTCTACCTTTCTATCATAGAAACATGTAAAACCCTGTATTCATTATGGTTTTCTTACTTGAGCTTGTTTTGGGGTTATGATTTCATTTTATCAGATTATAGAGTTCTCAAATAAGTCATAAACTTCTATAAAATTGTCTTATTAATGAAAAGGCTGTGTCACCTTGGTAGAAGTAGCAGAATGATTCCCACTGATCTTTCAGAAGTATTTTTTGAACTGGAGTCTAATCATTTAGAAAATGCTCTTGGAAGTGAGTATGTATATGTGATCAAAAGAAAGGCCCCAAATCCTACCAACTTGAGGAAGGCATGCTAAGGAATAGGAGATGTGAAGCCACAATAATATTTACAACGCATTAATAAGAGAAAACTCTTTCCACCAGACATGCAATGGCAGAACCTCTGAAGATACTCTAGGATATTGATCAGTCCTAAAATTATTTTTCAAGATTGACTTTGTAGTTCTTTAGCTAAAGTTTCATATTTCAAAAAGAGGATGGACTCACAATCTGACTCTAAATGTATTTATTTCAAAATGTAGATTGATAGTATTTTTAATAACATCATGAAAATGAACAAAAGCTTATTTTATGTAATGACTTCTGTGGTCAGTTCAACACAAACACTGCATTGTACTGTCAGTGAGGAAATTATGGCCTTATACAATGGGAGTAGGCAACTACCTCTTCTGTCAATAGGGAACATCCTGGACCCTTTCCAGATGGTATGTTGTATTTTTTGTATTTTTATACAATCTCCTTTTGTGGATTGTTCACATGAGTGCAAGTGGCAAAGGGCTTTAGACTTTAGAGTTATCAAATGATTGCTTATGCTTCTTGGACACACCAGGGAACTTAAAATATGAAGTTGTAATTCCAGATGCTGAGACACTCTCTTTGGAAAATAGGTAATCTTTCCAGGGGGGTACTGATCTATCTCAACCCTCTTGGGGATTTTCTTTAATGTTTCAAATCTGGCTTCTCTCAAAGCCCTAATACTAACTCCACATAGGGAACATTTCTGTGCTAAAGAAATTCTTAACAAATCAAAGGTTGATTGTTGAGTCAGCATCTCATACGTTGCAGTGTTTCAAGATCTCTGCGTCCTTTTTCTCTGGCCTGATAAGGCAATGAGAAGCTTTGGGTTTGGATATTAGGATCCAGTATTTGCAGGTAACCAAGGTCTTGGGCATATTTGGGGACAGTCTCCATATGCTTTTCCTTTTATCTAGAGATAGTATCTCTAAGTAAACATGGGAGCATAGGTAAAAACCATTATAATGTAAGTGAAAATTTTTATTAAAATTTTTATAGTCTCACTGAATGACCTATGTCACAATTTAAAAACACAACACAAAAAAACTGTTGTTGGTAGTGTTGTAACTGCTACGGACATGATCAGGCTGGAGTTCTCTCGGACACCAGACATTTAAAATACAACCTCAGTTAATTGCCTTGAACACTTCTCAGTGTATTATTGGACTTTCTTCTCTTTATGAAATATCTTTGCTCTCTGTGCCCTCTTTTCTGGAAACCCATAGTTAAACAGACCACTTCATTATGCTCAATCTCTTATGACTTCAACTCAGTTCTGTAGCCAGTCCTGAGCTCATCACAATAGTAACTTTCTTTGACTTGTAGGTAGTCTATATGTATTATATTAACATAGAAATGTACACTGTGCATATAGTTCTGTGTTTTGCGATACTGCCAGATGAGCTTGCTTTGTGGATTATTTTTAAGGAAGGCAACAATATGCTAGCTAGGGATGAGCAAACAGCCCATCATAGACATGGATGATTCTCTGTAAACTAATAATGGATTTTCACATGGCTGATAATTGTTCACGAAACGTGCTTTTTAGCTAATTTCTTACTTCTCTGTGAACTGTGATTTGTGATATTTTATTAAGGCACAGCGACTTTTAGAAGAACAAAATTATTATTTATATTTACTTTCATTTCAAATGAGATCATAATGAAAATCTTTGGGTGTAATGAGCTTTAAAACCTAGTTCCTGTAAAAACCACTGATTTTAACCTAAATAATAAAGGCTTAGTAGTAGAAATTTCTGTATCTCAAAGAAATAAAACCATTTGAAAATATGTACAAAATGCTTCTTTTTTGGGTACTACTGTACCAAGAAAGCAAACTTTTTAAAATGTTTTTACAAACAAGTGACTCCATATTCAGTTCTGAATACTGCACTCTGAAAGTAGACCAGTTTTCAGTCTTGCTACAAATTCTTTGAAATATTTTTCAGAAAATCAAAATATCTTATCAGAAAAGTTAAAAATCTTTTTCAAGCCAGAGATGCTTGCCACTTACTGTTATCTTAAGTTCAAGGCTTAAGTATTTTTTATTGGCTAAAATGTAGAAAAGATTTAAAGTGAAGTTCTCAGGGAATCTCATTTGGCTATTCTAGGCACAAAATGATTAAATGAATAATGAGAAAGTACAAATTTATAAAACTCACATCTTGTAAAACACCATCTTTGTCAATAATCTCCATTTCTGCACAAAATATTAAATCTTTTACGAATTACCTCTTACAGACCATGTATACATTGTTTTTAACATTAAACATTTTCTCCTCCCAGGAAACCAACTGACCCAGAGTTTCAGGTTTGAAAAATAGCTCATATAGTTTAACCGCTCATCGATGCAGGGATCGCTTCTGTAACCCTCCTGGTCAGCCTTCAGGCTGATCTATTTTTTTAACTCTATTGTCACAGGCTTGCTTCACAACTTCACAAAGTTCAGCCACTTTACTTTTTGAACCATTAACTTCTTTTGAGGTTCTGTCTCATGTCTTTATATACTTACGCATTTGTTTACCCATTATGACATGGATGCATCTACTTTGAAAATTAGAAGTTATAACATCTGTTGCATAACTGCAATTGAAAATAGGCAATGAGGTATCACATGACTATTCCTTCTATGTAATTAATGGTCCTTTAAATATCTATGACACCTATCTTCTCTTCTTTAGAATTAAAATCCCCTCATTTTTTCAGCTAGTCTTCAAATCAGACTCTTTCCTTTATGATCTTTTGAGGACTTATCTCTGTGTCTTAGAGGACTGGGAACTGCCCAAAGCAGAATAAATGGAAAATATGGTGTTCTGAATATTTTTCTATTGCTTTTTCTGCAGTTTTTTGGTCAACCTCACTTTTCTAGCTACCCTCAAATATAATTTTGTCATTTTCTTGAGTCCCAGTGCTTCTTAAATAGCGTACAACTGTTTTATTTTTTTAAAGAACAGAGTGTAGTAGGGAAATTCGGCAGAGAAATAATTTCCTTATCTGACTCCGGCATCTCAGATCTGTAGTTACAGACAGAAAGACTTGACCGAAATGACGTTTCCTGATTGTCCTCTTTTACCTTATGTGAGGAACATTTGTTCTGAAGTTAGTCTCAGTTTCCCTGCAAGATCTTATGATACAAAGGCATCCATTCCCTTAGTCTCTCTCTGGTCAGCCCTCCTCTGTGTGTCTGGTTCATTCTTCCTTTGATCAATCTGTTCTGCTTATCCTTGCATAGATGGCAACCCATAGACTCTCAAGTTTATACAACATCAGATGCAGGCACACACGGAATCTGAGCCTGGTATATCACAGTATCAAGTGAACATTCCCAAGAGGGATGCCCTAAGTAACTGTGGTTCAAGTCTAAATATGATGTATGTAGAAAATTCTAAATAGATAAAGTGTTTATTTTAATGTTGACTCATTCTTTGGTTTGCTCCAATGTTCAGTCTGTGGCTGCTACTATTTTATATTTTTCATTTTTGATGAAATTAAAATATCATATATTTAGGGATTCTCATACTTTGAGGGTTTTGAAAAATCTAGTAACATCCAAATTTTCTTGACATAGAGTGTACATTTTAATTTGACTTCAAGAAAGTATTTCAGAGTCCATTGGGCCTAGGTATGAACTAACTTCCTTCTTTCCTTCCTTCCTGTTTGCCTGCCTTCCTTCCTTTTTAAATATAATTTATTGTCAAATTGCCTAGTACACAATGTATACAGTGAGCTCTTGGTTTTGGGGTAGATTCCATGATTCATCACTTACATACAGCACTCAGTGCCATGAGCATCCTTTAAATGGGCTCATCATAAAAACCTCACAAACCTGAATAAACTCAGGTTCTTAACTTGGCCTCTTACTCTTCATACAGATTTATGCAATCCATTGTTTGGAAATTGAAAAGGTCAGGCACTTCAAAGGATTTGTACCTGACATTTTCAAGAACAACAGAGTTCAACTTTTAAAAAATCAAGAACACACTGTGCTGAAATAGCATCTGCATTTAGTTGCAGTCAATATTTTGACCTCCCCAAAATAAAGAGTAAGTCCACCCATGTTGAAGAAACCTTTTGATTGAACAAAAATAGGCTGTTTTCTTTTCTTCTTTCTCTCCTGTTCTTTGTCCCTCTGTACTTAGTAAACCCATGTAGTTGGTGGAGAAGATTCATGATCTATTAAATGTAATTATTTTCTATACACCTTTGAATTAAGAACAACAACAAAAAAAAGTTTCCCTATGAATTTCCTACTCTTCCAAACAGCCTCTTCCTTAAGTGTAGTAGTTTGAGACAGACCCTTCTAAAATACCCTTCTTTTGGTGAAAGAAGTCCTATTTGGACTATTCTGATGTTGAATAAAGAAGAGTGCCCCTGACGCAGCGTGACGCTGCTCATCTTGCAGGAGCCGCTCTCCGTGCGGTTCGCGGTCCATGGCAGATGCAGCGCTATGGGCCACGATGGTCCTGGGACTCTCTCCCGGGTCCAAGCAGACTATGAGCTGGCTGACCTCTCGCTAGTGCTGATCCTCGCTCCAGCAGGAAACATGGATGCACACAGGGTCCTGTGTGAATTAGAGACTCCCACCAGCCTTGCTGAGTTACAGGGGAGAGGCTTTTTCCAGTATGTTGTTTTACATCTGGGATCTTGACTCTTTCATATTGATGATTGACCTTGCTTAACATTGATTCTAGGCACCTCTGGGATTTTTGCCTTCTAACTGCTGGCCTTGCCCTTACCTAAATTCTAAATTTCCCTCATAACTCCTGCTCCTGATCTCTCAAGTGTCTGTCCACTGCTGTCCTCACCTCCCCACCATCTTAATATGACATTCTTAGAAGAGAAACAAATAAAACCCCATAGGAAAGAAACATCATTATTTTACTTTGCTCCTTTACTGGGAGGCCGGTCATGTAAACAGTAAACTTTATTTTAATTGGTGATCGTGAATATTTAAAAGAGTAAAAGACCTTTAAGAAAAGGAAAAAAGACTAAAAATCTTCCAAAGTATAACAGATACTGAAGATAACAAACTGTGTTGAGAATTACCTTAGAAACATGGGTAATTCCCTGGCAACTGATAGCAAATTGTTTTGCTCTCTACCTGAGATTTTTTCTCAGTTGGCTCATCTGTTGTGTCATCTCTCAAGCGGTCCCTTTAGTGAGGCTTCTATTCCTAGAATCTGTGCAGCTTATTGTCTGCTCTTTGGTAGAATGGTGTATTTTGCTATTTAACATGTATATGAAATCAAAGGAAGGTTTGTCAAGGAACAATGGAGGTGGATGTTGAATATATACAACGCTTATAACCAAAGTAAATTTAAGAACTTTGAAAATATGCAAGGTTGATTCCTTGTGTCAGTCAAACTGACTGGTTGTGAAACATGCCAAATAGCATTATCACTGATTTATCACACTCTCGATATAAATATCCAGGCGCAGTGAAATACAGAACTGAGACACTTCAGGCACATATATAAAAATAGACTTGAAGCATATTAAGTCAGAATTAACCTCAAAATGCCACTGCTTCCCACTTCACAATACACGAAATCACAAGTGTGTGCTTTGTTAACTCGACTAGGGCAGCGATGTGTTCAGTTTTGAATTACTGCTTCTCTGAGTGCAGTAAGGACTTACAGCTTCAGCAGGATCTCTGTCAGCCTTGCCATTGCTGGGGACTCTCTGCTTCAGAAATCCTGAGGCCCGAGCCCCGTGGACAGTTTACACGCTTTCACAGCTCCAGGTCTTTGTGTTACGACCTCAGATCTTTGCATAGAAAGCTCTTTTCTGTTTGAAATCTTTCCCCCATGTTGAGGCCGACTTTGCCTGGCTAATTCTATCTCGTTCTTCTGATCCTTCTCTTACCTTCTTAGGCAGCATCTGAGACCTCTTTCCTTTATGGAAGTGTCCCTTGATCCCCCAGACTGGATTGGATACTCACTTTATTGTATTATAGGACCCTGTGGTCCTCAATATTGACAGCATTCCTGTCTTTCTGGCCTATGTCTCCCATTGGACTGTAAGTTTCTAAAGGGCAAATGACCCCTATTTGAGGGCCCTGATGGCACAGACCAGTTTTAACATCTGGCACAAGCCTGAGTGGATTCTTTGCTCTATGGCTGTTTTGCCTTCATGTTTAATAGCTTTGATAACACCTTGTTTCCTCCAAGGCAGGGTTTCTTACCCTCAGCACCATTGACATTTGAGGTTAGACAATTCTTTGTTGCGGGGGCCCGTCCTGTGCACTGTAGGATTGTAGCAATATTCCTGATCTCAATCCATTAGATACAAGCAGCCCCGCACCTCAGCCGTCACCACCAAAAATGTATTCAACCACCGCCGAATGTCCCTGAGAGGTGGGAGGTGGCATTTTTCTAGGTGAGAATCACTGCTCTCCTCATAATCTGTACAAAATGTCTATTTCTTCAAAATAATTGAAAAATGTACTTTTTAAATAATGTTTTCTGGGGAGTCCAATGCGTACCCTTCCTCTCCACTGCTCCGCTCCTGGATACACTTTTGCACCACCTGCTATTTAATAGATGTTCAAAAATGTCTGCTGAAAGTATTTTAAAAATGCTTGGAAAGAATGGGTTTTTCAATCATTGATTGCCCTTTTCTGTTTGTTTGGTTCTCTTTCTGCTTCAATAGGAACAAGGTGAAAATTGCTTCTGGGTTATATCTCAAATCCTGTACGTGGCCTGTAAGGCCTTGAATGATTCCCGCTCCTCCTACCTGACTACTCTCCTCTCAGATGGTTTTTAGTTCCATCTTGAAGGACTTTTCCTATGTGTCCATCTATTGTCTGCCTTGAGAGTTGGCATATGTTACCTTCTGTATCTGGAATATACTGCCCCATTTTACCTGCTCATGTTAATTAGTGTGCTTGGGTTGAAAGTTATAGACATTCATATTCAACAAACTTTGAAAAAAGAAGGACTTATTGGAGGCATGCTACCATAGCTCTCAAGATTATGTGATGGGCAGTGTGATCAGGCTGTGGGACAACTGGCACAAGAAACTTAAATGCTGTCAGCATCACCCCTCTGCTGTCCTGTCCTTTCCCCTCTGCTAGAAACTTCCTTTTCTTTTCCCAGGACTTTCTTCCCCCACATGCTAACAACAGAGCCACAGTGGTGTGTGGAGTTTGCCTCCGGTGTTGACCATTCTACCGCCTGTGAGGCATTGATTCCCTTCTCTGAGGTTTAGCCCCTAGAGTTGACTTGCCTTAGATCAAATGTCCATGCATACTTTAATCAGCTCAAGCTGTGGGCTAAGCTCATGTAAAACAGACATAGAAGCAGAGGGTTCTTTCCAGATTTTGTGAGCTTCCCAGCCAACTCCAATGTCATTTACTCCACTGGCTAATTATTTCCCATCCTTCAGCGCTTATCTCTGATATCATTCCCTCAAAGAACCCTAATTACAAGCTCTTATAGCACTTAACTTCTTCATAATGCTTATTAAAATTATAATTACTTTTTTATTGGTATAATTTGTTTGCCATCCCTCCTCCTCACTAAAATGCAAGCTCCAGGCATGCGGCAACCATGTCAGTTTGTTCTGTGTTATTTTCAGCAATTAGCACAAAGTCTTACTAAAAGTACCTGATTGGTTTGTAGTTATTGAATACAGGAATGAATTCCTGGACTGAGTCACAAAATTTCAAACCCAGCAAATCAGACATGCAAGTGATGTCTTAGAAAGGAAGTGCTCACAGTTTCCAAATTAGTTATTTACATGAATGTTAGTAGATTTCATATCATACTGTCAACACCAAGAGTAGGACTCCTATCCAAATAATGTTATATATCAGAAGTGTTTTGCAATTCATGTAACTGTTAAGGTGGCACCAATATTTAAGATTATGATGTGAATAAAGAACACCGTTCATTTTCATCCTTGTGAGGAGGAT
Source organism: Suricata suricatta (assembly GCF_006229205.1). Lineage (NCBI taxonomy): Eukaryota > Metazoa > Chordata > Mammalia > Carnivora > Herpestidae > Suricata > Suricata suricatta. The sequence continues at coordinate 52,215,538 of NC_043709.1, forward strand.
GCTAGAGTGGATAAGGAATCTCATATGGACTTAAGAAGGCATACCCCTGATCTTTGGTCCTTTAAAACTTAAATAGTAATAAAAGAAAAAAATAAAAATGGCCCTGAGATAAGATGTTGGCTGCCACCCCTATCAAATCTGTTGGTTTTTATATCATGCACAAGTTACAGACAAGGTAGAGGAGAGTTTAGAGGTGAAAGATATAGAATGATGGATTTGACTACATGAACATTGGAAACTCTGGTCAGTTAAAAAACACCACAAATAAAACACATGAAACAGACTTCAACAATATTTATGACACAAAGGGGTAATAGCTTAAATGTGTTAAGAATTTTTTACAAATCAATAAGGGGAAAAAACCTGCAAACACTTGTACAGATTAGCAGGATGTTGACAAAGGAAGGAATGCCAATTCCTGGTAAACATATAAGCAAACAGAAATTTGTTCCATTTCACTATTAATTTGCTGAAAGCATAACAGTGGTATGTATCTACACACACACACACACACAACTGAGACCAGCAGTCATTTGTTAACCCAATAGCTGGCTTAAGGAGGAAACTGTAAAATTTAAAACTGGCAAATAAATAATCTAATTCACCCAACTCTTATAGACGCTATAGCCTCTTCTTTGAGATAGGTCCTCAAAGTAGAATTTTGCCTTATCTTCCTTGTATGTAATGCATCATCTAGATTTCTAGGTGGGAATTCAATAATCTCAGATATTTGTAGAATAATCTGCAGAATCTTTCCTAATTTTTGAAAAATGTTTTTCAGTCACACTAACTCCTCATAAATATATTTTTAGTAACTTGTCTGTCTTGAATCTTACCAAAGCTTTTCACATTCATGTAGCATCAGTTTTTACAATAATTAAATTACGTAAGTGCAATGGCGTGTACAACTGATATAAACATGTTTAGGGACACATGCAAGTGAGTTTTGATAAGTAGTTAATTTAACCAGTAGGAGTGAATAGTGATTAACTCAGAATATGTACTCTTGGTATTGGGGAATTAAGTAAGCAAAGGCTAGGGATGGATGATACCAGACAATCCATTGTTGTCTAGGTGGAAGTGAGTTAAGGGAGCATCTGCTGTGCGTACCATTATTTCAGTCCTGAGGATGCTAAGTGCTCTTGTACTGTTGACTTATCTCCTGCTCAACTCTAGGCCCCTTCAGGATGGGCCTTCCCATCTCTTCCATACCTATATTTCTTGAGTCTGTGAGAGTGTTTGGCACAAAATAGGTGTTTACCCACTTTTAGGTTGGATTAAGGAAGGAACAGAATGTTTGTGCTGTTTCATTCAGTAATATTTCACTTCTATAAATCTGTCAAGAAAAATTCAGACCTTTGCCAAAGACCTATGTTTAAAGGTATTTATTGAAAGTTTCATTTTGACAGTTAAAAATAGCTCACGGAAGCATTGTTGTAATAGTAAAAGATGCAAAAAATCCTAAATATTCAAAAATATAAAAATAAATTGTGGTAGTGTTTGATAAAATATTATACCATCATTAAAAGTGATTTGTTTTTTTAAATAATAAAGTCTCCTTTTTCAAAGAATAGGGAAATGCTCAACATTTTATATACTTTAAGTTACAGTGAAAACTATATATAGCATTATCCTAATTATAAAAATTATAATAAATAAGTTTATATATATATATATAAAAGCCTGGAATGAAAAACACATTATTGTTAATGGTGGCTCAGACTGATTTGTGTATAATTTTAATTTTCCTTTTGATACCTGTTCACAGGTTTTATGTATTACTTTATAGTCAGAAGAAAAATATAAAGTTTGGGGTTATAACTGATTTTTTTCCATGGGCAATCAGAGGCAACGAATTAACCTCAGTTAGAAATGCAAAGAACAGTCAAGACAGAGCAGCTGAGGCAACATTAGCAATTATGGAAGGTCACAGAGAGAAAAACTAACAAAGTGACAGAAAAAAAGACTATATTCCAAAAATCAGCTTTGGAGGCACAAGAACCATGACAGAAATAAATTACATGATTCGATGTAACGGATAATTGCTGTGGCTTCAATAAGTTACACAGTGTTATTGATTTTATTGAATAAGGAATGATAACAAAGAGAAATGCCTGTCATTAACCCAGAAAGAGTAAGAATCTAGCCAAAAGACAAAATCAACCATTGGTAGGATTTGAAACCTGGTCATTTCTTGAGGGTTTTTTGCACTTATTTTTATCTGCAGGGTTTGTTCACTGTTTTAAGTTAGCTAATTAGGATTGTCCCCCATGACTTGATGTTTTCCCAGGAAGGAATGTGGGAAAACTTGTACTGACCTCTTAGCAAAACTTTGTACAAAGCTCCCTATAGCAGGTCAGTACACAACTGTAAAGAGACTTGTAACCTGCAGGTGTGCTCTGTTGTAAAAGTAGCTACAGACTGGCCTGAAGGCCCTGTCAGTCGGCCAGATTTCCCTCTGCAGAAGCCAATGTCACTGGGTCAGGCTAAGGTCAACATTGTGAATCAGAGGAGTGATTCATAGCAGAAATAAGAGCTGATGTTCAGGTAAGGAATCCAGGAGCAAGCCACAGCACCAGACAGCCTGATGCTATTGATTTTTACCTACTTCCTGCTCATGCTGCCAAATTCATGTCTCTTGAGTAGGAAGAAGCAGCAGATCTCTGTAAACTAGACACATGTCCACAGCTGGGCCCAGCAGCAAAATAATGAAATAGGGCAGATGCCATATCTAAGCTATGTTGATTCCTGGTGCTGGTGAGGATTAATGTATATGAAAGTATTTAGATCAGCGCTTGGCCTATGGAATAAGCACAGTGTAAGTGAGAAACGGGATTAATAAATTGCAGTAAGAAGGGATAGTGGTAGAGGGATATACCCCGGGTCTTGAAGGATGAGAGAATTTTAATGGATTCAGTAGCTGCAGCGATTTCCATCCTTGGTTTAGGGACTAACCTTGGCTGTAGAAGAATCACATGGGAAATTCACTAATAATAGAGAATCTCTAGGCTCTACCTAGATCTTGCAACAGGGCTATATCATGTGTATTTTAGACCTCCCCCAATTATTCTGATGCACAGCTTGGTTTGAGATCATTGAAGTTGGAGCTGTGGGTGGAGAACAACAGCATAATGAAATGCAAGGAAGTGTGGAGGTTTGTGTGATGTTTGTAATGAGTCACCCCAGTTTATTTGAGGAAGAGAGTTCTGGAACGCTGTAGATGAAGATAAATTCAAAAAGGTAGTTTGGGTTATTACATAAAGGATCTTGGGTGCTATGCCAGAGGTATTTGACTTTACTGGTTAGGTGGTAGAAATTCGTTGAAGATTGAGGAGAGATTAAGAATTATATTCTTGGTCCTGAGCATCAGGAATATAAATTTGAACACTTTGGGAGGAAGAACCATTCTGCCTTATCCCATTTTAAGTTCATGGTCATCAAATTAATTGAGACTTCACTGCAATTAACAATCTCATGGGGTGGCTCTTAAACATTAACTATGCACTGGTCTCAATTCCAGAAGATCTGATCTAATTGTTCTGGGGTAGAGTGTCCCTGTTCATAGCAAGTGTGGATTTTCCACGTGATTCTAATATGCAGCCAGTTTTGAGAAGCTCTGCTGTAGTCAGTCCACTCTTATGTTAGTTGAAGTATTTCAAAGTATCTTTTTCTCTTTGGATGCTTTCCATTTCTTACCTCAGGACTTTCAGGCATTGGCTTTGTTCTCCATATTTTTTTTTTGAGAAAATCGAAACAATCCCCTATAACCTGAACTTGTAAGTACATCTTCTTATTCAGTACTCTACTTTCTCTTCTGCTAGAGCAGATGAACTGACCATGCCCCTGGTTGCTATTTAGACAAACTCTCTACGTACTAGATAAATCCTCTCTTAACTACTCAAGGGCATCTTTGGTTTTTCATTTTTCTGTCCTGCATCATCAATTATTTCCTCTCTTTTGGACCATTCTTATTAACACAAAAACACACTTACTTCTCCAGACCCCATTTTTACTTTATGCTTCATTTATTTGCTCCAAATTAGAGCAAATGTCATTGAAGGAGTTGTCTGAATACGCTGTTTCTCCATTTTATCTTTCTGTTTTCTCTTTTAACCACTTCGATCAGGCCTTAGTTCCCATCAGTCTTTTGAATCTGCTCTTGTCAGGTCACCAAGGGTCTTCATGTTGTTAAAACTAATAGTATATTCCCAGCACTTGCTTTACTGGACATCACAGCAGATGCTAACACAGAGCATACCTTCTATTAAGATGTTTTCTTTACTTATTTTTCTTGGAGATCCTTTTTGTTCTTGGTTCTCTTCTAACCTGGTTTGCCATCCTTCTTTTATTTCTTTGAAGACTCCTTCTCATCTTCTCACTCAGCCCTTGGATCTCTTCCTTTCTTTATCTAGATGCCCACAGTGTGGTCAGACAACCCAGGCTTTGAATACTGTTTATGCACTTTTGACTTCTAAAACTTTTTATCTCTAGCCTCAACTTTTCCCCTTATTTACATAGTCATAGATTTAACTCTTTAAGTGACATTTCCCATTTATGTCTAATGTGCATCTCAAACCTAACTTTTTTTAGTTAAAAAATTTTTTTAATGTTTTTTATTTATTTTTGAGAGACAGAGAGAGACAGCGTGAGCAGGGGAGGGTCAGAGGGAGAGGAGACACAGAATCTGAAGCAGGCTCCAGGCCCGGAGCTAGCTGTCAGCACAGAGCTCGATGCGGGGCTTGAACCCATGAACCGTGAGATCATGACCTGAGTCGAAGCCAGACACTTAACTAACTGAGCCACCCAGGTGCCCCTCAAACCTAACTTTTCTAATATTGTATTTTGACTCCCCAACTCTTGCGCCAAATCTACTCTTTTCTCAGTCTTCCCCATTTACATTCTCCAGTTGGAAAAGATAAAACATTGGAATTTTCCTGGATGCTTCTCTTTTTCTCACATTCAACATTCAATCCATCAGCATATCCTGTTGATATCTTCAAAATATGTTCTTATATTAACGTTTTTAGTTCATGTTGTTAACATGAACTCTCAAAGGTACCTTAATTTGGATAATGGTGACCATAATCCATTTCACTAATGTCTATCTCCTGGACAATTGCCAATAACTCTCACTGGTCTCTGATTCATTCTTTCATCCTAGAGTCTATTCTCCACGCAGTAGACAATGTGAGCTTTTCAAAATATAAGCCATCAAGTCACCTGTCAAGCCCTCCAGGACCTTCCATCCTTAGAGTAGGCCAGATTACACTACAGAAATAAATCCCAGTGGTGAGCCAACTCTGTCCCTGCCGAAGACTGTCAGTCATATACCATGTCCATCTTGTGTCTCTTTGGGTAAAAGAGTGGTGATCTCTGTTCCCCATAGTTCCTCAGGTACCCAAGCTAATAGAGGCTTTACTTTGTGGTAGTTCAACCACCTGGAATTCACAGCCTTCTTGGTTGCGTAGGCAGGTGAAAAGAGAGGCTAAAGTATCCCATATGACATTTTTATTGTCTCAGCTGAGATGTGACCTGTTACTCCCACTCGTATTTCATTGGCCACATCTACTCAAAAGGTCTTGCCCAACTGAGAAGTATATCTTCTGTGGCCCAAAAAGGAGAAGACAACTAGAGATTCACGAACATATTTAATGTTTCACACATCATTTTGCTTAGAATAAAATCCAAGGCCTTTGTGATAGCCAAAAGCTCTCATAGAATCTGCTTCCTGGATAACTGGCTGCATCTTCTGCACTGTCCTACTTCTACACTCTACTCCAGCTATTCCTGCCTCCTTGTTATTTTTGAACACTCTGATCACAGACCTCTCCCTAGAATGATCTTTATGTGTAGGACTGGGTCTTTCATTTTATGTAGGTCTCTTGTCAGATACATGTTTTTTTAATGTTTGTTTTATTTTTGAGAGAGAGAGACCAGGGGAAGGGCAGAGAGAGAGGGGAAGAGAGAGAATCCTAAGCAATCTCAGTGCTCAGTGCAGAGCCCAATAAGGGGCTGAGTCTCACAAACTGTGAGATCATTACCTGAGCCAAAATCAGGAGTTGGACTCTTAACTGACTGAGCCACCCAAAGCTCCCCTCTGATCAAATACATCTTATTAAAAATGTCTTCCTAACTTGACAATAAGTTAAAAATAAATGACTAAAATAAGGAAATAAAACTTTAAAAAATGTCTTCTAGTACCACTCTCTATAAAAAGCACCTCTCTATCCTTTGTACCCTGATTTATATTTCTTCAGATAATTTATTTCTCCTTGTGTTATTATATTATTATATATATTATATTATATTTTTATATGCCAATTTATTTTCTATTTTTACTAGAATTTCTGCACCATCAGAGGAAGGATGTTATCTGTTTGGTGTACAGCTATCTATGGCCAGTCCTAGAACAGTGTCTGACACATAGGAGCTCAATAAATACTTAATGAATTAATGAATAAATGAAGTGATAATTTAAATTTTAGCAGTATGTGAGCTAATCAAAAGGAGACAGCAGGGAAGCGGGCTGAAGAAATGATTTCTAGGAGTGCCTTCTTTTTGGAGTGTGCTAGAAGACATGAATCCACTGAAAACTGTTGAAGTAAAGAGGGAATCAGAATGTGCTAAGTGATGGATACAATGTGGGACAGAGATTTAAAGACTGGGTACTTGCAAAATTTAAGAAAATGAAAAATGTGGGGCACCTTCGTGGCTCAGTCAGTTATGTGTCTGACTTCAGCTCAGGTCATGATCTCATGGTTCATGCTTTCGAGCCCCGCATCCGGTTCTGTGCTGACAGCTCAGAGCCTGGAGCCTGCTTCAGATTCTGTGTCTCCCTCTTTTTCTCTACCACTCTCTCTCTTTCTCTCAACAATAAATAAACATTAAAAAAAATTAAAAGAGAATGAAAAATGTGTAGAGGGCATTGGGTTTATTAAGTAATAAAGCTATGTATGTTCTGATTATCCGTTGCTGCATAATCAGCCTCCTCAAATTTAGTGGCGAAAAGACAATTTTGATATGCTCACAAATTCTTTGGATTAGGAATTTGGACATGGCACCTTGGGAATGGCTTCTTTGGGGTCTCAGCTGGGAAAGCTTGATTGTCTTGGAGTGACTTAAAGACTGGGGCTGGAATCATCTGGAGACTTTGTTTACATGTCTCGTGCCTGGTCTGGTATAGCTGAAAGACGGGGTTCAGCTGGGACTGTTGACCAGGATACCTATAGGTGACCTTTCCTCTGGTTTGGCCTTATCATAGCTTGGTGTCAGGGTTGTTTCTGAGAGGAACTGTCCAGAGTAGGAACATCTAGTAGGTGAGCTTTCCATGGGAAGCAGATGGAAGTTACACGACCTTTCTAATCCAGTTTGGGAAATCACACAGCATTATTGTGCTGCTGCATGATGTTGAGTACAAGCAAGTAACGATGGCCAGTGCAGATAATGGAAGATAATTGGGAGTTCAGATAGGAATTAGACTCCATTTCTTGATTGGAAAGTGACAAGATCACAGTGCAGAAGGACATGTGGGGAGGGAGATTTCATTGCTATCATCTTTGAAAATGCAATTTGCCACAACTGATAACTTTTGATAAACCTATTATGTATATAGATTTCTCTAAGTTTGGTGGTAAAAGAATGAAAAGAGATGCACTGGATTAGATTTAAATAGAATATTTCAAACTTTCTAATCTTCAAATAATAATAAAAACATGAAGAGTTTAACCAAAGAGATTAAGTGTCCTGAACAAGGATACACAATTTGGAGGAAAGCCAATTTCCAGAAAACAGGGCTTGGAAGCCCTCATGCTTTCTGTGCTTTCCATTCCTATAGAATAGCCTGGAATTCTTTAGGAGTGGGGTGATGCAGAATCTGCTTTGCTCCCAATAGACATGGATTCAAGGCCCTCCATCTCTGCTTCAAGCAGAGTAGCTCTTGGTTGATCAGTTTTATATTGGGGTTCCATTTGGGATTTTATTTTGAAAAAGATTTTGCTGCTAAAAAAATTGAAAACAACAAAGTGGAAGTTTACAAAGTTCCTTCTATTTCCAACTTTGCATGTACCTATTTTTCTGTATTGTTCATAAGCTGACATTGACAGCAATTCCAAACATTGAGGACTGGCCAGGGGAAGAAGAAAGTGGAAAGTACTAGTGGTTGCAGATCTGTACATAGCACACTCTGAGCCAGAGTCCTTACAGAAGTGATCCCTTTAAATCCTTTCACTCCTGCAAAATAGGTATTATTATCCAAAAGGTTCAAATAATTCAGATCGCTTGTCTAGGGTCACTCAATGATTCAAAACTCAGTTGGTTAGTTTACAAAGATAGTGTTTCTTTTTTTTTTTTCTTTTATTTCTTTTGTTCACCAAAGACTTCATTATCTAGTGATGCCTACTGAGAACATACAGAAATCTGCATGGTCCACTTCACATGCAGTAGAACAATCTTCACTTGATAATAAGTGAGTGTCAACTGTTTTATGCAATTTAAAGCTTTAGGTTTATGATCACCTCAGAATCTAACTCTATGACTGTGAAATATGACTTTGGCCTTGGCTTCAGTGGGCCAAGTTTGTATCCAACGCACTTCTACCCGACATAAAAATCTTTACATGTAAATAAGTATTCTATTCATAGCAATCAGTTGCACTAAATACAAAGTTGTTTTGTGATTTTTTCCCCCCAAAGTTTCCTCTTAAAAGTTTTTGAACTCTATTTTTGTTAGAACACTAACCAAAGTAGGTGGGAGGTAGGATATTTTGGAGTACTACATTTTTCTCTCAGGCTTTCTTCTTTTTTATACTTTGTATTATTTATTTGTGGATGGAAGATGACTTGAGGTAATTACAGAGTTTTAAATGGTATCAATGCTTACAAACTAATTCTAGAGAAATTGAAATGACAATGTAATCCCTACTATTCTGTCTTGCTGTTTGTTATTATTATTTACATTTCCTAAAAACTTTTGGATCAAGAAGATATATTTTTTGTAAGGTTATCTGGCTATTGTGCTTTTCTCTGATATTTATTAATTACATGCATTTTCCTGTTTGTTTAGCCCTTTAGATGTTTTAAATCATTTTCAACATAAAGTTAAGCAGCTTTCATTATGAAATATAAATTGCTACAGCATTTTACTCTGAGAAAAATATATTTGCATTTGTGACTGAAATTATTATTTTTTAAAGTTTTTATTTATTTTGAAGAAAGACAAGAGTGCATGCACTGCAGGGGAGGAGCAAAGAAATGAGGAGAAGAGAGAGAGAGAGAGAGGGAAAATATCAGAGAGAATCAGAGAGAATCCCAAGCAGGCTCTGTGCTCCACACTAAGCCTGAGGTAGGGCTTGATCTCATGACTGTGAGCTTAAATCAAGCATCAGATACTTAACTGACTAACCCACCCAAGTGCCCCTGAAATTATTGTATATTATTATATATTAAATATTACATATTATGCTTTATATATAGCACAGAAGGTAATTTCCTCCAAGTTGCCTGTTCACATAGTGGCAATGGCTTGTAATGACTTATCTTTATTTATTTTAATATTGTAGAAATGATGGTCATCTACCCATTACATATTCTTTGATTACACACAAGTTCTGTGAGGCTAGAAGTGGCCTTGAAGTAGGCTTTTGATTCCTTGGCATACTCAAGGTCATGTCTCAAGCCAAGCATAATAACAGACTTGAGTGTAATTCCAAGGCTCAAGCTAAACTTTAGTGTCTCCCTATTGAATGCCCATCTTTTTGTAAAACTGTTAAGTATCAAACAGCTCAGGAACCAAAATGTATCCTGAGACTGTTTTTTCTTTTAAATAGAATTAATTAATACTCACAAATATCTTACCAATGTGACAAGACATTTGAATAAATTTAATTTGGAATTATAATTGAGAAAAGAAACAAGAACACTATTAATTTATTCAAGAATATATTCATATTCAGAACTGTCCATGTGGAGTCATTAGATAGCTATTCAAAAGTTTACATATTACTCAGAGCTCAGTGGAATCACTATTAATTCTCTTTAATTAAACTTCTGACATTTGATGTTGAGAGCTACCATTAGTGAGGTCCAAGAGATTTGATTGAAATCAGTTTGATTACTTAGACTAAATGCAGTTAAAATTTTTTTTTGAGAACTATATATTTGGTTAATTAATGGAAAGGTAGCACATAATCTGATTGAAATCAACTTGGTTACAGACAAACTGGCCAAGACAATGCTACTGAAAAATTGGTCACAACAAATAATTTAGACCCTTGTTTTTCAAAATTGGTTATTTTGGTAAAAGAATTTTTAATTTTATAATTCATTACTACTACCACACATATTATATAGACTCACATAAATAAAGTTAGTTATACTGTAAATTCTATCATTTTGTTGGATCTAGGTTATTTAAAATTTCTAATAGACTGTACTTTATTAACATGACTAATGAAACATTAATGTGGCCCATACACATATGAATTTCTGATTCTGTATTGAGCAACAATTATTGATTACGAGAATGGATGCAGAAGATTGCGCATTTTAGTTATATAATCTTTGGTTTTGTTATTTTTGAGTTTCTAGTCATAAAGCAAGTAATGAAACTAGTCATGTTGGTTATCAGAAAATAATGACTTTATTTCAATGATATTTGGTATGTTATTATATGATTGAGGGAAAGCACAATTTCCTCAATTTACCCCTTTCCTCACTGTAGGACGCCCATGAAACTGAACTAAATTGACCGAACACTGCTGCAGGTGGACGGAAACAGTGGAGGGACTGAGTGCTAGTTACTAGTTGCTTCACTGAGTGCTAGTTGTGTCATTAAGCTTTCAGATGCCGTCACTGAAATAGCAAATAATCCTTACTATATTGTGGCCAGTAAAGGTAGACATGGGCACATTTAATAGAACCAGTTCAAATCTATTTTAATTAATGTCTTTACTTTGAAAGGTAAGAAGAGGGTAAAATGGACCATCTTGTAAAATAGCAAGCTCTGTTATTGGAAGGTATCTTAGCAAGAGTTCAACTATTTGTTGAACATGTAGGAACTTATGCATTATGTAGTGATTAAAAATTCTCCTAAGAATGTTCTACAGAATAGCGGTTATAAAACATGTTAAGATATTTTGTGTTTAAAGTGTTTGTGTTCCATTGCTAGGGAAAAAAAGTTAAACATGATCCTTTATTTCAGGAATACTCATATTTTTGATATGCTAATATGCCTTGTGAATCTTAAAGAAGGGAATTAATTTTAAGTGTTTTCCAAACTTTTTTAACTTTGATGCCCTTTATTGGTATCTCATGAGACTACTGCCTATCCAATTAAATACACATCAGGAAACACCAGACTGCATGTTATATAAAGCTCCTTACAGCTCTAAGATAAATTAAATATAATTGTCTTTTCAAAGTGGAATTGCAAGTTTGTAAGGAAAAATAAAATAAGCATGATGTCCAAGAACAAATAATGATGGAGAACCTCCTATTTCCTCAATACTGCACAAGGATAGACATTCAGCAACATGATAAGATCCAAAATAATACTGCTTTAAACAAGAGAGGTTATTTCTCTCACAAAATTCTAAAATGGTATTTGAGATCTGTTCTGGGAATTTATCAAGCCTGAGGATTCTTCTACCTGTTACTCTAGCCTCCTAATGCAATCTCTTCATCTCCGTGGCCTAAGAAGGCAGAAAAGGGGAAAAAGAAGACAAGCCACTTGCTTTTATGGGCACAACTTATAAATTACTCACGATACTTCTACTGACATCCTTTTGGCTATAATGGAATCTTATAGCCACCAGTAACTGCAATGGGCTGGGTTCAGTTTATTCTGGGTGATTATGTGCCCAGCTATGGATTGGGAAGTTCTCTTACTATAAAAGTAGGAAAGCATGGATATTGGAGGAAAGTCTACAGTCTCTGCTGTCCAAGCCATCAGAGTGGTTTCTTTTGATGACATAATGTTTGTGATTTTTAAAGTTAAAATTTTTTTGTCATCATGATAAATGTACTTTTTAATCCTTATCACCTATTTCACTCGTTTCACCACATCCCTCCCCTCTGGTAACCATCAGTTTCTCTCTATGGTTGAGTCTGTTTCTTGGTTTGCCTCTCGTCTCTCCCTTCCTCTCTCTCCTCCTTTGCCCATTTGTTGTTTCTTAAATTCCACATATGAGTGAGACCATATGGTATTTATCTTTCTCTGACTTACTTCATTTAGCATTATATTCTCTAGATCTATCCATGTTTTTGCAAATGGCAAGATTTCATCTTTAGTGGCTGAATCATATTCCATTGTAGAATACCACATCTTCTTTATCCATTCATCTCTTGATGGGCTTTGGGGCTGCTTCTATTATTTGGCTATTGTAAGTAATGCTGCAGTAAACATAGGGGTGGGTGTAGCCCTTTGAATTAGTATTTTTTGTAGTTTTTGGGTAAATACCAATAATGAAATTACTGAATCATACGGTAGTTCTATTTTTAGTTTTTCACGGAAACTCCATACTGTTTTCAGGGTGGCTGCACCAGTTTGCATCCCCACCAACAACTGTGCAAGAGGGTTCCTTTTTTTCTGCATCCTTGCCAACACTTGTTATTTCTTGTGTTTTTAATTTTAGTCATTCTGACAGGTTGTGAGGTGATATGTCATTGTAGTTATGATTTGTATTTCTTAGATGCTGAACGATGTTGAGCATTTTTCATTTGTCTATTGGCGTCTTTATGACATACTATTTGTAAGGGAACATTGCCTTTAGAAATTAAAAGTATATTTCTTTATTGATCTTCTGTCATTCCCTTAAGCATACATCAAAAATGCAAGAAAATCTAGCAAAATGTAAAATGTTGATAATATATCTGAGAGAGAAAGAATGTGGAAATACACTTAGAGAAGGCATGAACAAATGAAATTACCTGAATGAGATGAGCTACACCATGTATAATGCATTTTGCTGTGAGTCAAAGCTGAGAGTATTATTTTGCACATAAGGTGAGATTCCCTGGCCACTGGGAAATTAGTATGTACTATTTCAAAGAGCCACCTGTGCTGTCTGACTCCTGGTCACTCAAATATTCATAAATGGTTTGCTTTAGGATGGTGGTAACAGTTCATATTTTATATAACACAGATTCAAAGCTTCCTAATGTTTTTGTGAATTTCAAAAATTTTTGTCAGTGTTTTTTTTAAAGTTTTATTGATTTATTTTGAGATAGAGTATGCGTGCACATGAGTCAGGGAGGGGCAGAGAGAGAGTCCCAAGCAGGCTCCATTCTGTCAGCACAGAGCTGATGCAGGGCTTGAACTCACGAACCATGAGATCAGGACCTGAGCTGAAAGCAAGAGCCATCCAGGTGCCACTGTCATTCATTATTTTTAAGGTTGCATTTTTCTTATAAGTCTTTAATGAAGAATCAGTTTGCCTGTTATTTGTCATCCATTTTCTCACTAAACACACAATTTTAAATTTACAAATACATGTATATACATCATATATATACATAAACTAATAAATAGTTATAAGAACCTTATAATTATATATACTAATATATAAGCTATACATAATTAATACAAATATAAACTAATATGTATATAACTATATGTTTATATACAAACACCATATATGTATATATAAGCTAATAAGTAATTAGAAGCACTGTCTCTTTATAGAATTGTGCTAAATGCTATGGAATATGTGAAATGGGGTAGCAGTTGGTTACTGTGAGGTTGTGTCCTACACATACTCTAAAAATAGAAAACCTATAAAAAATTTTCTAAAACAAAATGCAAATTATAGGACTAGTGGGCATAGTGTTATCTGCTTGTCTGGACCTAACATTCATCATCAAGAAATAACTTGCTTTTCATAGTTGAAAACATAGGTGTTAGAATCTTGCATGTAGCTGTCATTGCTTCAATCCAGGGTGCTGTATTAAGAAATGGAAAGCATGTCAGAAAATTCCTCAAATAATATATATGTATTAATGTATAATAACTCTATATTCCTCTGAACTTTCGCCAGTCTTTCTTTCATACTCATCACAGCTGTACATACGGTCCATTTCTATAGATGTGCCGGTCTTAAACTGCATTTAAACTCAGGACAGAAGGTCTATTTGTTTTCTTTAATTTTCCCTAACAGACAAGAGAGTTGCTATATACCAAAGGGCATGTGTGTCAAAAATAACCAAATTATATTTAAGGCTTTTGTTGTATGTATTTCAGTGGCCTCTTTAAATATACTTCTCATTTTTTGAAAATATGCTGATCAGAACTCTTCTTTTGACTGGCAGGCAGACATACCCTGAAAAGCATTTAAGGAACTCCAATCTCCTAATTTTTTGCATGTTTTTTTTTTTTTTCAAGACCTCATTGCTTCACTACCTAGAAAGCATATTATAGGTAGTCACTATATCCTCTTCATTTCTCAGCTTGCCTCTTTACTCACTGTACACCCAATACTCAAGTGCAACTGCGCTTCTACAGGCTTCTTCATTGCCAGACTTCCTTGATGCTTTCTGACCTCTCTTCTCATTCACTTTTCCCTTTAAGTCCAGCATATGCCAGATCCACCTGCTCCCTCCACACAAACCAGGACTGCCTCTTATCTCTCTCATGTCTTTTAATGATGCTTCTGTTCCCTCTCATGTAGGTTTGAAACTTCAAAGTCATTTTGAATTTTGTCTATCATCTGTCTCATGCAATCAGTTGACATGCTAATTGTAGGGTCCAGGTCCACAGTGTCCTTATTTTCTGTCCGGATCTTCTCCTCCATTGCAACCTGGTTCAAGTCTTCATGATGTTTAAATTGATTCTGACTCCTGTGCTCTTGTTTTTTCCAATAAACTATGATGCCTTTCAAGCCAAAATCACTAGTTCTCAAAAATGCTCCCCATTTTTTACCCCTAAGTGCCTTCATTTACTGTTTTCTCCCATAGAATGTTCTCTGCTTTATATCTAAGTATTGAAGTATTACCCATCCATTCATAAGATTCCTGGTCATTTAACTGAAGCCATCCCCCCCCCCCCGCAAAAGATGGTATAGATGAGTTAATACAAGTAATTTTATTTTTATGTAATACATTTATTTTCTTTTATTCTGAGGCTGTGCTCCTTTAAGATATATGGTATTGGAAACAATTTAAACTTTTTCATATTAACAACATATTCTCAAAACTTAGTGTAACAAACTTGTAATTTCTCTTAGGGCACTAGCCATGTCTTATTCATATCTATATTCCCCAGAGCACTTTTTAGAATTTCCAGAAGACAAAAGTGCATTAAATATTTGATAAATTAATGAGTAAACCAATTTAAGACTTATTGCTATCAGTATTAGTAAACCCTAATTGTAAAGAATGGCCAGAGACATCATCCGTTATTTTGAGAAGTGAGTTTTTCATTCATTCTCTAAGGTGTGCTTTACTTCAGACTTCTGAGAGAATAAAATGTAATGACTTTTTTTTTTCAGAAATAAAGTAGCTATATCTATTGCTTTTCTAGAGGAGATAAAATGGGTCATTTTACTTCCTAAGTGTACGGCACTAATGAGCACCCTACACAAAATTCAAGCATGAAAAGACCAAGATTACATTCATAGTTGTGTGAGTTCCTGTTGGGGCATGAAAAATTAGCCCAAAATTAGCAACTTGAAACAACACACATTTATTATTTCATGGATTTTATGGATCAGGAGTCTAGACATGGTATGACTTGGTTCAGTGCTTCAGGATGTCACCAGGCTATAATCCATGTGTTGGCTGGGTCTTAGTCTCATCAGAGGCTCAACTGGGTTAGAAGTTATTTCCAAGCTTTCTCAGGCAATTGGCCATTCATTTCCTTGCCTCAGTCTAGGATTGAAGCTGTACTCTCTCCTTCTAGAGACTACTAGCAATTCCCAGCAGCATAAATTTCTACTTTATGGCAGCTTGCTTCTTCAGAGCTTGCAAAGAAGAGAGACTGGGGAGCTACTTGGCTAGCAAGACAGTCTTATGTAATATGGTCATGAAGTGACATCCCATCACCTCTGCCATCTTCGCCTGGTTATAAGCAAATCACAGGTCTCACCCACGTTCAAAGGGAGGGGAATGTAGAAGAGTGGAAATTAGCTTAGGGGCCAACTTAAACTCTTTGACTACAATGATGGCACTGGCGTAAGATTCCTGTTTGTTCATGCATAAATTTGGGTTCAAGATTGTAAGAATCTTCCCCCTACCTCTTTTTAAAAATTATTTTTATGTGTGGATTTCCACTGAAAGGATATAAAAATTGAAGGACCTTATAGGTTTGCAGAGGGCAGGAAGACCATCTTTATTTGCTAGTAGGTTCAAGAACTGAAACTACTGCAGAGTTCATATTCAGATTCCTAAAAAAGGATTTACATCAACACAGAACACTATGAGTGGGATAGAATCTGCAGCGTCATCCGATGCAATTGCTCATTTTACTGACTTGCAAACAGAAATACTCAGAGGTTGACTGGTTTGTCCAGAAAGGAACTAAGCTGAATCAGTGATCTACCTGAGGACCCTGAGCTCTTAGATCGCAAAGTTAATGAGTACTTGCACTGAAATTATTTCAGTTAAATATAGTTTATGGAGGTTGGCTTTGATCCAAAGAAACAGGTTTTGGAACATTTTTTATATATTTTTAAAAGTGTAATAGAGTAAAAATTATACTTATTTTGGTACACAACAAATAAAATTAAGATTCTTTGATACTTTATTTTTTTGATTATTTGACACTTCAAATGATACTTTATGCATATGCTAGCAGATAGCTTTATATAGTGTAAAAATAACTAACATGGGTGTTTCCTACAAGTTAACTATAATTCTATGGAGAAACATGGAATGAATGGTCAAAATTATGAATCATAAATACATGAACACCTTGATCATACTCTTGGCTCTTTTTCTGATCCTGGTTAGGCTCTAGCTCTTAGAGAATATATTGTGTTTTCCTCAATGTGAATCATTAACTCCTTTACTTAAATATATATTAATGCAGCTTAGTATATACTACATCATAGACATTATGCTGACCCTAGGAATATAAAGGTCAGGAGTTAGTCCTTTTAAGTATTTCATGGTCTAGTGGGGAAGAAGGAAGCATAAACAAATTATTATACTGTATGCTCAGCGTGTGCTGATAGGAACTAGCTCTGGTACATGTCCATTGGCAGGAAGAGTATCTGTATATTAAGAATTCAAGAGACCTTCAGAGAAGTGACATTTAACATCAGCAGGGGTGCACAGTAAACATTTATCTTGTCATCCCTACTGGTTTCTTGGTTCTTTAGCAGTTTTACCTTATCTACATTTGACTCTTCACAGCTGAGTATTTGTCCTGAGTTAGAATGTTTAGGTGGTATAAAAGTTGTTATAGATTACAGTTGGGGAGGCATGGAGGAAAGCACCATGTCATTCCCTTTACTGCATGATTTTGCTCCTGACTTAATGCTATAGCGAAGGGGTATATTCACTGATGTGCCTAATAAATAGATGATTTATTTTAGATCTGTGCTGCTCAAATTACGAGATTTTGAGGTGAGAGAACCATTTCTCAGTATCTTGAATCATGTTTTCTCATCATCAGTGAAGAATAAGGTAAATGTTTTTACATATAGTAGCCACAGATTGAATTAGCATACACATTAATTATATCTTTTAGTACAAATGACTCCCTAAGAATGAATGAGAAATTAAAGTTGTAAAATATATTCAAAAGAGAGGTTATCCATAAAATCTATCATAAAATTTCTTTTACTTGTTACTTTCTAACTGATTTTTAATTATAAAATTGTAGCTAATTTTCAAATGAATTCATTTCATCATGTGTAACTGTGATTATCTGCAAATCGGGGCTAACAATTCTAATCTGCCTATAGGTGGATTGTGAATCAAAGAAGATCATGGCTAGGAAAATTCCCTACAAATTAAAAGCTCTACAGAAATGAAAACCATTCAAAATTTAGAAATATCAGTTCAGAATTTTCATTTAATTTTTTTAAATTTTTCAATGTTTATTTTTGAGAGAGAGAGAATGAGTCAGGGAAAGGCAGAGAGAGCTGGAGACACAGAATCCAAAGCAGGCTCCAGGCTCTGAGCTGTCAGCACAGAGCCTGACTTGAGGCTTGAACACACAAACCATGAGATGGTGACCTGAGCTAAAGTTGGACGGTTAACTGATTGAGCCACCCAGGTGACCTGAGAATTTCATTTCTTAAGTTTGGGGAACAAGTTTGGAAGCATGGCAGAAAATGAGTTAATTAAAAAACTTTTTTTTCCTCTGAATTTAAATCCCATAAGGTTAGTTATACATTGTTATAATTAACATTCTCTTGGAGAGGTGCTGGTGGAATTTTAAGGATGGAGGATAAATATGTTCTTATTAGAGTTCTTACTTGCAAATTTATGTTAATATGAGTCACAGTCCAAATGACACAGAGTTTCCTAGAACAGCTCTGAAATAACACTTGTTTCTAAGGGTCTCTCTTTTTTTTCCCCTCTCTACTCCTCCCTCCCTATTTTTTTCTTCTCTTGTTTTTTTTCCTTCCCTTTCTGTCTTGCAAACCACTTTATTGAAAGATAACCCTCAGTAGGCTATTTCAAAGTGAAAACTCCAATTTAGGTTTAGGAAGAAAACTCTTATTTAACTGTAGATGTATTTTGGTTTTATTTCCTAACTATTTCCTAAGTTAGATATTAAAAAGAACCAATAAAAACAGATTCTACCTAATAAAAATTTGAGAATCTTCAAGGCATTCACTTATATTATAACTACTTAATCATCAGCACGACTATATCAACATTTTACCCTCTAGCTAAGAAAGTAAGGTAGGAGATATGTTCATCTTAAATATAGAAATTAGTTCAAATTGCAATTAGATATTTTAGTGAACTCATTTAATTGTGTGGTGTGTGTGTGTATAAAGCTCTATCAAATGAAGTGTCAACACTATAGGTAGTAGGTCTTTATGAAAAAAAGGAACTAACAAATCATTGAATGAATGCCTAATGTATGCAGGCAATAAAAATTGCTTTGTTTCCCACCAACTTATTAGCAAAGGTACAGACATCTTCCCAAGGCTTAGTTTACAGATACCTCCAGTGCTTGTATCATATTTCAAAACAAAAACAGGGGTCTTCATGTAAGCATATATATCACTATATATATGTATACACACGCACGCACACACACACACATGCACGCACGCACGCACACACACACACCCTCATAGAATATTAGTGCTCAAATTACAAGTCACCTTGTCCCAGTTCTTCCTGTGGTATATGACATCCAGAGAAGTCCATGCATTTCTGAGTATTCCTGCCAGAGGAAAAAAAAAAACTTGGGTTAAAATCCATCTCCTTTCCCAAGTAGAATTCTTTACAATTGATTTTCATATTCATTTATTCACAGAGTCATCAAATTATCAGTGAGTACCTTGTTTGGTAGGACAGGGAGAAAAGGTGGTATAATAAAGCTTGGTAACTTTCTCCCTCCCTCTCTCTTCTCCTTCTTTTGTATTACTTACTCTAACTGACATTGTTCTTGGTATTGGAAGTTCCTAAAGCTTACGGTTAGGTAGAGTTCAAGAAAGCCAGATAGATAGATAGATAGATAGATAGATAGATAGATAGATAGATAGATAGATAGATAGATAAAATAGATATGTAGATAAAATATTATTATTCTTATATGACTGCCTATCTATGTTAGTGCTTATTAGAGTTTAGTGAAAAATCAATGAAGGAATGAATTTAGATGTTATAGTTAACAAAAGCTTATGTTTCCCATATTATTTGGATATTTTGAGACAGATTTAATGTGAGAACACAGAAGATTGCTATCTCTTGGTGCCCAGTTATTTCAACTCTCCATGACCACCTCACTGTTTTATTAACTGTTTATATTAAAGTAAATGTAATAGATGCACTGTCTATCACTGTGTCATCACTGATTTGCAGAGTAGTGTAACCCTTTACCCTGTGAGGGGCATTAGCAACTATTGGTGTGGGAGGAACAAACACAAATGCATTTTTCTTTACAAATTCAGCAATGACTGAGGCGCCTGGCTGGCTTAGTCAGTTGAGTGACTGATTCTTGATTTCAGCTCCAGTCACTATCTCACAAGTTGGTGGGATCGAGCCCCACATTGGGCTCTGCACTGGCAGCAAGGAGCCTGTTTGGGATTCTCTCTCTCTGCCCCTTCCCCTTTTGTGCTGTTTATTTAAAAAGAAAGAAACAAAATGAAGGGAAGGGAAAAATTTTAACCTAACAACAACCATTAATACTTGTGCAAAGATTCCCCCCCCCCCACATTTCTGGGGTAAGGTAGAGTGGCTGTTTTCAAGATCAGCTAAATTTTTAACAAAATATGAAGACTCAGTAAAATTTTATCATTACTCCACAAATTTGTCTATGGATTTTTGAAAAGAAAAATGTACAATGATTTTGAAACTTAAAACTTTTGGGAGGAAGTTTTTCTATCCCAGATGTTGGTGCATTTATGAAATTTAATAAAATTTCATGGAAATGTGCACGGAAAAATGCCTTCCGGGACATTTGTCAGATTCTCTGTATCGATTCATGAAATGGAAACCAGAAGCAGTTCTGAGCTGGTGTCATACGTAATAGACAGTAAACATGTGTTTTTGACAAGTGAATAGTTAGCAAATTAGGCATCTGGATGGAGTGAAATTTTGGATTCTAAATTGCATAATTCAACCCTGAACATCTGCCAAAGGAAAAAGAGCAAAGATAACATAGAATCTGAGGAAAAATATAAGTTGATAAACAGGGAACGATAATGCAGTATCTAACAAGTTTTTGAGTTCAGATCCTTAGTATGTTTTCCACAACTATGCTATTTCTGTAATTATCTAGAGTTATTTGGATTTGTAGTAACGGTATTCTAAGGACATGGGATTCAGCTGATTAGAAGAAGAATTTTGCTTATTTTTACATTTTATTGCTGGAAAAATTTTACAAGTGCTACAAATCCAATGTGTCCTCTGGACTTGATGGTACTGGATGGGTTAATATGAATTAAAAATAGATTCTTTGAAGTTATATGCTCAGGTAATCATAGTTTTTCTAGCACCCTTAGTTTAGAAAAAGTCTTAGATTTAAAAACTTTTAAGTATAAATTTATCAATACCGTCCTCCCCATTTCTCTCTTACAGTCAAAACTATTATTTCTTAGTGCTCTGTGAAAACCTACTCCTTGGTGCTGTTCTGTTTTTTACTAAGATAAATAAATATAAACACCACCATGGATCAGATATGCTGAACACCTTCACAATACAATACGTAAGAGAATGTGATTTGTGATAGTCGTGGGATGAGGACTAGGTTGGGAAGATGTTACTGGTTTAAAGGTAATGACAGTAGTAGAAAAGCAAGAGTTTGAATCCCATCCCAGCCTTTTTAAAAATATGTAAACTTAAACAAGTTACCATCTCTGAATCTGTGTGTTGGTAAAAATGAACATGATATCATTACTGGGAGATTAAATAGATACTGCTTACGGAACATTTCAATAGAGCGAAATTAGCACTCAACAATATTATAGTTTCTTTTTCTCTCATTTTTTCTTGTGTTGAATAGTATCTTTGGATGGTAGAGCTAGAAATGGACTTATTGATCTGTTAGTTCAAAGATTCTCATGTCCTCCCTGGAGTTTTGCGGTTTGGAAATCTCTCAGGGACCACCATGACAAGGGGCAATAATAAGCCATGCAGGGGGGGAAGGTTCTGGAATCCCATTCCAACCTGCATCAGGTGGTGCTCTATTGGAGCAACTTTTTATACAACTAGGTATACAACAGCATTTTATTAAGTGTGAAATACAGTAATTTTAGTCCACTCCACCCCTGTTTTTCTGAGGAGAAGGACCCAGGGATTTTATATATACTTAATCCAACGTGAGTAACTGTTTTGGCTCATTACTTATTAAACACAGATAAAAGAACATGAGCACTGAAATGTACAATTTTTTAAGGAACGGGATTTGGCGGATTCTGTTCAGTAAAGAAAGAGAGATGTGACAATATAGAACAGAGAAAATGGGCTGAAGATTGTTTTTTTATTTTAATTTTTTTGGCATTTTATTAATTTTTGAGAGAGAGAGAAACAATGTGATCAGGGGAGGGGCAGAGAGACAGAGAGAGAGAGAGAGAGAGAGAGAGAGAGAGAGAGAGACAGACAGAATCTGAAGCAGGCTCCAGGCTCTGAGCTGTCAGCACAGTGGGCTGAAGATTTAATGACAGGTAAGAAGGATAGAGAAAGTTGGGGCTTCAGAAAAAATGATCAGAGCCAATTGGCTGAAAGTCCCAATGGAGGAAGATGTGGATTCCATTTTTGTGGTGAGGATGGCAGGCATCCTGATGCTGACTTGTGAGGAGGAATGATATAGCTCATGTTGGACGCTTGGGAGAGAGACTGTTTTGGCTGCTTGGCAGCCTTGGGTGTTGCTAAAGGATGATGGAAGCAAGGAGTGAAAGTAACCGAATAGCAGAGCCTCCCCAGAGCCATCACTGTGATTTAATGTTTCTGAGAATGAAGTTTGGAGCCCTGAGAGGAAAAACTGCCTAGAGGAAGGTAGAGGTTGGTTGAGTAGACCACACAATTGTGTCAATATGTCATTTTGAGGTAGCTGATTTATGTTTACTTTAGCCATTTTTATATATCACTGTTATTGCTTTCTGCTAAAATTCACTCATTTGTGGCCTTTTTTATGGCTGCTCTGTGCTGCACTAATCTGCATCAGAACTGGAAAGAGTTACAGAGTTGGTCTTTAAAGACCCAGGCCATACCTTGTTGCCACTTAAGGCACACACACAAAGTCTCTTTAAGGTACTAACTTTAAGATGACCTTTTGAGTAGAAAAAAATGAAAAGCTCTCTCTTGGGGGGCATATCTGTGTCTAGGAATAGATTCATGTAGGTTTAAGGTCTCTAGTAAATCAAAACTATATGAAGCAAAGTCATCACCATATATATATTCTCTGTCTCTAGGCCATTTTCTGGCCCTTTGGTTTCTTAATGGTGTTATCCTAATGATTAGTCTAATATATATTGTTTTTACTATTATGATAATTACTACTTTTACTTTGTGACTGATGTGGCCCTGTCACAGGCAGGTAGGACCAGAAGATATGTTTACCACCATTTACAGATTAGAAAATGAAGCCTCAAGGCACCTGGGTGGCTCAGTCAGGTCAGGCGTGGGACTCTCGATTTGGCTCAGGGCACGACCTCACAGTTCGTGAGTCTGAGCCCTGCATCAGGCTCTGTGATAATGTTGTGGAGCCCGCTTGGGAATCAGTCTCTGTCTCTGTCTCTGTCTGCCCCATCCCCTGCTCTCTCTCTCTCTCAAAATCAATAAATAAACTTAAAAAAAAGAAAATTAAGCCTCAGCAGTTACTTGTCAAGGTCCCCAGTCCTATTATATGTGAGGTCAGGTTCAAGCATCTTGTCTCCTTACTCCAAGTCCACTGTTCATTCACTTTATCAGGATGTTTCGTGTTGCGTACAGTGTAGCCGTGCACATCATGCTGCCTGATACATTGCTGTTTGGAACCCTGTGTTTATGCAGTCTCTTCAGGTAGATTGTGAACTACTGGAAATGCAAGTCTTTTTATTTCTTTTAGTCTCTCCAACCTCATAGATAGTAAATACTTATTATTTGTTTATGATTTTTTAATGGCACACATAATAATATGTATCATAATAGTAGCTACCTCAGTGCCAGACTGCATGCAAAAAAGAAAAAAAAAAAGGTGATGTGTTTGTTCTCCAAATGCTCAATCAGATGAGAGAAGGCAATAAGTATGGCTGCTTCTTGTCATTCAAGTCTCAGCTTAATGCTTTCTTAGTAAAGAAGTCACTGGGGGTGCCTGGGTGACTCAGTGGGTTAAGCCTTTAACTTCAGTTTTGGCCAAAGTCATGACCTCACAGTTTGTGAGTTTGAGCCCCACGTCAAGCTCTGTGCTGGCAGCATGGAGCCTGGAGCCTGCTTAGAATTCTGTCTTCCCCTCACACTCTGTCCTTCTCTGCTATAAATAATATTTTTTAAAAAGTTAAGAAAAAGAAATGCCGGGGCGCCTGGGTAGCTCAGTCGGTTAAGCCTCCAACTTCGGCTCAGGTCAGATCTCACGTTCGTGGGTTCGAGCCCCGCGTCAGGCTCTGTGCTGACAGCTAGCTCAGAGCCTGGAGCCTGCTTCTGGTTCTGTGTCTCTTTCTCTCTCTGCCCCTTTCCCTCTCATGCTCTGTCTCTCTCTGTATCAAAAATAAATAAAACATTAAAAAAAAAAAAGAAAAAGAAATGCCTTGAAATTAACCAGAAAATTAACCAGAAAGAAAAAAAAAAGGAGTTTCTGGTCCTCACTCTAAGGATGCCTTCTCTTCTAAATGCTAATATATTTTATCAATTTCTGAGAATGACCTTTTCCAACTGCTTTATTTAAAACAGTCCTGAGACCCCCGCCATCTTGCTTTACATTCATTATAATATTTATTACTGCTTATATTTTTATTTATGCATGTGATTTATTATCTGTCTCCTTTCCCTGGAATAAAAGCTTCATGAGAGTAGGGACAGTTTTGTCTTGCTCACTGCTGTGTCCTGATCTTAGAAAAGGAGATATTTAATACATATTTAGTTGTTGAAGGAGTAATTTTTTCTAGCCGCTTAACTTCAAATGCCACCTAAATAGTGATGACTCCCAAATTCTAAGTAAAATTTAAATCTCCAGCCCTTACCTCTGCGCTGAATCCCAAATGAACATATCCACTTGCTTACTTCTTACCCTCTCATGAATGTCTAATAGGCATCAGAGACTTAACACTTTGAAAATAAAACTGTATTTCCCCTTTCTCCTTCTTTGCCCAACCTGCTTTCCCTACAATTTTCGCACGTTAATATACATCTTCCTTATCTATCTGCCTTGTTTGAATCAAAACTCATAGATCCAATCCAATGCCTGTCCTTTAAGATCTGCCCAGAGAAAAACATATGTCAGATTCATTTACCTCTACTTTTGCCACCGTCACTCTACTGCGTGACAGTGCCATCTTCCACGTTACTTACTTAATGCAATAGTCTTATGTGCTATTCTCCCTATTGTTGCTATAACAAATAATCACACGTATAAGTAAATAAACAACTTCCAATTTAGTGACTTGGAACAACACAAATCTAGAATCTAGAATTCTAGAGGTCAGAATTCCGAAATGGTTTTCACTGGGCTAAAATCAAAGGTTGGCAGGGCTTTGTTCCTTCGGGAGGCTCTAGGGGAAAGTCCATTTCCTTACCCTTTCTAGCTTCTTGAAGTCATCTGCATTTCTTGGCTGGTGATCACATTCTTCATTTTTAAAACCCAGCAGCATTGCATCCTCCAGTCTCTTTCTATTTCCATTATTATATTGTCTTTTCTGATGCTTATTCCTTATCTCCATCTTGAAAGGACCCTTGTGATCACCTTGGGCCAACGTAGATAATTTAGGCTAATATTCCCATATGAAGGTCCTTAACTTAATCACATCTTCAAAGTCCTTTTTGCAATGTCAGCATATTGACAGGTCCTGCACATTAGGATGTGGGCATCTTTATGGAGAAGAGGAATTACTCTGTTCCTCACAGTTATTGATGACAGTTAATGAGCAAAAACAAATTTTCTAATAATTGGGCATTTACTATATTATGATTTAGTCAATTGATGGAATGGCTTACAACTATTATGACAAAATTTTAAAAGTAGGTTACAGAACGGTATGTGTTGTTTGATGCTATTTTTTAAAGCATTTTTTATGTGTGTATTTTCAAGGGAAAATTAGGGAAGGAGATACAGCAAACAAGTCAGGAGACTTGTTGGTTTTTATTCATCTGTATTCTCTGAATTGTCTTCAGTAAATAGTTATTAAGAAGAAAAGTAGAACACAAAACAAAATACCCACTTAATGGAGAAAAAAAATCAGGCTCTTTAGATTCTGATCCTCTAGTTCAATCCCTACTTGATCCTTAGATTTATCTAGCTAATATGGAACTTTACTAATAGTTTCTGTTACGTGCTTAATAAAGTCAAAACTTAGTTTGATATTCAAGAACCACTATGAACTGATCCCAACTTGTCATTCTAGCTTTTTTCCCATCCATTTCCTGTTTTCCATTATACTATATATTTGTCCACTTGAAAGGGTTTTTTCCCTGTATCTCTACCCATTGAATTCTACCTATTCATGAAGGGCCAGGTTAAATGCTATTTTCTACAGAGTTTACTGACTCTTGCAAAAAAATGACCTTTCTCATCTAAACTCTCATAATATTCTGTAGTAGTATTATGACATTTACTGTATACTATATTTTACTGCAGTTATTTTTGTACATGGTTTATGTCCCCAGCCAGGTTTTAATGTGCTTCATGTCGTGGTTCGTGTCCTTTACACATTCTTATTTCTCACAGTCCTTGAATATCATCATGCCCTGGACATAAAAACTTCCTAATTGAATGAACAATGAGCTTACAAATTTGCTTTATTCTTCATGGTTTTGGTTTCTTAATATTTTCTTCATTCACTAGGTGCATGATTATTTTCCAGTCGATGGGTGTTTTAAATCCCCTCTTTTACCAACTAATACCAGTGTAATCTTTGGCAAGTCACTCAACCTCTCTGTGCTTCATGTTTTTCAGTGGCAGGGTTTTTCAGAATTAAATGTGGTAATGTATATAGAACAGCACATTATAAGCAATCAATAAGTGTTAGACAAATAATAATAATTTCCATCATGTGCTATTTAAAATAATTGTGTGTTAATCTGTTGACATTATCATTTAAAATCTCCCTTTGAGAGAAATGTAATTTTTACTTACAAGTTATGGAGGGTTAATATAGTTTTCCTTTACTGTATAGTAATTTGACTACATGGACTAGTTAAGTTTACTCTAGCTGGTATAAAAACTTAAGTACCAAGTCTCAGTAGGTTAAAACAATAAAAAGGTTACCCCCAGCCGCCCCTCCCCACACACCACTCGATGTGGCAGGTGTAGTGGCGGGTTGGTCGAAATCTCACCCAGTCTTGCGGCAACCCAGACTGACTAAACTCTGCTTTCTTTAATACCTGGCTTACGAGGTCCCCTTAGACAAATACCTCAAGCTGGCTTGATGGTAGAAGAGAGAAAGATCACTGAGGATTGTAGAAGAGATTATAATCCCCAGGACTGGAACTAGCAAACCTCATTTCTACCCTGATTCCACTGACTACAACTTACTCACATTCCCCCCACCCCCCTGCCAAGAGACAAGAAGTTGGGAAATGTAGTACCTAGTCAGGCAGCAACTTTCCACTTTTCAGCAGCAGCACTGAAATGAGGAAGGAAATACCAGGGAGATGAGTAGCTATTTCTATCATATTATTTAAACTTCGCTAGTATTTACATGTTATTAGAACAGTCACCTTAAAATAATAGGAACACTTTATATGAAACAATAATTCTAATCTGTTCTTGATTATGAGCACTGCTTTCCTAATCATATAATTTTATCTGTGGCTACATTTAATCTCCTTAAATATACTTACATGGAAATATGTACATTTTAAAAGCACAGGAGGCATGTTCTAAAGTTATATGTTTTGAAAAGGAGAAATTCAAAATAATGGTGGTGCCTCCTTTAAAACAGGCTTTTCCGTTAGAGAAAGAGCAGAGCTCATTTTAGGAGGCCAGGTTTAAGTTTGTTACACTGGAAATTAGAGGCATTCTTAAAATGTTGAGCAGGTCTTGTTTTGAAGAAAAATATTACCGTGGTCATTTACTAATATTTGTGAAATCTTTAAAAGAGAAAACTAGGAACAGGAAATCTATATTTATGTATTTTTTTGTACAAGGGAAAGATCTGATCAGAGGGCAAAGATGATGGGAAAAGAAATTTGGTTCCCAAGAGAACCCTAACATTCTCCTCTGATTCCCTGCAGGCGTGGAGGGGTGGCTGTTATGTCTGCAGAGAGTACTGAGGGAATGGGAAGTTGTATGGAAATTACCACCTGGAAATGTTGGGACTTTTCAAACTTAAGTCCCCTGTGCTTAGAAGTGTTGCAGTTTGCCCTTCTGTGGCCGAGTGGCCATCAAGGCTGAGAAGGGCTTGGTGCTTTGTGCTGATGACATTAAGGTGAAGTACGTTCATACGCTGATCCTCAGTAGGCTTTCCTACACTCAACCATAGGTAAAAGTTAGATTTCCCTTAGTGTAAAACACTCAGATATAAAAATAGGAATACTATCAGTTGAAATCTTGTAGGAGTAATACTTGTTTTTAATTGAAACATGTTCTAATCATGATTTTTGCTAGTTTCATGGGTTAGTAATAGTGCATGTGCTATCTTTTAATTTTTAAATAAAAAACATAGTTTTATTATGACAAGTGCCCTAAGACTCAGCTATACCTGAACCACATCTGAAAAAGCAGTCTTCACATGAATGTGGCTTTTTGAAAAAAGAAAAACAATAATGTCAAGAATAGTAACTAACTGGGTGGCTCAGTTCCTTAAGTTTCCAACTTCAGCTTAGGTTGTGATCTCACCACTCAAGAGTTTGAGCCCCACTCTGGGATCTGTGCTGACAGGACAGAGCCTGGAAACTGCTTCAGATTCTATGTCTTCCTCTCTTTCTGCCCCATCCCCTCCCTTTCTCTCTCTCTTTCTCTTCCCCCCTAAAATAAACATTAAAAATTAAAAAAAAATTGTAACTAATGTTTATTGATGCTTACTATATGTAAGACAATTTGATAAATACTTTTACTATTTGAGCTAATCTTATAAGAAGTATTCTAATGGGATTTCAAAGGTAAGGAAGTTACTCTCATGTCAGTATTTTACATATGAGAAAATGTTGGTTAAATAACTTGCCTCAAATTAGCTAACCTCTAAGTATTAGGGTTCCAATATGATATCTGGGAAGCCTGACTTTGGAGTTGCTAACTGAACCTTGTGCTCTCTGCCTTTCCATAGGTGTGGTCTTAAGCACATATGCTTTCAAACCTGAGCCTCTGTGATTCATCTATTTCCTGTTATCATGATTTCTAGATGTCTTTACCAAACTTTCCATCTTGATATCATAGTTCATTCATTTATGTCTTCATTCAGTAAACATTTACTGATTGTATATTGTGCTGCAGGCACTCTATAGGGATATGAGGCTGTTGTGAAAAAACACTGATTCATTGGTTCCGATCTTTCCCTCCTAGAACCCATCTAGCATTACTCCTTCCCGATCAACACTCTTTCAATGCTGCTTTCATCTGGAAATTTAAACTTTTCTGTTTAAAGACTTTTTAAAGCATTGATCCGGTCTTAATTATGGGCTGAACAACATGTCCTTTGCTCTCTCTCTACCTCCAAGCCAGCCAACATTGCTTTGCTCTACAACTTATCAAAATCCTAATCATCTTTTAAGGTTTTCCCATGGGGTTTCTATTGCCTATGAAATAGGGAATTCACACATATATAATTATATACTATTTTCTAATTGGTATACATTTTTTTAAAAAGTATAAAATAGCAAATCCCATTCATATTCCCTGCAAAAATACAACAAAGTGTGGAGGAACTGGCTGTATTCTTTACTGTCACAACCAAGTAATAATCAATGTTAATAGTTAGTTGTTCCCCTCCTTCCTCTTCTCCACGTGTTTTGACTCTAGAGACTGTGTTAAGGATGTTTGAGCACTTTATATTTCTGAGTACGTAAGAGCAAACAATTTAGTCTGTTAATTTGTTGACTCCTCCAAGATGAAACCATCAGCAGTTTAGGGTAAAATCTCATCCCAGGTTTGGGGTCCAAAAGTAGATTATTGTCCTATTAAAAACATAATGATGAGTTCTTATTAGTATTTTTCTGTACGTTTATTTATTTTTTTTAATTTTAATGTTATTGCTGAGAGAGAGAAAGAGGGAGATGGAGCATCAGTCGGGGAGGGGCAGAGATAGAGGGAGACACAGAATCAGAAGCAGACTCCAGTCTCTTAGCTGCCTATTGACACAGAGCCTGAAATGGGGCTCGAACTTATGGACTGTGAAATCATGACCTGAGCTGAAGTTGGCTGCTTAACCAACTGAGCCAACCAGGTGCCCTGTATTTTCTGTACTTTTAAGAGGTAAAATTAAAGAAGTTGCTATTTTCACATTCTACTGAATGTGATTTCTTATTTCTGCAGGTACATATTTATTCTGGAAATTAAAATATTGTTGCCTAGCACATCTTGATGGACATATCCTCCACAAAGGAATTATTTTATATGGCACGAAGTTGCCATAATAATCTCTATCACAATATTAAATATTAAACAGTGTTTAACATCTGAGCAATAAACTTAAAAAAAACTATTGGCAAAAATAAAAATGCACTTTATTTTTGTTTAAAAAATAATAAATATTCTAAATCTTGCAGTATGTAATCTTAATATTCATTGACGTTTGAGCTTTTGAAATGAAAGTGGATGTTTCCATATACAGTTATGAATGCTGTATGGAGAGAATCTTTTCTAGTAGTGGTGGTGGTAGGTGCTATAAGTCTCTGTTGCTATAAGGTAATGATTCTTCGAACTGCAAAAGGTGAGTGTGTTTTGACATATGACAATTTATTTAGTGGCTAAATACTGTGGCCAACTGTTATATATTAGAAAGAATTTGACCAGTATTCTATTCATTTTATTTCTTTATTATTATTATTATTATTATTATTATTATTATTATTATTTTAGAGTGAGAGCATAAGCAGGGGAGTGAGGAGCAGAGGGGGATCAAGAGAGAATCTCAAGCAGGCTCCAGCCTCAGAATGAAGCTGGACATGGGGCTGAATCCCATGACTCTGGGATCATGACCTGAGCCAAAATCAAGAGTCGAACACTCAACTGACTGAGCCACCCAGGTGCCTCTCTTTAGACACTATTTTAAATTACTAAATCATCTTTAAAATAACATTTTGGTCATAATATGTGTTACCACCTATAAATTAATGGTATATATCCTTTTATGGATAAAGATAGAATTATTAATTTTGGAAGGCAGACGTACTCACCACTATACTAGCAATGCCGGCTAGAATTATTAATTTTGTACAAGGAAGCATCTTAGCATTTATGTTATATGCTAATTTTGCTTTTGGCTTAATTAGTCACATGTCAAAGTTCATTGTAAGCCTTGTCCTCCTGTATGGTTTACAATGTCAAATAAGAATTGTAGAAATAGAAATAGTATAGGTAACTTTCTAAATACCATTGGAATTTTGAAATTTTTTCAGTTTGGATCTTAGTTCTTCCAAATATGAACTGTATGATTTTAGGTAAGTTATTTAATGTCTATGTATCTCAATTTCCTCATTTGAAAAGTAGGAAAAATAATAGGTATAGGTGCGAAAGGTTACTGTAGGCTTAAATGAGATAATGGATACAAAGCTTCAAAGTGCTTC
The DNA here is from genome assembly GCF_006229205.1 of Suricata suricatta. NCBI lineage: Eukaryota > Metazoa > Chordata > Mammalia > Carnivora > Herpestidae > Suricata > Suricata suricatta. Next base: position 52,247,010 of record NC_043709.1, read on the forward strand.
AAAGATATTAGGGTTTATTAATTTTTAAAAGACTTCCAGGAATAATGATTCTACAGAACACTTATTGTAGTGACTTGTTTCATGGGAACTTACCTTGGCTAAATAATTTTGGCCCAAATATATTCTATAAATGGCACTCAGAATCACTGTAATACAAAATGCAGTCCCTGACTTGATTCCCTGCTCCAAACTTGACCTAATCCATTTCCTTGATAACATTAGCACAAGTTTATAAGTAGGAGCTATTTGCAGATGACATGGTAAGGCTCTAAAAACATCACCAAAAACCTTTAGAACTAATAAATGAATTCAGTAAAATTGCAGGATATAAAACTAATATATAGAAATCTGTTGTTTTTATATACTACTGATGAAGTAGCAGAAAGAGAAATTAATAAAATTATCCTATTTACAATTATGTAAAAATAAATAAAATGCCTGGTAATAAATTTAACAAAGAAAGTGAAAGATTTATATTCTGAAACTATAAGACATTGATGAAAGAAATGGAAGAAAACACAAGTAAATGCAAAATCTAACATTGTCATGGCCTAAAAGAACTGATGTTGTTAAAATGTTCATACTTTCCAGAGCAGTCTACAAATTCAGTGCAATTCTTATCAAAATACCAATATTTTTCACAGGCCTAGAACAAATAAAATGTGTATGTAACTACAAAAGACCCTAAATTTCAAAAGAGTCTGGAAAAGAGCAAAGCTAGAGATATCACAATCCCAGAGGTCAAATGATATTATCTAATAATAATAATAATGATGATGATGATGATGATAATTTGATTAGAAAAAGGGCAGAGGACCTGAATAGACATTATTTTCAATACAGATGGTCAACAGACACATGAAAAGGTGCTCATTAACCTACCATCAGGGAAACAAAAATCAAACCACAATAAAATACCACCTCACACCAGTCAGAATGGCTAGTGTCAAGAAGATGAGAAATAAGTGTTAGCAAGGATGTGGAGCGAAGAGAACCCTCACGCACTGTTGGTGGGAATGTAAACTGGGGAAGCCACTTTGGAAAATAGTATGGAGGTTCCTCAAAACATTAAAATTAAAAATATCATACTATCCAGTAATCCCACTTCTGGGTATTTACCCAAAGAAAACAAAATCACTAATTCAAAGAGATACATGCACCCCTTTGTTACCGCAGCATTATTTACAATTGTAAATATATGGAAGCAATGTAAGTATCTGATAGACGAGTGGATAAGAAAGGTGGCGGGGGGAGGAACCTGGGTGGCTAGGTCAGGTAAGCGTCCGACTTTGGCTCAGGTCATGATCTCATGGTTTGTGAGTTTGAGTCCCGCATCAGGATCTCTGCTGTCAGCACAGAGCCTGCTTCAGATCTTGTGGCCCCTTCCCCACCTGTGTGTGCGCTCGCTCAAAAATAAACATGAAAAGAAAGATGGGTATATGTATACATACATACATATATTGGACTATTACTCAGCCATAAAAAGAGAATGAAATGGCAACATGGATGGACCTAGAGGGTATTAGACTAAGTGAAATAAGTCAGACAGAGAAAGACAAATTCCATATGATTTCACTCATATACAGAATCTAGAAAAATAAAACAAATGAATGAAAAAAACCCCAAAAGAATGCAGAGAATAAACTGGTGGTTCTTGGGGGGTGGGGAGTAGGGTGTGTAAAATAGGTGAAGGTGTGTAAAATAGGTGAAGGAGATTTGCAGATAGAAACTGCCAGTTATAAAATAATGAAAAAGGGGCTGAAAAGCATAGCAGGGGGAATATAGTTAATTATACTGTAATTTTTATTGTGAAAGATGGTAACTACATTTGTCATGGTGAACATTGCATCATGTATAAAACTGTCAAATCACTATATCGTATACCTGAAACGAAGATAATATTGTATGTCAACTGTGCTTCAGTAATTAAAAAAGTAGGAATTAGTTGAGGTACCCTGCTCTTGTCTTTGTCTCTCAGAGGAGCCCAGGGACAGTGTGCCTGCTGAGCTAATTCAAGTCTCTTTGAATTTGAAGCGGTGAGAAAGGGGCGGCATAAGCCATATGGCTTTGTTTATCGCAAGCTTTTGACAGATATGCTTGTGAATATTTGGGATTAGTGACAAGTGTTTTGAGGATGGACATAATATGTTAGCAACGTTAACAATGAATGGAACATTGATGGGACGTTTGTGTCAGTTGCTTGTTAAGTTACTGAAGGCTCCTGAGAGAGAAATAGGAGTTATAAGTTTTTACATTTAAAGTATGCAAAGCTCTTTCTTATATTCTGGTCTTGACTTGGATGGAAAACTGTGGATTAGTATTCCAGGTCTCAGAAAACTTCACTTTGTCATTTGAAGATGTTGAATATTTTGAGTAGGAAACTTGAAACAAATATGCTGAGTTCAGTACTTTCTTTCTTCTTCAGTTTACTGGGTGAATAATAATGTGTTTAATATGATACTGTTCTCATAGGCTTATAAGTACTGAAAGAGTTAATATATGTAGGATGCATAATATTACACTTTGCACATAGGAGTGATATATAAATCTTAGGTATTGTTTTTCTCATTATCCTGGAACATGTGCTTTTTGTTGTATCTATGGTTTCTAATGGCAAATCTCTTGAGAACTCATTTAGCTAGTAATAAAAGAAGAAGTTATGCTTCCTATCTTAAAAATTAATAAAAATAATAATTTAAGTAAGTCAATGAGTGATCGTTATGCATTAGAAAATTGAGTAAAATCTGGGGTGACTGTGTGGCTCAGTTGAGCATCTGACTTGAGCTCAGGTCATGATCATGCGGTTCCTGAGTTTGAGCCCCACGTCGGGCTCTGGGCTGCCAGTTCAGAGCCTAGAGCCTGCTTTAGATTCTGTGTCTCCCTTTTTCTGTGCCCCTCTCCCCTCATGCTCTCTCGGTCTTTCTCTCTCAAAAATAAATAAAAATCAAAAAAAATTACAAAGAAAGAAAGAAAATTGAGTAAAATCTTAAAAATATAATTGTATTTATGTTTCATTCAAGTATTGATGCCAGTATAGAGGTGATGGCTATAACGCGTGAGGGGGATTCAGAGTGATTGTTATCCATTAGATGTATAATTTCTCACACAGTTTGTTGCTTTTAGTCACTGAAAATTCTAATTTAGTGTATGTAGATGGAATAGACAGACCATCAATGCTTAAAGCTGGCACAAAGTTCATTGCAGAATCCGAATGAAATCTACCCTATAGGAAATCAGATGTGGCTTTGTGTTACTTGACAGTTAACTTTGTTACTTTTCCACTCGTGATTTCTTCTTCATACTCTGAATTCTATTGCATGATAGACTTGCAACTCCACGTAGCCTCTCCCAAGTCAGAGACAGAACAAACAGAAATTTGAGCCTTAGAGATGATACAGTAGGCATGCTCACTGATGAGTCTTGCCAGTCATTTTATATATCCTTTATTCTTGTCAATTTATTTGTCTTATCATTTTTAATCCATAGAAAAAAGTATTGGTCAGATCTATATTCTATAGGAAGAAGAATACTATTTTATTCATGGTATACATTTTTTAAAAACTTTTTTTTATTAATACCACTGGACTTGTGAAAAAGAGAGTAGTTTCAGAAAATGTGCTAGAGTGTAGCTGACACGCCACGTTACATCAATCAGGCATACAACGTAGCGCTTCGGCAAGCCCAGACGGTACCTGGGCTCGCACGCGCAGCTGCCGTCAGTCCCCGTACAGTGCTATAGTAACACGGATGCTGTACCTCTTATCCCCATGACTTACTCATTTCGTAACTGGAAGCCTGTATCTCCCCCTCTCCAGCCAGTTTGCCCATCCCCTGCCCCTCCCCCTGGCAACTATCAGTATGGTCTCTGCATTTACACATCTGATTCTGCTTTTTTAAAAAAATTACGTTTGTTTTAGATTCCATATGCTATCCACTCTTTAAAAAAGGAGTATCTATCTATCTGTATATATTTTCGTTCAAAACTGCTATTAAAGCATTCAAGGTTCAAGTTATAATTGCTTGTAGTATAGAGCAGTGCACACATGGAGGTCCCTGACCCTGGACATATCTAGCCCCGTGCACTTCCTGTGATGCCTTCTTCATAAGTGACGTGGAGCACAGTGACCCTTGCTGCCTTAAAGTGAGAGGGCGATAAACGGCATCTCCTTACCTTTTACCTTTTTAGCTCCATGTGGAGTCCATTTCTGACCCTGTAACTTGTAAATGTTCCCTTGGAGGTAAGGGGAGGAATCTTTTCCATAAGGGACCTCCTTAGCCTTTCCGTAGCATTTGACGTAGCTGCCTATAACCTCCTCATATCAATCTACCATTTCTTTCCCTACCTGGCATTATTCTGTGTCTCTGGACATTCCTTCTCTTTTGCTGCTCCTTCTCCTCCCTTTCTCAAATTCTGCCTTCTGAACCCTTATCATTGTTCATGCCTTCTGTACTGTTGAAACTGCATAGATTGCACCTTTGTAGCAAATATTTTCCTGGCTCATTTCTCAGGCAAATCAAGTTCCTGAATATTTGCCCCGTGTTTCCAAGTGCTTGATGAGTTTCTCCCCCAGGATTGGGCTGTTACCACTAATTCATTGTGTTTAAATAAAGCTCTCTCATGTTTTCCTGATTTCAGTTACTGAGTCATGGTTTCTGGTCTGCAGCTTCCTCCTAATAAATATAAATTGCATAAATCTGTCAAATTTATCTTCTGAAAGCAAGGTTTCAATTATGCAGTTTTTTTTCTTCAGCAAATTTTAAATCTGAATACAGAATACATGGGTACAAATAGCAGCTTACCAACTTCTTGGGGTTGTAGTGAAGATCAAAAGAGACATCACAGGTGCAGGTAACCAACATTCCATCTGGCACATACAATAGTGAACCTGTTATTCATGATGACTAATCACATCTGATCACCAGTTTTATTTACTCAAGTACATTTTGCTTCTTAATTGCCTCTGAAATTAATTCTATTATGTTTTCTCAATTATCATTTATTTAAAAATATCCATTACTTGCTTACCATTCCAAACGATGGTATTTATTTGTGAGCAATGTAATTTATGTGATTTTATGCAATCCTAATCGGGAAGGAATAGAAAGATTCTTTCCTGGAGGAACAGAGAGCTGTATTGGAAACCCCAAACCTCTGTATTTTTCCAGATTCTACCACCTGGGTAAATTACTTTCTCTTCTTGATTTTTAAATGTTTACTTCTAAATTAGAGATAGAAATTTATTTTTTGATTGTTTACCTCATGGAGTTATGATGAGCTTCAGACAGGGGTTCTACCCTAAGAGGGCCTTGGTTCTGTGCCCTCAGAGACCTCTCTGCTTTCCCTCAGTTCTCAAGCAAGTCCCTCTCATCACACATCCCAAAACGTGATCCTAAAATAGGAACAATGTCTTTAATGACAAAGATGCTCGGTAACACTTATTATGTGACTTCCCCCCAGTAAAAATAATAATATGCTGCTAAACAGTGGACTATAAACAACTTATTAATTTGTTATAAGAAGAGGAACAAACACATACTGAAAGAATCACAAATGAACTCTATAATACTGGTCTCTATCCACAAAATACTATTATCCATTACATGAGTTTAAAAGTGAAAAGTGCATCTTACGCATTTGGTAACTAAGCATACGTGCAAATTTGGTGCCAGTCATATAGAGACTCAGTGGAGTTGAAATGAAAGAAGCTGGGTTTCCTGTCTGCTTTTGTCTCTTAGTTGAAAGCTGTTCTAGGATATGCTGCCTCTTGCTGGGTTCACATTCTTGGCACTTGGCCCTGTAAGGAAAAAGGCAGAATAAACATTGTTGGTGCTGGGTATTTCTCCTGAAAGATCATATAGTCAGTTGTCTTAGCACTCTACAGAACATTTTAAATATCTCATGTATCCTAGTAGATTTCTGTATCACTGTTCTTTAATATCTTTTTATAAGACATTTAACTATGCAATATGTATATATGATAGAACTTTGCATTTTGACAGTGGTTCTGTTACATGCTCACTTCATGTCCTGTTTTTGCCTGTTTCCTCACTGCAGATATTCTTATTGTCTTATTTCATGGAACCATTATGCCTTGAGAATGGACCACACATGGGGTGTCTTGGTGGCTCAGTCGGTAGAGCATCCGACTTCAGCTCAGGTCATGATCTCATGGTTTGTGGGTTTGAGCCCGGCATCTGGCTCTGTACTGACAGCTCAGAGCCTGGAGCCTGCTGTGATTCTGTCTCCCCCTCTCTGCCCCTCCCCTGCTCATGCTCTGTGTTTCACTCCCTTTCTCTCTCTCTCTCAAAAATAAAATTAAAAAAAAAAAAGAATGGACCACACATAACTAAAATGGTCAAATTTATAGAGACAGAAAGTAGAGTGGTGTTTAGCAGGGCTTGGGATAGAGAGGAATGGGGGAGTTAGTATTTAATGAATACAGAGTTTTAGTTTGGGATCAGGAAGTTCTGGAGATGCATGGTGTTGCTGGTTGCACAACAGTGTGACTGCGCTTGATTTCACTGAACTGTACACATCAAAACCGTAAATTTTACATGTGTTTTGACACAATAAAATAAAAACATGAACCTGATTTTTTTTAGAGTAACATTTTTTTTTTATTTTATTGTCAAATTGTTTTCCATACAACACCCAGTGCTCTTCCCCTTAAGTGCCCTCCACCATCACCACCACCTGTCTTTCCCCCTCCCCCCTCCCCCCCAACCCTCAGTTCATTCTCAGCATTCAATAGTCTCTCAAGTTCTGCATCCCTCTCTCTCCCCAACTCTCTCTCCCTCCTCCGTTCCCCCTGGTTCTCCATTAGGTCTCTCTTGTTTTCCTGCTAGACCTATGAGTGCAAACATATGGTTTCTGTCCTTCTCTGAACCTGATTTTCAAGAGCATGGTTTTTAAAGCTGTAAGACATAATGTATTAGTTGATCCTAGCAGCAATGATCAGCATTTGAACAAACAAAAGGAAGAACAGAATAGAAAATAACAACCTATGAATGCATTGCTCAAACTTCCGTTTCCTGATAATTTAATTAATGCCCTATTCTGTTAGATTGATGCCTATAACACACTGATTATTAAATATTTGGAAAATTAGCTCTGTATTGTGTACTGGACTGTGATATAAAATATATTTCTTATTGTGGTTGAAAACGTTGAAAGACAAAAATTTCATTCTATAGAAAGTCTAATTGGCAGCATGCTCTTATATTGACAAGTATAGGAAATCAGTGTCCAGCCCATGCCTGCGCCTTTCATTACAGCATTGGCAATAAAGCTTTATCTGTCCCTGTGGCCATGGAGGGGTCTTGACTTTGTGGAAGATGAGATCACCTATTCAGAGAAACGTGTTTTCACCAGTGCTGAAGCACTGATTGAATCAAATGAGTCCATGTAAATAAAGCCAGGAGGCTGAAGTCAGATGGCTGAAAACGGGCCAGGTCCTAGAGTTTCTACATGGAGTACTCCATCTGTGGTTTCATGTTTTTTTGTTTTTTGTTTTTAAAATGACTTTTGTGCCCAGCTGAGTCTAGGCCAATTTGCCATTGAAATTTGTATAAACCTTTTCCTGACTCAGCAGCTATAAATCCATCCAACTTCCATTGCAGTTCGTGGGCAGTGTCCTGGGACTATTTGGGGCTTAATTTCACTAGGTCATTAGTGTGTAAACTCCTTAGAGAATTACTTACATTTAAGTTTTCCTTGATTTTTTTCCAAAGAGGAAAAGTCTCCTTGACAGATGGCTGTTACTGGTGGCTGGCAGGCAAGCTGATGGATGGGACTTTTTCCTTTGGCGTTATTCAGTGGGACATGCCTGGCAATGTGGGTCTGGCAAACCATTTGTTAGCCTCATTTTTAAAGGCTACTAGAGATGCTGTTGGTGCGTGATGCTGAGTGAATTTTGCTCAATATTCTACACCCCACTGGACTAAATGGGTTAATTGCTTGGTGGAATCAGCTCTTCTGATGTAACTGGCCTAACAGCTGTATAGTAAACACTTACCAAGAATTAATTATTTGAATTCACAACAGCTCTCCCTGGAATTAGTTTGAGAGAATTTTGTAACAGCTCATTGAGAAAGGTATGAGAAAGCATGTCCTCTTTACCTGTATTTCTTGCTAGTTGTTAGATATATTTCTGCATTTTTATTTATGTTAAACTGTAAAGTCAGTAAATTTCAGATTTGCACAGATTTCTTGCTACTTCCCATAATTTGGGAACAAGAAGATGTTTGACAGAATTGTTCATTAAAGGTAAGACAAGATGAATGAAGCCACCATTTTCTCATCTATTCATCACAAACACAAATGGCTGGACTTAAAACTCATGACTTTTCAAGTCAAAGCACATTTAAAACAGCTTTTTTTAATGTTTTATTTATTTTTGAGAGAGAGAGAGAGAGTGCAAGCAGGGGAGAGGCAGAGAGAGAGGGAGACACAAGATCCAAAGCAGGCTGTGCACTGATAGTAGAGAGCCAAATGCAGGGCTTGAAGTCATGAACTGTGAGATCATGTCATGAGCCGAAGTCAGACGTGCAACCAACTGGACCATCCAGATGCCCATCATGTCAAAGCACACTTTTAATAGCAACTTTCAAATCTTATTCCTTGATTTCTTTTGGTTTTCCATTTGAGTAGGTAGTGCTTCTCTCAGATTATTAGAATAAAGTTATCATTTTTTTTCTTTTTCTTTTTAAAAATTGCTCTCTTCTGCCCCTCCCAATCTTCCTCTAGCTCCCAGTTCCAAAGCAACCACTGACCTGCTTTCTGTCATTATAAGTTTTTATTTAATGTTTATTTATTTTTAAAAGAGAGAGCATAAGCAGGGGAGAGCAGAAAGAGAAGGAGACCTAGAATCTGAAGCCAGCTCCAGGTTCTGAGCTGTCATCACAGAGCCTGATGTGGGGCTTGAACCCACGAACCATAAGATTATGACCTGAGCCAAAGTCGGACACTTCACTGACTGAGCCACCCAGGCACCCCTGCTTTCTGTTATTATAAATTAGTTTGAATTTTACTATAATTTTATAAAAGTAGAATTATATAGACTCTTTAAATTGGGCCTTTTTTCCAGCATAATTATTTGAGAAGCCTCCATGTTGTTGTTTTTATCAATACTTCATTTCTTTTTCATTACTCAATAGCATTTTATTATATGGTTACACCATAATTTGGCCATTTGTGTTATTTCCAGTTTCTGATTAATGTATGTGTGTATCTGCTATAAACATTTTATTTACACGTCTTTATATAGACACATGCTTTTATTTCCTTCAGGGAGGTACTCAGAGTAGTATGCCTGGGTCATGTTGTATGTTTAGCATTCTAAGAAATTGTCAAACTACTTTTCAAGGTGGCTCTTTCATTTTCCATTCCTCCTGGGGTGGGGGTGGTGTGAGACTTCAGCATCTTCCAATTTATTCACATAATCACTAATACTTGGTCTAGAGCAGTCATTTTAGCAGTTCTAATAGTGTGTGACGATATTTCCGTGTGGTGTAGTTGCATTTTCACAATGACTACTGATGTTGAACATCCTTTCACATGCATATTTGCCACTCATCATATATTTTGTTTCTGAAGTGTCCATGCTGCATATAGATGGCCAAGTTTTCCAATACCATTTGTTAAAAAACTGTCTTTTCTCCACTGAATTGCCTTTGCCTTTTTGTTGGAAATCAATTGATCATGTATGTGTGACTTTAATTCTAATTTAATTTTTTTCATTCATCTCTGTGTCTTAACAGTACTATACATTCTTTCTTTTTCTTTTTTAAAAACGATTCTTTTAATATTTTTTCTTTTATAATTTATTGTCAAGTTGGTTTCCATGTAACACCCAGTGCTCATCCCCACAAGTGCCCTCCTCCATGCCCATCACCCTTTTCCCCTCCCCCTCCCCCATCAGCCCTCAGTTTGTTCTCAGTATTCAAGAGTCTCTCATGGTTTACCCCCCTCCCTCTCCCTAAATATTTTTTTTTCTTTTTAAATGTTTATTTATTTACTGAGAGAGAGACTGGGAGGGGATAGAGAGAGGGAGAGAGAGAATCCCAAGCAGGCTTCACAACATCAGGGCTCGGCCCAAACTGTGAGATCATGACCTGATCTGAAATCAAGAGTGGATGCTTAGCTGACTAGCCACCCAGATGTCCTGTACTGTACATTCTTGATTAACATAGCTTTATAAGAAATCTTGAGATCAGGAAATATTAGTTCTCCAACTTTGTTTTTCTTTTCAAAGTCCTTTCCATTTCTGTAGAACTTTAGAAGTTGCTTGTAAATCTCTACAAAATCTCTTGCTAAGATTTTTGTATTAATTAGGATTACAATGAATCTAAAGATCACTATGGGTAAAACTGACATCTTAACACTATTAAGTGTTTTGACACTTAAATAAGATATATATCTCTATTGCTCTAGATCTTATTCTTTCAGAAATGCCTTATAGTTTTCAGGGTATAGTGCCAGAGTCCAGCTCCAGCAGGCCCAGGGTTCCCTGAAGGATGGATGGTGTCGGCGAGAGAGAGTGAGAGAGCCTCAGATTTCTTTCTGATCTCCGGGCAGGTATCTCTGCTCTGACCAGAGAGTCAGCTTTATTTATGGAAAAAAAAAATGTATGAAGTACCGAACAGTAGTGGCATTTGCCTTAGACAATGATTTCTGGTAACAAATTCTTTTGGCATGTAAAAATTTCCCAGAACATAGATTGGTAGCAGACTCATGCATAATCTTTATCAATAGTGATTGATTGTAGGTGATTTAGATGCTTATCACATTGGGAAAGAAAGTGTCTTCAGCATTCAAATACAAGACAATATTTTTAGTATAGCAAAAGCAAAAGTTAGTTCTTGTGAGCTGGGGTCAATAGCCTGTTTTCTTGAGGAGAAGTAAAACAAGTTTCTCAGGAAATGTAATATTTGCTCCCATAAACACAAGACAAAATTCCTACAATAGGTTCCTTCACAATAGCATATTTTAGGATAAGGGGACAAGTCACTCCCAATACCAGTCAACAAGGTGCTTTGGGGGTCAGTGCTCAAGCAAAAATAATTGAGTAGGGGTGGGTATCAGTCACCATCTGATGGCAAGAGGCCTTGCAAACCAACCTCAAAAATGTTTTCAACTTTAGTGAGTTCAGAAATGACTTCCAACAGTATAGGTCTTCCAATATTTTTCTCAGCTTTTGTCATAATTTGTGATGCTATCTTATGTGCTATTTAAAACTTTCAGTTTCTAATTGTTCATTGCTCATACATAGAAGTACAACTTATTTTTGTATAGTAATGTTCTGTATCCTGGCTAAACTCAGTTCTAGTATCTTTTTTATAGATTCTAGAGGGTTTTCTACCTAGCTGATCATATTGTCAGCAAGTACAGTTTTACTTATTCCATTCCATTCTGGATGCCTTTTATTTATTTCTTTATCTTGTCTAATTGAACTATCCAGAACTTCTAGCAAAGTGGTTGAAGTGAAAATGGGACATCTTTGTCTTACTACTGATTTTAGAGAGGAAATAATTAGTCTTTCACAGTTACATAAGATAGTTGTAGGTTTTCCATAAATATTGTTTATCAAGGATAGGAAGTTGTCTTCTATTCCTAATTTGCTGTGAGATTTTATCATGGATACTGGATTTTGTTAAATTCTTGTTGTGTATTTAATGAAATAATTTTTTTACTTTATTAATATGGCAGATTTTATTGATTTTTCAAAAGTTAAACCCTGAATTCCTAAGATAAACCCCACTTGGTCACTCTATATTATTTTTTTAATATATTGTCCGATTTGTTTTACTAAAAGTTTGTTTAGAATTCTTGCATCTGTGTTAATGAAGAATAGCTTTTTTTTATAGGTGTCTTTCCTTTTTTACAATGTGTTTGCTGGCTTTGTTATCAGGGTAATGAAGGCCTCATAGAATGCGTTGAGAAGTAGTCTCCCCTCCAGTTTTTTGAAAGAGTTTTGGTAGAGTTGGTATCATTTCTTCCTTAAATGTTTTGTAGAATTAATGAGTAAAGCCATCCAGGCCTATGGATCTTATTGTGGGAAGGTTGCTCATTAAAAATCCAGTTTCTTTGATAGATGTGGGCTATTTGGGTTATTGAGGTTTTTTTCAAGTAAAACCTTGAGTAAGGTTTGGCAGTTGGTATTTTTCAAGGAATTTGTCTATTTCATATAAATTGTTAAAATTATTGGCATGAAGTTATTATCTTAAATTTCCCTTCTTAATATCTATAAAAATAATAGGGGTTCTCATTTCTCTCATTTTTGTTTTGGGTAATTTATTTTTCCCTCCTCACATTTGTTCCTCATAATCCAGGGTAGAAGTTTATAAATCTTGTTGAACTGCTCAAAGAGTTAGCTCTTGTTTTTATTGCTATTTTCTATTGTTTTTATATTTTCGAAATCACTAATTTTAATTCTGATCTCTATTCTATTTTCCTTGCTTGTTTTGGTCTTACTTTCCCTTTCTTTTTAAAGTTCCTTAAAATGGAAGCTGAGGGCTTATTCTTTTATAATGTAGGTGCTTAGTGTTAGAAGTTTCTCAGCATCCCATAAAATTTGATAGATTATACTTTCATTGAATTTAAAATTCAGTGAAAAATAAGTTTTATTTTCTATTTTGATACTTTCTTTGACCCATGAGTTATTTAGAAATGTATTCTTTTTCAAATATTTGGGTAATTTTGAGATAGCTCTCTATTGTTGACTTGTAATTTAATTCAGTTGTGGCCAGAAAATTTGCTTTGTATGATTTGATTTTTTTTCAATTGAATTTTTTTACTGAGATATAATTGTCATATTACATTATATTAGCTCCAGATAAACAACATAATGATTTGATATTTATATATCGTGCAATGATCACCACAAAGAGCCCAGTTAACTTTCATCACTATATAATTACAATCTTTATGCTAAGAACTGTGTGTGTGTGTGTGTGTGTGTGTGTGTGTGTGTGTGTGGAGAGAACTTTTAAGATTTACTTTCTTAGCTACTTTAAAATTTTCAATAGAGGAGTGCCTGGGTGGCTCAGTCTGTTGAGCATCTGACTTCAGCTCAGGTCATTATCTAATTGTTGATAAGTTCAAGCCCTGCATCAGGCTTGCTGCTGTCAGTACAGACCTCACTTCAGATCCTCTGCCTGCCTCATTCTCTGCCCCTCCCCTGCTCATGCTCAAAAATAAACATTTAAATATATATTCAATACAGTATTATTAACTATACTCAAGGAATCTGATTAAAAAGTGAGCAAAGGATCCAAATAGACATTTTGCCAAAGAAGACATACAGGAGGGCAACAGGTATGCAAAAAAATGCTCAACATCACTAATCATCAGAGCAATGCACATCAAGACCATAATGAGATATCACCTTACACGTGTTAGAGTGGCTATTATCTAAAAGATAAGAGCCAAAAGATATTAGAGAGGATGTAGACAGATGGGGGAACCCTTGTGCACTGTTGGTGGGAACGTAAAATGATACAGCCACTCGGGGAAAAAACAGTATAGAAGTTCCTCAAAAAATTTAAAAAATAGAACTACCCTACAACCCAGTAAAACTATTTCTGGTTATTTATATGAAGAAAACAAAAACACGAATTTGAAAATATATATATGCACTCCATGTTTACTGTAGCATTATTTATAATAGCCATAATATGAAAACAACCTTGGTTTCATTATGGATGAATAGATAAAGAAAGTGTGGTATATACATAGAAAAATGCAGTATTATTTAGCCATAAAAAAGAGAATAAAATTTTGCCAGTTGTGACAAAGTGGGTGGATCTTGAGGGTACTATTCTAAGTGAAATAAGTCCGAGAAAGACAAATACCATATGATCTCATTCTCATGTAGATTCTAACAACAAAAACAAAGCTCATATATACAGAGAACAGATTGGTGGTGTTTTTTTTTTTTTTTTTAAAAGACAGTTTTTTCTATAGCAGTTTTACATTTACTGCAAACTGAGAGGGAGATACAGGGATTTCCATACAGTCCCTGCTCCTGCTCTTGCACAGCCTGTCCTGTTATCAGCATTCCCCAGAATGGTACTTTTCCACCAAGGTCAAATCTACATTGACACATCATAGTCATCCAAAATCCAGTTTGCCTTAGGGTTTTCTCTTAATTTTGTACATTTTCTGAATTTGGGCAAATATATAATGACATATGTTTGATATATTTTTAGTTGAAAACAAGTTTCATTTTCCCTTTTGATATCTTCTTTTTAAAAATTTTAAAAAATGTTTATTTATTAGAGGGAGAGAGAGAAAATGAACAAGCAGGGGAAGGGCAGAGAGAGAGAGAGAAGGAGACCCAGAATCTGCAGCAGTCTCTAGACTCAGAGGTCAAGCAGGGCTCAAACCCATGAACCAAGAGATCATAACCTGAGCTGAAGTTGGACACTTAACCAGTGGAGCCACCGTTAGGCACCTCTTTTGATGTCTTCTTTGACCTATTAGTTATTTAAAAGGCTGTTACTTTGTTTCCAAATATTTGGGCAATTTTTAGATAGCTCTGTTGTTGACTTCTAATTTCATTCCATGTGGCCAAATGTGCATTTTGTAACTTGATTGATATATCGTGTTAGTGAGCTCACTTCTTTATCTATCAGAATTCTTTTTTTAATCTCTGTGAATATTCTTTGCACAGAAGTCAACCTTGTTGAAATTAATAGTTACACCAACTTTCTAATGTGGTATTTGTACATCTTGTGCAGTGATGTGCATTGCTCTGATGATTATATCTTTTCTATCCTTTTATTTTGACCTATTTGTGTCTTTATTATTTATAGTTGGTTTCTTATAGGCAGAAAATAGTTGCATTTTGTGGTTTTATCTACTCTCATCATCTTTGACTTTCAGTTAGAGCATTTAGGCTATTTTATTTAATGTAGATTATTTATATTTGAAGTTTAAATCACTGATCTTGCTCTTCATTTTCTTCTATGTTTTCTTCATTCCTTTTTTTCCTCACTTCTCTTTTAATTTTTGTGATTCTATCAAATATCATTTGGCTTGTTAATTGTAACTTCCTTGTAATTGTTATTTTGGTGGATGCTTTAGAGTGTCCAGTATACATCTTTAAGGTAACAGTTTATCTGCCAGAAACATTATGATGCTTCATGTACAGGTAAAAATCTCACAGTAATGTACTTCTATTTCTCCTTCTTGGTCTTTGTGCTATTGTTGTTATATATTTTACCTCTTCTTTTGTTATATATATCTCAAACCACACGCTTATTATTTTTGCTTAAGAAGTCAATTATCTTTTTATGAGAATTTAATTATCAGAAAAAGTTACATATTTTCCATATAAGACCACATCCAGGATTCTTGTTCCTTGCTATATATCCATTTTTCCATTGGGTATCATTTTCCTTATGTCTAAAGGACTTCTTTTAACATTTCTTTGGTGCAGGTCTGCTGGTGATGTATTGTTCTAACAGTTTTATGTCTAAAGATATCTATATTCTGCCTACAGTTTTATAAGAAATTTTTGTTGGGTATAGAATATGGGTTACAGTTTTTGTCTTTCAGCCTTGAAAAGATGTTGTGCCACGACTTCTCATTTACATTAGTTCTAGTTTGAAATCTGATCTCATCCTCATCTTTGTTCCTTTGTACCTAATGAGACTTTTTCCTCTGGCAATGTTTTTCTGTTTGTAAGAATTATATATATAGTTGTGCTTGGTGTTTGGTAAACTTTTTGGATTTGTGAGTTTATATGTATGTTTATAAACTTTGTAGGATTTGTATCTATTAGTTCATATAAATGTTGTAATATATTTTCTATCTCCCAACCTCTCTCTCCTTTATTTCAAAACCTCCAATTACACCTACTTTATAACCACATACTTTACACCTACAACTCCCAGTCCTGTGTGGTCTCTAACTACTTTGTTTACCTAAAATTTTTAAAGTAACTTTAATTATGACATAATTAGTATATGTGTAACAAATATCTGGCCATTTAATAGATGAATCATTTCAAATTGTATAAAACTAGGATTTGGCATCTGAAGATCTGGCTCTATCATTTATAAATGATAAGACCTTGAACAAGTTGTTAAACCTCTCTGAGCCTCAGTTTCTAAAAGTCTAAAGTGTGACAGCTTTCCTTGACTATGCATATTTATGAACTTTATATGAGATAATAGAAATAAGACAAGAAATGTATTTTGCAATTCTGGACTCTTCCTAAAGTTAATATTTGGGTATTTAGACTAACAGTTGAAAAGGATGTCATATAGATCACAATATGCAAAAATAATCATTACAAATAAATTCCGTATGAGTGACTATTGGAGAGGCTTATAGATGAAAGTACACCTTATGCCTGCTACAACAACACGTTTTGACAACATGACATATATATCTTCTAACTTGAAAAGGATCTTAAAGAATTCAATCCCCTTAAACATATATTTTGGTAAAGTACTTTTTTTCCTGTTTTGTGCTTGATTTTTAATTTTCTCACATTTCCAATATCTCTTCTTTTTTTATTGACAATTATATCTTATTTCCAATATTTCTTATACAGGATTTTGAGAGGAGCCTCGAGTGTGTGTGTGTGTGTGTGTGTTTATCATTTTTTTAACCTGTATCTGTGTCAATATATGAGTCAATAAACAGTATAATACAAACTCGCTTATATACTAAAAGTGCAGACATATTATACTCCCAATTCTTACAGAAAGTTCAAGGCATAATTGGTACTTCATGGACTGAAAAATGGCATGAGAGGTGCACTTTTATAATTACAGTTATTATTTCATTGCCAACAAGTAGAAATAATCTTGACTTTAGTATCATAGAAAAACTACACTATAGTAAAATGTTTATTTTCTTTGATTCTTTCCTTAAGAGTCAGAAATGAAATTAAACAAGGAAAGATAAAAGTAAATAATTAAAAATGACATAATTTAAGAAAGACTATATAAAACTTCCCTTCTATTTAGCATAAATTTGAAATACAATTTTTTGAAAAATGGAGATATTATAAGACATATAGAACTTCCCATTTAGTTTGATTAGAGTTAGTGATACATTCAAACCTACCTTTCTTGCTTTTTGACAACAAAAAAATTCTTGAACACTGGAAACTTATATCTCTAACATATTCTCTCCCCCGATACTGGACTGTGAGAAATTCTCTCCATAAACTCTCTTCCCAAACTGTGGTTTGGAACCACTTCCAATAAGATAACATTGTACCAGTGAAACTCTAGGGTTCTTCTCACTTGTGATCTTGATGCAATTCTGAAGTGATGGTCCAGAGCCGATGACCAAGAAAGAACTCTTGAGACACAAGAGTTGGCACAGAAAGGTGATTTTATGAAAGCATGGGGGCAGGACCTGTGGGTAGGAAGAGTGGCACTGTGAAACCCCAGAAAAGGTGTGGCTGTGAGGAGTGACTGTGCACTGAGGAGTTGGGGGAGGTAAAGGCAAAAGGGAGGTTTCCAAAAGGACTTTCATATGCTAAAGAGGACCCTTGAGATTAGGAGGCCTAGGTATTGCCAAGCCAGGTGGTTCTTCCCTCTAGCAAAGCATTAACATTACGACAGAAGGGAGTTCCTATAGAAATGTTGTACTCTGCCTGTCTCCAGTATTTGTCAATGGGCTGCAGGTTATAAAGAAATTTAGTTTTATCTGCATTTTCTTCTTGCCTTTGTTCGCTCATCACTGTAGAGGGGAGGGGATGTTAGGGCTCCAGGAAACTGAGTCTGTGGGTTTCTGGAGATTGCCTTTTTTCTTGTTAATCATTAAAACAGCTGCAAACTGATGGAGGCTCATGTCCTGCATGACTGTCATCTCTATCAGTTAACTATTTGTTTTTCCCTTTCCTTTGTTCTTAGGCAGCCTGGCGTGCCTGAGGATCATCACACATGTCCCACCTCAGGAGATGGGGGTGTGAGGGGGTGTTAGCTTGTGCTTTGCCATCAGCTTGCCTTTGGCTCCTTCATCAATCTGAGACACTATGAGGACCTGAGAAGAGTCTGGTCTCACCCCTTTCTGAGGGAACTTCTTTTATAGCACTTAATATACTTTGCATTTCCTTGTTATACTGATCACTCTTTGAGCAAGAAAAATTACTTTTCAGACCTTCCCCAGGCACCTAAGCTTCAGGACTTAACGCAGGACACATCTCTGCTGTGCACTGAATGCTGTGTCCTCCTTCTCTCTCCCTCCCCTCCTCCCCATGACTCGTAGATTGGAGCTCCTAGTTCTCAATGTGGTAGTGTTAAGAGTTGGGGCCTTTGGGAGGTAATTAGATCATAACTTTAGGGCCCAGATGAATGGGATCAGCGCTCATATTGTAAGAGACTGTAGAGAGATGACCTCTCTCTCTCAGCCTTGCGAGTTCATAGTGAGACGGCAGCTGTCTACCAGCAAGGAAGTGAGCTCTCACCAGACACCAGATCTGCCTCCCGAACTGTGAGAAAACAAGTATGTGTTGCTTCAGGCGCCCAGTCCGTTAAACTTCTGCCATAACACACCAAACTAAGACCTCCTCCTGGGCCTTATACTCCGTATCCTCTTCCTTCTCCACTTTCCATATTTCTCTATAGGGTAGGCTTTTTTCCAAATTATCTAAAAGGATTAGATTATGGCCTTTCTTCTCTCCTATTTTCCATTTCTTCTGCAGAAGAGGTCTCAGTCTCATGGAAGAAAGCATGACTATCCAAACAAAACTTGATGACCAAAGTAGGTTGTTTCCATAAAGTAACCATGCTGTTTTTATGCCTTTGTCTTCCATTTAGTTTTCCACTTACACGTGATCTAAAGTTGATTGTCTTCAGTTATTTTAATAAAAATACCAATCTAGTAATCTCCTCTGACTAAGTGAACTGTTAGGACCAGGCTTGAAATGAAACACTCAGGGGCGCCTGGGGGGCTCAGTTGGTTAAGCATCCAGCTTCAGCTCAGGTCACGATCACACAGCTTGTGAAATTCGAGCCCCGTGTCAGGCTCTGTGCTGACAGCTCAGAGCCTGCATCAGATTCGGTGTCTCCCTCTCTCTCTTCTGCCCCTCCCCCACTCACACGCTGTCTCTCTCTCAAAAGTAAACAAGCGTTAAAAAAACTAGAAAAAATAAATGGAACATTAAGTTATATAAATGTTTAAAAGGCATGCCTCTTACCTTCCTTAATGGCAATGAATTTTCTTTGGAAAATGCAGATATAGGGAATTGAATTCTGCAGTTTTTAGTGAGGTCTTGTTGATTTTGTCTTGGGACTTAAGTCCCGATGAGTTTGATTTAAAATAATTTAAAATATTTGCCTATTGCTTTACTGGTTTAAAGGGCAGATCCTCTTGCCCACTTCCCTTCACTGAAGTTGCTTTCTGTCCGTGAAGTAATTAATGTAAGAGTCACCTTAAGATGGCGACCTAGCGGCCATTCTGCTGTAGGTCAGAGAAGAACTCCGTGCACCGAAGACCCCCAACCCCTCACCTGCAGACCTGGAAGGTCCTGCATCAGTTTGAAAACAGCCAATCATGTAGCCCCAGCTTCCCATGACCCTGACAGAGGAGGCAACCTATTCCATCCCGCCATGTCCCTGAAATGCCCGTATTTGATAATCTGCCCTCCCAAGATCAGACCCAGAACCCCTTCACCCATAACCCCCGCCCCCGCCCATTGCCTATCAGGCACAACTTCCCTGACTCCCCACTCCCAGGGTCATGGGACCTCGTCCTGGAATCACAGATCCCAATAAAGGCTTTCTTGGCTCCATAACCTGGTCTCTTTCTTTCCTCTCATCTCTGCCTCCATCTATTAAATCTTACAATTAATATCATGTTTGAGACAGAAAGTAGAGAACTTTGGTTGACTTCTTGTCTGGCATATGCTTACTGTTCATTAATTTTAATTCAGTACGTGTTTATTGAGTACCTACTCCGTGCCAAACTCAAGAAATCTCTGTGTTAGGGATTCTTACAATAGAATCTGATAACTGCTTCAGCACATTGGTGTGGGACACAAGAGGAGTTGTCACAAGTTTTTAATTTTATTACCAGAAATAAACTTGATTCTGTCATGTATAATTAAGCATGTGAAATCAAAGCTTATTCACAGGAACTTGTCTTAATCAAAATAGGGAGGGATTATTCAACAATTCTCTCTAAAATGAATACTAATTTCTGTATTCCTTACAATATCCTTTTCTGGGTTTGTTTTTTCGTTTCTGATAGATCTTTCCTGAGCTCTAAGCGTGTCAGACTTTGTTGCCTGGGGCTGTCCATCAGGTAGTTAATGATCTGTAAGCAGTATTTTACATAAGTAGTTTTCAAACAACTTACTGACCCTTTGATGTGATAAGATGTTGAAAACTAAATATGTAAAGTAATTTAACATAATTCTCCACTAGTAAATGTTTTCCTCAAGCTTTAAGATTAAATTCTGAAACTTCCTGAACAAAAACTGTATGTCAGCTGTGCTCTTCTTATGAGACAATGAAAGAACTCTTTGGAATGTTCTTAGGGAAAGTAGGTTTCAGGTCTTTGTTAAATATCTTAAATATATAGGAAATAAATAGATCTGCTTCACCTAAGCTCATAAATACTGCATCACAACAATGGCAACTTTAGTTAAAACCTCTTCTAAAGATTCTCTGAATTACAGAGGAGTTTAAAACATGATTAAATAACAAAAGATGGAGAAAATTTTGCAAGCTTTTTATTTATTTATTTATTTATTTATTTATTTATTTATTTTATTTTTTTTTTTTATTTTTAGGCCAAGAATTTAAGCTTATACGTTTGGGTTCAAATGTTTACATGAAAACGTAGATGTTTTCAGTAGTCTTTTACACACACACAGGATTCCTCTTGGTCTCAAATTCCCTGTTTCCTAAGGGATATCTTTGTTCAGGAGGTATGAGAAAAAAACCCAAACATCCAGAAGAATTTTATGAGCTTTACTGGTTGGTGATGGGATGAAATCTCATAAATTTCCATTTTTTTACTTCTTTTATTGGCAACAATAGCCACACAAAGTAAAAATTTCTGGTCTTCTTTATTTTTAATTGTAATTATTATCTTAGCTCAATTATTTTGTCAATCATAGGTTATTTCACAAAATCGATTGAGTTTTTGTATCAATATATAATTGTTACAATATTTTTTTCCTAAAAGTTTTATTAATGACTTTAAAATGTATATTTATGGTGTATGTCTAACATTCTTATTGCTGAGGGCTTTTTTTTCAATATCGCAATAAATGAAATGGAGGGAGATTTGTAACTTTTGCCTTGCCTGAGGCTGTGGCGTGTGCCTGTGTTTCTGTGCACGCGCACACACGAATTTGACGCATGCCATAGAAAAGTGGAGAAACAATGTCAGATTTCAAGTACAGTGATATTCTAAAATCTGAGCTACTTTACAAGAAATCAGAAGTGTTTAATAAAACAAACCCTGAACATCTTCATTAATCAAACCTAGTGTGGCTGCCTGTGTGTGCAGCTGCCTGGCAAAAATGTCTCAGCCCCCAACTTCTTTTTATCCTAACCCAGTTGGAGGTAGATGAGGCAGACTCTACGCAAAGCTGTAAATCCTGTGAAATTTCTTTGCCTTCATTTTTTTCTGCCTTTTTTCTTCCAGGGCGCCACCAACCCCCTGTCTTTCTATTCTTCTCAGGCTTCCTGCTCCTAAATCCAAACAGGAAAGGCTCTCATAATGACTCATTTATACCTATTGATTGGCTGATTACACCACTACTGAAATTCCTTTACATTGAAGCACTACCTCAACCAGCCTTTTATCTCTGATTCTAGGAGAGGCTAATTCTTTGTTAGAAAAATCTTGTTTTCCTCTGCACTGAAGGGATTGTTGTTGGAGAGTAAGGTAGGAAGGAGGAGGCCCTTTGGAGCACCCGAAGTCACAGTTGTTCTAGTCAAGCAAATTTAATTTAGAGTTTATGATGTTTTCAGCTGTCCAGGCAGATGCTCTACAGTAATCCACATAGAAGAAAAATTGTACTGGACACTTGTTTAAAAATGGCAAGGATGACTTTATTCAAGACTATGGCAAAAGGATGGAAAGAATAAACTCAAAAAAATCCTCCTGCCTTTTTTTCTTTTTCTTTTCTCTCTCTCTCTCTCTCTCTCTTTTTTTTTTTTGAGAGAGAGAGAGAGAGAGAGTGAGCAGGGGAGGGGCAGAGAGAGAGGGAGGCACAGAATCCAAGGCGGGCTCCAAGCTCTGAGCAGTCAGCACAGAGTCTGATCTGATCCGGCGCTGGAACTCACAAACCGTGAGATCATGACCTGGGCCAAAGTTGGACACCTAACCAACTGAGCCACTTAGGCACCCCAAGGTAGGGGGATTTTTAAACACTGAGGTGAACAAATGGAAAAATATTCCGGGACATCTTGGGAGATTGGTCACTGTGATTGTCTGAAGCCATCTGTGTCTGCTAATTGGTGAATATCGAAGTTAGGCTCCTAACCTCTCACAGAGACTGGGCGACAAAACCTCAATGGTTACGTTTCAAAGGAATGGCTCTAGGGTCCTTGAGAAAGATGTTCTTGGGTTATAAAATGGGCAAGAGTCTGGGAAAAGACTTACATTTCAAAGGGGCAGAGAAATAATCTACAAGTGCATATTTTTTAAAGTAAGTGCTATAAGGAAAGGGAGGTCACAAGCATACAGTCTCAAGTTTAGTCAAGCTAAAGGAGGGGAACCTTAAGACCATCATGGTCATCCACTTTCCACACTCTTCCCCTTTCTCACCCTACTTCCAAGCTCTCCAGTTCTTACTGAACTGACCATAGTTGACCTGATATCCCTGCATTAGCACTTTTTTGCATTTGTGATACATGCCCTGCCCTCACAGAGGTATGCCTGTTAGCATTTATCCTACCTCAGAACCTTATGTGCCTTCTCCCCCAACTCTAATCTAATTTCCGCCATCTGTTCCATATGCCCTCTGGCTTGGAATCACATACATTATGTTCTGGGATACTTGACATTGTTTTCATTTGCATTTATTTTACATATTGTAACTTGCCGTATTTGATGTCCTCAAACACACCTCTGAGCACAATGTTATTTATACCTCTGGTTATAAGGTTTTGTCTAAAATTGACATAGTGCTGGGCTGCATTCCCTTCATGAATAGAGATGTTATCACATTGGGGATTAATATCTATAGACACAAAACAAAGGAAAAGAAGATGTCATAGATGCAGAGCAAGAGGAAACCACGGGTGTTGTATCTGGGACCCTTCCAGCACAGCCAATATGATCTAGGCTTTTCAGAAAGAGCACGTGGCTGATTTTTCAGAGTACAAAGTCCTATGCAAATGTAGGAAAACCTGTTCCCTACCAATTGATTTTAGTCTCTTCTAGTAATGAGGGAGCATGGGGCAAGCTGAGGGCAAAGTACAGGCTAATGGCACCCCTCCCTCACCTCCAGGTTGAATATGTGTGATATTCCTAGGGTACCTGGCTCCCCAAGAACAAAGGAAAGGGGTCTCAGTGCTTGCCGCGGTGATACGTGATACGGGAAACTAATGTAAATGAAAAATTAAATTCCTTTCCTGCCTACAACCATTGACAAGTCCTTGAAACTGGCAGAGTGACCTCCCTCTAGGAGCTCGGCTGCCTCAAGGATGACAGGTTGCTGGGGGCAGAAGAGAATCTTACCTTAACATTCTCCCAACCCCCAGGATCCTGTAAGTCTACTTGAACATAGAAAAATTCCTTCGGAAACTTCCTTTGGCTCACCTCCCCTAGGATATATGTTGGCAATCATACTCCAAGCTTATGGGTCCTTGATACACATCTGAAGGGTCTCATGACTAAGGTTTTACTAAACGGTAATAAATGGTACTTTCCTAACAATAGCTACCCCCTCAAGGTCCTGCTTGCTTCCAAAATTCCTTAGAGACTTCCTGTGTCCCTAACCCCCTCCCAATCTGAGGGTAGGTAATCAGTTACCTCACAACCCCAGTGCAGCTCTTCCTGCCCACGGGGCCTGTCCTCGGGCTTTAATTAAATTACCTTTTGCACCAAAAACATCTTTAAGAATTCTTTCTTAGCCATCAGCTCCAAACCACCCACTATCACCCCAAAACTTCATCACTAGGATTTTAATCCCCCCCATCCCCAATGGGAGACTTCATAGGACATCATAATCCATAACAGCATATTCCCGGGGATTTAGGCTACAGTAACTCCATAGTTAACAAGGGCAGGCTTTAGCAGAACAGTTTAGGGTGGGTGTTGGCAGTGATTATATGTTCGTTTGCATCCAGACAGCTCCAGTTAACACCTATTATATCACTATAATCATTAATAGCAAAACCATTTACTTTCAAATGGATCCTGATTTGGATAATAAATTATATGGTCTCTTGAGCTTGTCGCTCCACGTACTGATCCCTCCCGAGGGTCCTCCACCAGTGTGTGCTGAAGGTGTGCCTCCTTCTTCAATCCAGCTTTCAGATGTGCAATTATTGGATTAAATTTTCTCATTCTGTGTATTTCTTTTCTCTCTTCCACATACACACACATACCCACAAAGGGACACCACTACTCCAAGGGAGAAAAATGTGCCTTCTAGACTGACTACATTTTAAGCATAATTTAAGAAAAAAAAAAGTCTTAAATGCATTACGATATGCAAAGATACCTGCTCACCGTGAACAAACAGCTTTACATTATGATGCAAGCACAATTCATTCTCCGATGGGACTCACTGCTTTGTGTTTTCAAAAACCAGAAATGTGGTAGTGACCTTTTATTACAGAACAATTGGCCAAAGCTTTGAAAACACAACCCCGCCCCCTTTTAACTGGTCGCATTTTAATACAAGTTACCCTCTCCCATCAGACTCTGTAAGCAAAAGGGAACCAGGAAGATGATTTATTATTTTTTTCTTGGTCTGCAGCTAATTCTAAGAGACAGATAGGGGGTGGATGGTCAAACAAAGGTTATTCTTTAGTTACAGTGGACTTTACAATTCACATTCCCCACAAGCAGAACCTGAAGCTTAGAGCAATTACCTAATTTGTTAAACACCCAGTTAATGAGCAAGAGGCCTGTGGCTCAAATCCAGGATGAGCTAATTTCACAGCCTGTGTACTGCACCAGCCCCCTACATAGCCTTTCCCTGTCATAGTTCAATGTTATCCTCTCCATGAGGGCAGGAACTCTGGCTTCCCTGTGTTTAGCAAACCACAGGTGTTTGTTAATACATGAATGACTGGAGTCACACATGAGAGGGAGAGGGAATAAGAACAAAAGATGGCGTCTGACGGAGGCACAGTGTTGGATGAAAGACAAAGTCATGGATGGCCGCAGGGGTTCCTCAGTGTATGTTCACAAGTCATCATGAGGACACTCACGAAGAGTCCTGGGCGAGAACCAGTTCATCACCGGGGGATGGATACAACGAGGTATATAAGCTTCAAGAGAGGGGGTTTGGCGGTAGAACAGTTTGACAGTTTTCCTGAGTAGCTTCCTTGCCCCTTAGAGACAGTGGAGGGCAGCAGTCTAGGTATGAGCTTCAAATTCAGTTACCCCTAAGGCTGAGCCCCTTAAAATACCTCCAAAAGTCCAGTACAGAGGTAACCATTTTACATTCAGGATCCTATTTCATCCTCACAACAGTTTTATGAGGTAGATGCTGCTATTCCTATGTTATCATTGAGTCCCTTGAGACTTCGGAGTGAAATAACTTGAGCAAAAGTCATGTACAATAGGTCACCTTTACAATTTGGGTCTGTCTGATGCTAGAGAATGAGCTCTTGGGGGCGAGGGGTGCTTCATGAGAATAACCACCAAAGCAAGAAGTTACCATGAACACCAGTGTCCCACTCCCTCCCCATGGATGTCACTACCTCCTCTTTCTTCACAGGTGTTAAGCAAAATCTCATTGCTATCAGTGGCAAACATTTACACAATCCTTAGCGTGGCCAGATGATGTTGCAAGCACTTTAGATACATTAAATCCTTAAAAGAGTGCTATGGCAGACGCTGTGGTTGAGCCTTATTTTACAGAAGAGGAAACTGAGATGAGGTTACTTACCTTCTCAAAGGTTATGCAGGAAGTAGAAGGTAGAGCTGGAATGTGGAATTGGAATTTGTGTTTTCATAATTACTAAGCAACTATGTTATCTGCTGGACTCTTAGATAAAGAGGTGACTTGCTGAGGACTAGATCCTTAAGTTAGCTTCACTTAAAACCATTACCACCTGTGTACCTCTCCCCCTGAGGAATGTTCTCACAAGGACAATAGGAGTCTCTGGATCAGTAATAACGATGATAATAATAATAGTCAATGATCACTGAGCACTGTCTCTGTGCTGGACACAGTGCTAAGAGCCTTCCTTGCTCTTCTTTAGTCTTCTCAATAGCAATGTGAAGTAGGTTTTATTATTCTTGGTTTACAGATGAGGAAACTGAAGCTTGAATGTTAATTTGCTCTGTCACACAGCTGGTGACAGCTGTGGAAAAGCTGGCATCTGTCTGATTTTTCCCTTGAACACACCAGAGCTCTGCTGCCTCCCACAGAGGGGTGCTTTAGCTTTTGATTCACTAATTACTTTTGCCAGCATCCCTTTTAAGCTACCCAGGAGGACCTGTTATTGTAGGTGCTCACTTTACCCTCAGAAGAAAAAGGCAAATTACCAAAAGAACAAATACCAGAGACCTTTTCAAGAATTCCTGGGATGCCAATCAGTATCCCTTGTGCATTATTCACACTATGTCTTGGTGTTTGGGGTTGCTTTTTTCCATCTGTATAAAGCTATATTCCAACACACCTGAGTACTGGATGCATATAATCATGGGCAAGATTAATATAAATTATATTTAGGAGATACTGTTTAAAAAAGCAAGATAAGTTGGGGGGCACCTGGGTGGCTTAGTCGGCTGAGTGTCTGACTTCAGATCAGGTCATGATCTTGCAGTTTGTGGATTTGAGCCCCACATTGGGCTTTTGTCAGCACAGAACCTGCTTTAGATCCTCTGTCCCCCTTTCTCTGCCCCTGCCCCATTTTTGCTCTCTCTTTCAAAAATAAGTAAACATTCAAAAAATTAAATAAATAAGAAAGCTAAGTGTTTTAGATCATTTTATATTAGAGGGTCCCTGGGTGGCTCAGTTGGTTAGGCATCCAACTTCAGCTCAGGTCATGATCTCAGGGTTCATGAGTTTGAGCCTTACATTGGGCTCTTTGCCTGCTTTGGGTCCTCTGTCTCCCTCTCTCTCAAAAATAAGTAAACATTAAATGGAAGTTTTATATTAGAAATATTTCAATATAGGGTTCGGGATAGTATTTGGAGTATGGTCAAATGTACGGATGTAAACAAAACACAAATATATACCTTTCTGTATTAAGAATGTATATACCCCAAGTAGCCAAAGCAATCTTAAGAGAGAAAACCAAAGAAGGAGGCAGCGCAATCCAGATTTCAAGATGTATTACAAAACTGTAATCATCAAGACAGTATGGTAGTAGCACAAGAACAGACATTCAGATCAGTGGAACAGAATAGAGAACCCAGAAATGGACCCACAAATGTATGGCCAACTAATCTTTGACAAAGCAGGAAAGAATATCCAATGGAATAAAGACAGTCTCTTCAGCAAGTGGTGCTGGGAAAACTGGACAGTGACATGCAGAAAAATGAACCTGGACCACTTTCTTACACTATACACAAAAATAAACTCAGAATGGATGAAAGACCTCAATGTAAGACAGGAAGCCATCAAAATCCTCAGGGAGAAAGCAGGCAAGAACCTCTTTGACGTTGCCCCAGCAATGTCTTACTCAACATGTCTCCAAAGGCAAGGGAAACAAAAGCAAAAGTGAACTAATGGGACCTTATCAAAATAAAAATCTTTTGCATAGAGAAGGAAACAATCAGCAAAACTAAAAGGCAACTGACAGAATGGGAGATCATTGCAAATGACATGTCAGATAAAGGTTATTATCCAAAATCTATAAAGAACTTACCAAATTCAACACCCAAAAAAACAAATAATCCAGTGAAAAACTGGGCTAAAGACATGAACAGACACTTCTCCAAAGAAGAGATTCAGGTGGCCAACAGACATATGAAATGATGCTCAACGTCACTCATCATCAAGTATACACAAATCAAAACTTCAGTGAGATACTACCTCATACCTGTCAGAGTGGCTAACATCAACAACTCAGGCAACAATAGATGTTGTCGAGGATGAGGAGAAAGAGGATCTCTTTTGCAGTGCTGGCGGGAATGCAAACTGGTGCAGCCACTCTGGAAAACAGTAGGGAGGTTCCTCAAAAAGTTAAAAATAGAACTACCCTACGACGCAGCAATTGCACTACTAGGTATTCATCCAAGGCATAAAGGTGTGCTGTTTTGAATGGTCACATGTACCCCAATGTTTATAGCAGCACTATCAACAATAACCAAAGTATGGAAAAAGCCCAAATGTCCATTGATGGATGAATGGATAAAGAAGGTGTGTGTGTGTGTGTGTGTGTGTGTGTGTGTGTGTGTGTGTGTGTAGAGTATTACTCGGCAATCAAAAAGAATGAAATCTTGCCATTTGCAACTACATGGATGGAACTAGAGGGTATTAAGCTAAGGGAAATTAGAGAAAGACAAATATTATATGACTACTCATATGAGGACTTTAAGATACAAAACAGTTGAACATAAAAGAAGGGACGCAAGCATAATATAAAAACACGGAGGGGGACGAAAACAAAAGAGACTCTTAAATATGGAGAACAGACAGAGGGTTACTGGAGGAGTTGTGGGAAGGGGGATGGGCTAAATGGGCAAGGGGTATTAAGGAATCTACTCCTAAAATCATTGTTGCACTATATGCTGACTAACTTGTTTGTAAATTTAGAAAAATAAATTGAATAAAGAAAAGAAAGTGTACATAAAGTTATAAAGGTTTAAAGTCAGAGGTAAAAGAGATCATCTAGTCTAGATCAGGAAACTGAGTGAGGTTAAT
This sequence comes from Suricata suricatta, assembly GCF_006229205.1. Lineage (NCBI taxonomy): Eukaryota > Metazoa > Chordata > Mammalia > Carnivora > Herpestidae > Suricata > Suricata suricatta. The sequence goes on from NC_043709.1 coordinate 52,275,989, forward strand.
GTTGCTGACTTGATGGGTCAACTTTCAAGCATCTTACAAAATTCAGATTAAGTATCACCTTCTTTAAAAATTATTCCCTCAGGATTCCTGGGTGGCTCAGTTGGTCAAGCATCTGACTTCAGCTCGGTTCATTATCTCATGGTTCATGTTTTTGACCCCTGTGTCGAGCTCTGTGCTGACAGAAGCTTGGAGCCTACTTTTGATTCTATGTTTTCATCTCTCTCTCTGCCCCTCCCCCACTCATGCACGCATGCTCGCTCTCTCAAAAATAAACATTAAACATTTTTTTAAAAATTCCCTAGTCTTCTTTATAAATGGTTTCCTATCTTGTTTCTCATGCCTCCCCCTGATTGGGTGAAAATGACTTTTTAAAAATTCTTACTACAGTCTGTGGCTCTTTGTATCATGGCCTCTTTATCACTTTATTTTGTGTGTGTGTACATGGTGCCCTCCCTCTACAGCCTGCTGAGCTCCTTGAGAGCAGGTAAGGTTTTCCCTTTGGCATGTATTCTGGGGAGACAGCACAATGCCTGGCACTGAGTCAGTGTTGGATGCATCTTCAGTGTGTGAACGAGTTGGTTAGTTAGTAATGGAGTACAAAGGAGGATATGGGTTTCCTAACTCCCCAAGCAGGGAGCCTCTCACTACACTGCTTCTCTATTCTAATTTGAATTTCACATCATTAATGAGTTCTAAAGTCATTGTGTTAAGAGAACATTTTTAGAAGCTATCAACAGCAAAAAGCTTAATTGATAGGACAGTGTAAAAAATCTTATCCAGTGAATGGGTAGTACGGCTTGTAATTTCTCAAAATGTTACTAGCATCTTTATTCTAAAAACTAAAAAGAGCCTCAGAGTCTTCCTTGATAATTTGACTTAAGATTTATATCTTTTTGATCTAGAGTGACACTCAGAACCTGGATGTTCCATATTGAAATTGCTGAAGTGTAGAAGAAAGATTATCTAAATTTGCTTTTCATGTCAATCACTGGGAACAAAGCAAATCTTCCGTGTGTGTGAAAAGATTTTGTTGGGAGGCAAAGATTTTGTTCATTCTTGAATGATACTGATTTCTTCTACTTATAAGTGTCTTGCTGGCTTCAAAGAATACCCTAGATGCATAAAACCTCTTAGTATACTGAAAGGTATAGAATTATGAATCTGCAAAATTAGATAAAGGAAAGAGTAAAACAGTAAAAGTTGTCCTTCTCTTAGGTGATAATCGTTTCCTAAAATTAAATGACTTTAGTGCCTCTTTCCCTCTGATTCATACATCTCGCACACCATAGAATACATTTTTAGAGAGGAGATACTGAAGGATCCTTCTAATTTTGTAGTTGAGGAAGCTGAAATCTAAGTAAGTGATTTTTCAAAGAATTGTCCTCAGCACTTTGGGACCAAAATCAAAGTTTTTGGGGCCAGAATAGAAAGTCATAATCCTCAGATGAATAAGCTTTCATTGACAATGTTGGAAGTTTCTTATGTTATGCACCAATACTACTGGTTGAGACACTTTTAGCTGACTTCTCACTTTTTTTCTTTACTACATGATATTAAATCTTCTGTCATATATATGGCTAAGTTCCTTATTTTACAGATAAATTGTGACTTAGGGAGATAACCGATTTACCAAAGATTACATACTTCATGGTAGTCCTATAAATAGAAACTAGGACGTTCCATCTCCCAATCCAAGGGTCATTGAGTGTATCTCTCCTCCTGAAACCCTACTTTGCTCTTTAGTAGAACAAATTAAGCACACATACACACACAGCCACAAAATAACAAGGTCAAATGTTTCCACAATTTCTAATAAGTTTATCTAAGCCTGGATTTGGAAAATGATTAAATTTACCATTTTTTTCTCTTTTGAGAACTCTTAAAGTAAACCATTTATTTATTCATTTATTCACCAAGCATATTGATTTTTCTATTATGGATCTCAAACTGAGCCTCAAGCTAGGGATTCAGAGATGAATAATCATGAATTTGTGTCTCACAATTTAGTAGAGAAAAAGAGAGATAAAAAAAAGTACATATAGAACACTATTACAGGTATTGCAGAAAAAGTAAGAAAATGTTAATCAGAGGACAGAGTGGTTCTTTCTGCCTGTGGAGTTAACAGCTTCAAAGAGCAAATGTTGTGATGTTCTGAATTTGAAAGATGGGGTAGATGTTTCCTGTAGATAAAAAGTAGGGCAAGGATTCAAGAGTGACAGGTAGCCTGAGCAAAGATATAATAAGATTCTAAAAATAGTTTATAGGATTTTAGTGGGGTGTGCAACAAGAGTGCCTATGAAATTGGGGCTGAAGAAGTCAGGGATGGACCAGTGGAAGAATGCTTGGGCTGTGCCAAGAGTATGAATGTATCCTACAAACAATGAAGAGCCAGAAACAGTTTAAACTCTGGGCTTAGTTTTAAGGAGATCCACCATAAAATAATGCATTCCTTTTTGTGTGTGTAAGGGAATGGGTTAGCAAATAGGGAGCCCAGTCCAGGCCCCTTGTGATTATGCAAGGAAAAGATGGTAAAGCCAACTCAGTAGAAGTGAAGTTGTGGAGGGGGTGGAAATTGAGTACAGAGGCAGAATGAGAAGAATGTGGTGAAAAGGTATGTGGGGGTTAGGTAATGGATGTGACATTGAATGGAAAATTAAGAGAGCTGAGCTGTTTTTTTTTTTTTAACATTTATTTATTTTTGAGAGACAGAAAGAGTCGGAGCATGAGCAGAGGAGGGGCAGAGAGAGAGAAGGAGACAGAATTTGATCAGGCTCCAGACTCTGAGATGTCAGCACAGAGCCCAATGTGGGGCTTGAACCCATAAACCGTGAGATCATGATCAGAGTTGAAGTTAGATGTGTAACCAACTGAGCCCTGAGAGAGAGCTGAGTTCTAATTATGGATCTTCCACTCTCTAGCTCTGTGATCTTGTACTAGTGAATATTGTAGACAGTTTCTATCCATCAATTTCCTTTTTATAAAAAGACAAGGTAGGATTTTATCTGCATTATTCTTTAAGTCTCTACAAATTGATGGTTCTCTCTTAGATACCTGTATTATATAAATTAATTCAGAGGTCTAAGTAAGGTCATCTTAGCCTCTATAGTAATTATAGCTAACATTTATTCTTCATCAAAATATAAGCCTCATTATGAATGTTGACTCAGTGGATCCTCATTATAACCCTTTATGGTAGATGATATTATAATTACCATTTTACAGATGAGTAGCTGAAGCATAGAGAGTAGCTGAAGCATAGAGAGTTGAAATAAGTTTTTTAGATCCTATCTTTTTGTTCTCTGTCAGTCCATTCAGGCTGCTATGGCAAAATACCAGAGATTGGCCTATAAACAAGAGAAATTTATTTCTCATGGTTCTGGATGCTAGAAGTCCGAGATCAGTGTGCCTCCATGCCAAAGTGAGGACCCTCCTCCGGGATGCTGATTTCACCTTGTACCCTCACATTGCAGAAGGGGTGAGCTAGCTCTCAGGGACCTCTTTTGTATCAGCAGTAAACATAATCAACTTCCAAAGGTGCTACCTCTTAATACCACCACCTTGGGCATACAATTTTCAGCATTTGACTTTTGCAGGGACACAAATATGCACACCACAGCACTGTTCTTTTAATTCACTGTATAAGTTCTCTTAAGAAGCATTTATGCTATACTTGACTCTTTCCTACATCCACTAATAGGAATATTATTGCATACTAGTTAATACTTGCTCCTGTAACAGATACACCTCTAAATATCAGTGACTTAACACAGCTTATTTCCTATGCCTGTGAAACCAGTTAGTGTCAGGGCCTGGATCTCTCTTTGATTTGGTCATCCAGGTCACAGGCCGATGGTGGCTCTTCATTGTCACCTTTGGCACTGACATCTATGTGAAAGAGGAAGAGAGAGAGTGGCTGACAAAATAGGAGGTTTTTATAGACCTGGTCTTGAAGACCTGTAACTCCTGCCTATTTTTCATATGTCACATGTAAGAAAGAATAAAAAATGCAGTCAGTCTAGTTGTAAGCCCAGAAGAAAAGAAAAAGACTTGGTGAACAGTTAGGCACTCTCTTTTGAGGCTGGAAATTAAGCCAAGACCATTTGGCATCAGAATCCTCACCCAGGACTCCTGGGTGGCTCAGCTAGTTAAGCATCTGATTCCTGATTTTGGCTCAGGGTATGATCTCATAGCTCTTGGGATCAAGCCCTGCATTGGGCTCTGTGTTGACAGCATGGAGCCTGCTTGGGATTCTCTCTCTGCCTCTCCCCTGCTCAAGACCTCTGTCTCTTAAAAGAAATAACTAAACATCTTTAAAAAATCCTCAACCAAACCACTGTGTTATATTACCTTTCGGACTTGACTGCTCTCAAGGAATTGTCAGTAATCCAACTGTTTGGTATATAAAGCAATATAAGGATGCAGGTTGACTTTACAGTGCATATTATTCTGTGTAGTTAAGATTTGTGACTTCACACAGATAAGAAATATACTCAAAATATAAATTTCATAAACTTCCTTCTCAGTTTCTCATTAAGTGAAGTGACTTAATGGACTTAATTTATGTTAGTTTGAAGCAGTTAAAAAAATCTTTTACTTTGACTTTCATTTTCTGATAGGTCTAATATATTGTACCCATTATAATGAAACTTAATCATTTCATAAACTCCTAGAATTTTATAATTGGAAGGAACTTTCAACTCTGAATTACTGCTAAAACCGGTCTGATTTCATCAGACTAAAACTAGTCTGATTCCTTCATTTTGCAGAAGAGGAAAGATACCCAGAGACCTAAATGGCCTACTCCACATTACACTCTTCAGGGACAGAGAACCATGCATGAGAGCCCAGATATCCCATCTTTCTTTTGCCTGCTCTTTCTACTCCTCATGTCATTTTCATCAAGAAGCACTTAGGCGGTGCTGCCCTCCCACCCAGGGACACTCACAGGCATATTGTTAATCACAAAAGAACAGCATGACTCTTCAAGTTTATAGGAATTGGGAATGTTCTGACTCTTCACATTTTTTTATGTGTACGTAATTTGGGATTAAGCAGAAAGTCTGCTCTTAAACCTTTGACATTAGAAACACATTAAAAAGCACAACGGACCATTTTCCTGTCTGAACAATTCAAGATGGCCTCAGGGTCATCATTTGAAATGTCGAATTTTCACTATGAGGGAAATGAAAAAAGTGGATGGGGCATTTCCTGATCCTACTTTGAAGGTAGAAACTTGTCTCCTGCTCCTAAAAGTGGGGACAGAGATACTTCTGGCTGATAATTAGCTTTGGTTAATAATAGCTTCAATTATAAAAAAAAAAAAAGATAAATACCCTCGTTAGCACATTTTTGAGTCAAAGAGCATAGACATCATCAAATTACCTCAGGAGAAAAGAGGTTCATTGAAACCTATTCTATACAGTACTTCAGGAATTCAGGAAAATTTTCAGGAAGTCCTGAGGAAGGGCAAACACCAAGGCAGCTTCTGGGACTACTTATTCTCTTATCTCTGACCTCTCTCTGTATCTGTGCTTAGAGCCCTTTCTTGTCTGCTTCCTCTGAGGTCCATCACCGTGACACATACACACGTCTCCGTGGGTCCCCTGATTCCCAATGCCAGACAACCTTTGGGTCGAGTGCCCATTTCCATGTAGCAGTTTGGTGGCTTTCATTTCAAATTTCCAGACAGATGGATTTGATTTGTTTAGTTCCTGTTTTTCAGAGCAGGCATTACCAGCAGTTCTGGACAGTTTACAAAGAGACCACGATTCTGTGAGGTTTGTCTCCTTCAACATCAATTCTCCCTTAAAATGTGGATGTAGGGGTGCCTGGATGGCTCAGTCAGTTAAGCATCCTCTTGGTTTCAGCTCAGGTCAGGATCTCACAGTTTGCGGGATGGAACCCCAAGAGGAGCTCCGGGTGACAATGTGTAGCCTGCTTGGGATTCTCTCTCCCTCTCTGCCCCTCCCCTGCTCATGCACAATAGCTCACGCATGCGCATTCTCTGTCTCTCAAAAATAAACATTAAAAGAATGTGGATGTACACAAGTAGTTCATGATTGAGCTGAAGGCAACGTGTCTAAAATTCTCTTGAGTGAATCTTCTTCTGTCGCTTTCTCAAAACAGATTGGTGGACATCCTCTGGTCGAGAATTTGCTCTTAATAGAGATGGTACCGTTAGTAGGGTTATTATCCTTTAGCGGCAATTTCTTTTCCCTCAATATTTTTTCGTATTAAAATGGACTAGTTTTAGAAAACAGGCTTTGTGAACATGTCACAGCGCTTGGCTATTTCTTCCCTGATCATTTTGACTTCATAAATTATGTGAACTTTTGAAATTTCATTGAGCTCTTTAAATAACCATTTCTTTTAATTAGATTGCTTCAGCATGAAAGTCTAAAAATGTGCCCTATTTTCTCCTTCTAATGAATTAAAGTGAGAAATTAACTGTCTTAAGAAGTTTTTGTTTCAGCACATTTTTTCCATTCAAAGTGATTTACAGCAACCTAAATCCACTAAGTAGCTTGCATTTCAGATGTCTATTGGTGCATGTAGGTGATGCTTTATTTCTGCTTAGAAGGTGTAATGCAGACTCTCTGGGGAGCTAGTCAAGCTGGGTAAAACTATTAAATACGAGTGTATACGAAGACAAACAAAATTTTAGAATCAATGAGACAAATCAGAATACAAATAAGAACTGAAATCTAATGGAAAGGAAACCAACTAGGAACAAATTCACGACTTGATGCTAAATTTACTCCCTTCTGTCGCTTAAGTGTCAAATATATTTTTACATGCATCTCATGTCAACACAATTAAGTATATATATATATATACACATATATATATATAGATAGATAGATTTTTTGAAATATCAAAGTAGAACTTTTAGAAAATATAGAAAAATTTCCCTAACTGCTGTCTTTGTAATTATATATGTTCCATCATTTTGTATTCATTAATTACATTAATAGTAGAAACAAATTTAATTAATATTTCAGTAATGCTATACAATTTAAAAGCAGTTTCAAATACATTGTCACAAGCGGTCTTCTTAAGGACTCTGTGGAGCCATCTGAGAGATGAACAAAGCAGTTTTTTGGTGAATGGATTTGCTTAAGGCTTTATTCAAGTACAATGTAGGTGTAGCGAGGCTTGGACTGGAATATTTGAGTTCCAGAGCCCGTGTCCCTTTGAGGCTACCAAGCTTTGCACGTGGGGGACACATCCTGTATTCCTCCACATCATCTGGAGCTGTATTTTGCTGATGTGTGTAGAGCACTTTAGAAGAGGCACTGTAGGACAGTGTTTAGGACAATGGTTTCTGAAAGCAGACTGCCGGGTTCTTACCTCGGGCTTTCCTCTTACTGGCTATTGTACCTTACATTCCTGTGGCTCAGTTTCTTCATCTGTAAATTTGGGACAATTATATCTTCTTCTCCGATAGTTGTCGTAATAGTAAGATAGAATAATGCTTGGTCTACCATGACTATTCAATAAAGGATAGCAGTTATCATTATTTCATACCTTGTTTCCAGAGTGAACAAATGATTCATATATAGAGAATGTGGTATGTGTAGCTTTGTGCTCTTATTAACCTAAGGCCAGCAAACCCTACTCAAGGTGAAATGATTTGCATAAATATTATTCTGTGGTGTACCAATTTTTCATACCTATACATTTATAGTTGGCTCACAGGTGATGAATAAAATGTGACCATATTAACATAAATATAAACGTATGTGTGTGTATAAATATATATACATATAATTATGGGTATAGGCATATAATTTTTAAAAAGCTATGCATGCATACAGAGCAAATGTTGTTTAATTCAGTTTTTTCCCCCCACTGGAGAAATTCCTTTGAGTAGGTAAAAAAGCAGTTGAAAACAACAAAGGTTTTGTTAAAATGCCATATATGACTTCATGCCAGAATATAGTAGTCACAATAACTTTCAGCAGCCTTGAGACATGATTTTAGAGGCAGTATCTTTTTTTTTAAAGTTCATTTTTCTTGAGAGAGAGAGAGAGAGAATCCCAGGCAGGGTTCTGCAAGCCCAATGCGGGTCTTGAACTCAAGAACATGAGACCATGAGCTGAAGTCAGACACTTAACTGACTGAGCCACCCAAGCACCCCATAAGGGGTGGTATCTTAAGGTCATGTTCTGAGGGCACTTTAGGGCTTATGATCCTGTTGTTTGAAATGAGACATAGGGTAATAACCTTGGAAGACATCAATTAGAGCTGGGTAAAACTTTTCATAAGAGTTATGTGTCTCTAACATCCTTTCACAAAAATGTAGGAGGCAACACTTGGTGTTTACACATCACATCCAGGGAGGGAAAAATAGCATATAGAGGAAAGGTGGTTTTTATTTGCTGTGCGTGACTTGGGAGTTGTGACATGAAGAAAACTGTTTGTTTATTCTTTTTCATTTAAATCTTCTCCAGGGGGTCTTGCATCATTTTAATATGATGCTAACTGTCTGTGAAGCCTATTTTGTTAATTTGGAAAGCCCTAATACTTGATTACGTTAGTTTATCATGAGCTCTGTCTGAATCTGTGTAGAGAATTCTAGTAACTGCTGGAATTTCCTACAGTCTCATTAACCTTTTAAAGGAAAACCATGGGTATTAGTTTTATCTTCTTAAATTGCTTATTTACCATTTATTAAACATGTATCACATGCTGGGCAGTTTACATGAAAAATTAGTCTTTGTTTATAAGAATCTGCTTATCATAAGAAGACATACAAATAAAAACGATACATATATATGTACATATATGTGTGTGTGTGTGTGTGTGTGTGTGTGTGTGTATGTATCACCATGCTTAGATGAACAGAAGTTCATCTGCCAGAAGTTGCATTTTCCCATTTTGAGGTATCTTGTTTCACCTGGCATATTTACCAGCATGTATAAAAACATACTGAACCATATTCTTCCTACTGCTGCCTTTAAACGTTGTGAGTATAATACCCATCCATCCATCCACTTACCTATCTTCTATTCTATTTTAAAAAGGTTAATTATTCCTCTCTCATTTCTCCACAAAAGAAGTTTTACAACTTCAGTTTTAATAAGCAGCACAAAGGCTGAGAGAGATTTTTTTTACTCAGTCTCATTTCTCACCAGAAAACTCAACCTGTATGTCTGTCCCTTTTTTTTTTTCTTCAGTGAAAAGAAAGGTCAAGGCAGCAAAGCCCGTGTCTGTCAAGGTTGCTCTTCCTGGTCTGCTTTATTATTAATCTCTTCACATTTGGTACCATGTTCTCTGAAGGGGAGGACAGGTCTCTCCTCTTCATTATACCATATGGGCATCATTTTACCTCCTTTCTTCTCAGACAAGAAAGCATAACTTTCTTCCCTAGGGTCCTCACATATCAAACCTAGCCAATGTAATCATCCAATTGTGGAATAATTCTTTGTAGTCCTTTAAATTATACAATAAAAAATTTCCTTTAAATCTGCATTTTTCATTGACTCAAATACGCTAAAATGATATGTTTTGAGATCTCATGCTTTACTGGCTTATTCTCCAACTAATGCATTTGGAAAAATACATCCTTCTAAACAATCTAGGATGCGGTAGAAAGTACTACTATGTCCTCAGGGTGGGCTAAGTTTGAAGCAGTAAAAAAAAATCCTCAAAATTTTAGAGCCTTGTAACAAGTTAAGGCTTATTTCTCACTCAGGTCCATCATGGGTGGTGGGGACTCTGTTTCATGTCTCTTCACTTGGAAACTCAGGCTGATACAGTTCCCACTGTTAACATATCTGGTTGCTCGGGCTGCTAGGGAAGACTGTAGTGAATTACACACTAGCTTTTAAAGTGACCACACAGACTTTTTATCTTTTGCTTTTGCTCATAAGTGACTCCTATTACTTTAGCTTTCATTTCATTGGCCAGAGCAAGTCACATCACCACATCTAAACTTAATGAGGCAGAGAAGTACAATATTACCATGTGTCCAGAAGAGAGAGAACCAGAAATATTTGGCAGACAGCACTAATGTTTACTAGTGACTACCACAACTACTTTATCCTTTTATAGTTCTTATCAGGCAAAGTAGAAATGAATTTTGATATTGGCATTGGGAAGGGGAAGCCAGATGCAGAGTTTTTGCCTGTCCATCCTTTTCCAACGTATGATAAAATCTCCTTAGACAAAGACAAAGTAAGATGGCCTTTGCAGGTGCTGAAATAGGCTCTTCTCTCCCAGACCAGTGGCCTGCTGCTCTGTGCTCCTGGTTGCCACTGTACCGGGGAAGGGAACAGAACTCTGGTGGCCTCAGGGTGTCCCAGAAGCTGTCTCAGCTCAGTGTTGAACAGAATCACAATCTGAAGCCCTAATAATCTCTGGTCTCCAGCTTGGCTTCCATTCAAAGACTTGTAGGTCATGACACCAGTCCTACAAGCTCTACATCTCTGTTTTCCTGAATCACCAGGGTTGTCTCCATCCCCCTCTGGAACCCCAGCCCGTGTTGCATCAGGCCATGTCCTCTGCAGTTTACAGTGTGCACCAGCAAGCTCCTCAGGCCATCCTCCTCCTCCTTCCCAGTATACCTACTTTTCCTCTTTCTCAGATATCTATTTTATCTCCTCTTTATTCTTTTCAAACGCCTCTCATATTTCATAGCAAAATTAAATGAAATTGGATAAGAAACTGCCTCAAGGTCTTGCCACCTAATCCATTCACACCTAGCTGCCTTGGTGGCTAGGCATCTGACCTTCACTCTTGTTAAAATGGATTAAGTATTTCCATATCAATTTATTGTTAACCCCTCAAGTGCCCTGAGTCTCCATTCCTTCTGCCTTCTCAAGAACATTCTTTTGTAATTACCCATTTTCTCTCCTATATTGTGCATTTCTGTACCAGATCATTCCAGCAAGTAAGCATGCCTTCATGGCATCCATCAAAAAAACATTCCCTTGACACCATGCTTCATTCGAGCTATTGCTCACTTCCTTTTTCCCTTAACAGAAAAGCTTCTTGGAAGAAATTTGTGTAATTGCACAGTTTTACATCCCATTCTCCAATAAACCTACTTTAATCATGCTTTTATTGTCATCATGCCTCTAAAATGATTTTTACTGTGATCGAATGCTAACAATAGCTAACACAGGGTGCCTACTATAAGGCAAGCAGTGCTCGAAGTACTTTATACCCATTAACTCATTTCAGCCCTAAACCAACCCTATAAAGATGGTGCTATTAGTGTCCCTCTTTTAGATAGGAAAAAATATGCTATTCAGAGATGCTGAATCATTTGCCCAAGGTCACACAGCTTTCCAGAGGAGCTTATGTTTGAACCCAGCTACTCTGGTTTTCCAGGCCATGCTCTTAATTAGTACATGATATTACTTTTTTAACAGACTGATTTCTCTTTGTTTATTGAACCTTCCTGCAGCACTTGACAAAGCTGATCAATCCCCTCCTTCTTGAAACATTTTGTTTTTCGGTTTTTCATGCTTTCATCCCATGGTCTTTTTCTCTTACCTCATGCACTGCTCCTTGTCAGTCTTTATTCCAGTTTCCCCCATTTCAGATTGAGGTATTTTGGACTCTTCTTTCCCTTCTTCTCTAATGGCAACTTTTCCATGGTAATTTGGTTTACTCTGTGGCTTTAAATATGACCTATGAGCCTAGATTTCTGCAGTGTCTATCTCTCTTCCCTAAGCTCTGCTTCTTAAATGCCACTGCCTGATTTACATAGCTACTTGGGTGCCTTGTAGTAATCTCAAATTTAACACTGACAACACAGAACTATAGATATTTCAACCCAACCCAGCTTTTGCCAGACCCCCGTTCCCAGGCTTTCTCTATCTGCCAGAACCACACCTATATATGAATATGGTTTGTGTATAATTAACATATAGTGTTCTATTAGTTTCAGTTATACAATATAATTATTGAACAGTTCTACACATTGCTCAGTACTCATCATGATGAATGTACTCTCCACCTATTTCATCACCCCCTCCAATCTCCCATCTGGCAAATATCAGTTTGCAGAACAACCAATTTGCCAACTTTTAATTGCTCAGGACAAGCTGAGAAGTAATCCTAAGTACTTCCCCCACTGCTCACATTCAATCCACTAGCAAGTCAGACAGCTCTACAGGGAAGTCTTCCTAATCTTCTACTTCTCCCCAACTCTGCTGCTATTAGTATAGCCTGAGTACTATCCTTTATCCTTGAGACTCTTGTAACTGGTCTCCCTGATCCCCTCTTGCCTTCTTCAGTCCATTTTGTAAAGAACAGTCTGAGCAAACTTCTAAAGCATTTATGAGATGACACCATATCCACCCAGAGTATTTCCCTTGAGAAATCCAGTCCCCTTACTGCAGCATCCCAGCTCGAACTTGATCTTCCTACATTTCTGCCACAGTTCCATAGACCTCCCAATTGTCCAGCCATATGGTAGCCGGGGAACACAGTGCACATTTCCCCATTTCAGTTTCCTGTCACTTGCTGCTCTTTTCTTTGGAATGCTCTTCCTTTTCTAGATCTTCATAATAGATGCTTCCCTCTCACTCAGGTCATCATTATATTAACTCACAGAGGTTGTCTCTGAGACTCACAAAAATATACTTTCCATCTCTACTCTCACCTTATCCTACAGAAATTCCTTCTAGGAGCTTAAAAATCTAGTAGTGCCATAGTCCTTGATGGATATTTATAATTTGTCTTCTCTACAGGAATATGAGCTTGCTGAGGGCAGGCTCTATGTTCTGCCTTTTCACTGTTGTAGCCCCTGTACTCAGAACCATACCTCAGGTGTGGTATTGACTCAAATAAAATGTGATTAAGTGATGTGCAATATAGAAAACAGTATATTAACTTGTATGACAATGTGAAGCATTCAATAAGTTACAACAAACCGAATCATCCTTAGCTAAGAAAATATTTTCTAGAGCAAGAGAGGAAAGAAGTCTGGCTCTTAAGTTTTTAATGATCACAGAGATAGCCTTTTGTTGGAATCAAACACTGAGATATCCCTATTTGTATCAATGGTAGCAAGAAGATCTTTGTGATGTTGGAAATGGTATCTGCTTCTTAAAAGTTCTTTTGAGGATCACATGTCAAAGCCATATGTCACACCCAAGTTTCTAAGTGTCACATAGAGGGATGGTGTTGACAATATTCTCACAAGAAAAATCTAAGCAAGGTATCCGAGTTACTGCACAGTGATACTCATCCCCAAGGGGAAGATTAATATAAATGTATGATGTACTGATCTCATTTACAAAATGAGCCTTGATATGTTTATAACATTAAATAACTTCAGATGTGCTTTTTATATCAATCACATTTTTTAAATTTCTGAAAACATAGTGTTACAACAGATGTTTGATTTTAAATTTGTTATTTTTAGCAGATGGAATTTCTGCTTTGTCATTTCACAGTAGGGTTAATACTCTGAAGATGAAATGTTGCAAAAAAAAGTGAGGGCAAACTAGAACCCTATCGTAATGTGATAAGTTGAGGTCCAAAAATCTCAAGCACCCAAAGCATTCAGTAGCCTTGCTGCCAGGTTGATGAAATGGGACAGGGAACCTCAAAGCTGATTGGATGGGGCTCCCAGGCTAGATATAAATCCATCTGCATTCTGGCAACAATTGTTCCCTCAGGAAGAACTGAAAGAAATAATTTTCTGGTCTAAAACTGGCTGGGACTTTCAGGAAAATGGCAGTTATTTGAAGAACTCCCAACTAATTCATTCTCAGGAAAACTGGGCAGTTGAGAAGATGAGTTCAAACGTGTACTTGCTTCCTAAAGAGAGTTTCCCTGACTGACCGTTGCCCTCATCCCTAGAAGGACAACATAACCTTAACCCCCTTCCCCTACTTTGAGGACAGGTCTGCCCTCAGCCCCACTGCAGGACACCTTGTCTATGGCTTTACCTTTCTTTGTTGAACAGAAAGTCATATGCAAATAAGTATGTTTTCATATCGTCTCTTTATTTCAGACTGTTCTAGAGCTCATCCTAATCTGGTCACTAATTGTTAATGCTTCATGAAGCATTTGCTGACAGAAATGGTCCTACCACATTTAGAAAAGAAATCAAATCTGCATTATAGAGTCAGCATCATTGTATTTCTAGTTTCATGCATGGTGGATCTCTTATAGAGCAATATTTAATGCACTTCTAATTATAAAGGGGGGTATCGAAAGCTCTCTCAATGTTGTCTTATCTCTTGTTTTTGTTTGTGCAGCTCACCATGTTAAAACGGGCACTTGCGAGGTGGTGGCACTCCACAGATGCTGTAATAAGAACAAGATAGAAGAGCGATCACAGACGGTCAAGTGTTCCTGCTTCCCCGGGCAGGTGGCAGGCACCACGCGAGCTGCTCCATCTTGTGTGGATGGTGCGACTTCTTCCATTGCTTTCTGTGGTTGTATAGCTGGTGACTGGTTAGAACGGGGACCCCACCATAATGCCCTTGGCTGTGGTCAGTCCTGAGGGACCAAACCATAAATCAAGTGGTTGTAGAGAGATTATTTGGGAGGCATTCCGAAATCCTTTGGAAGGAGGTCGAAGACCTTACCCAGTTTTGTAAGAAGGCGTTATAATGAGGTTCCAACAAGTCCATGTGACTTTGATACCATGAAATTCTTATTTGCCAGTGAAGGTCTTATGTATCTAAATTAATTGGGAAAGGAAACATGAAAATAGAGGATTGAACAGTATGATTGCCTAAACCCATGGATGGTTCTTAAGAATGAAAAAATAAGCACCATACAAATGAGCAAAGCTGTACTTGTAGGTTGAATTCACATGAAATATTTTTATGGATCCACCAAAATATTAATTTATTAGAGGGTTCACCTAATTATAATAGGACATCAATCTTTGTATGGTTCTATTTATATTATCATAAATAATAATTTAAGTACTCATATTAGCATGGTTAATTCCTTGTGATGATGGTTACTGCCCACAGTAAAAAAAATTACATTAATATCCTAATTTTAGCCTACTTGTGGGAAATATTACATTGATTCTATAATACTGACTCTGAACTGGTTATAGGTTCATTTTTTAAAAATATGTTTAGGTAAATCAGGGCATGCAGATGCCTACATAAGTTTCTTTCCAATGTATTAGGTTTCATGAAGCTTTTATGTTCACATGAAAAAATCCTTCAACAATGTGCCTATAATTAACAATAGTATTTGTTAAGAGGGTGGAGCTCATGTTAAGTGTTCTTACCACCATAAACTAAAATATAAAATAAAAATTCTTTTAGTCAGAAAATCTAGAAAGATTCAGCCCCTCTGGACAAAGAGAGAAGCATGCTTCAAAATCCAGTCTCCCTAGTGATGGGAAAAATTGGTGCCCTTTTTTCTTCTCTGAACGTGCACCCAGAGAATTAACTAGCCCAAACAGAAAACAATGAATTGATTTTTCTATCTCCTGTAGCTTCAATAGTGGAACAGAAATGGTGGTGCCATATGCAACCATGTCTTGAGGGAGAGGAATGTAAAGTTCTTCCGGATCGGAAAGGATGGAGCTGTTCCTCTGGGAATAAAGTGAAAACAACGAGGGTAAGTGGACAGCCAGCTTGGGCAAGCAGAATGTCTCTGACTTTATAGAGCACCGGCATGTGTAGTAACGTCGTTGAGTGGTGGTTGTATAATGAAGCGCAGTTTTCCATACTACATTTCCCCTGCCCCCATTTTCTTCCTAATTCATTTTCTCATAGCACATTTTTATTTTACTCAGAATGACATCTTCTTTAGATTGCCATAAACTGTCATGTTATTTAATAAATTCATGTTATTGGTTCCTTCATGAGATACTTACAGTAATGTGAAATCCCCTGAGGATGCATGTTAAGTGCTGGGAAGGTAACCCCAATCCCAATCCTTCTAATGGACAGTAATTTGAATAATTCTGGAAAAAAGGAACTTATTTTATATATGACTCAATATAATTTCTCAACTATGATTCTTTCATTTTTATGAAAGTAGCTATTTTGATCTCCCTGATTTCTGCATCAATAAATAGTTTTCTAATGGTTAACTCTGTAATCATTGTAATGAGTTACCTTTAGTAGTTTATTAATCTCAGGGTCAGTATGAAAGGAATACTCTTCAGGCAATGATGTATTTGATTTTGCAGTGATTGACTTCTGGGACATGGTAGGGAAGTGAAAAATGGCTAGATTTATTCTTTGATTTCCTAATTAGCTCCATGGATATTCTGGACTGGCAGAATTTAAATTCTTTGTAGAATCAGCAAATGAATGTTCTGTCTTGTTTTGCTTTTTGCTCTGAGGGGAAAGCAAACTATTGATTAGAATTGGATAACTGGGGACAAGAACAGAATAATGCTAGAAGGTGATACTTTAGTCTCTGGTTTCATGTTACTTTTTATAATTTACCATATTGCTTAATAATAGCAGTTTTTTTAAAAGCCTGTCTGGACATATTAAAGGGGATTATTTTTTAAATCCCTCAGATATATAATTCAGTCTGTTGAATAACATGTTTAGTGCATTGGCTGTTCAGACACACACAAAACTAAGTTTCCAATAGCAATAACTTCTATTTTGTCAAATTATTCATGACTGTATTTGCTGGCTAAATGGTGACACACTTTTCCAAAACCCACAGAGTGCATGATCAGTTAATTAGAATAATTGTATTATCCAGTCAGCACATGATATACACTATATTGATTTGTTCAAAACATCCTGGCAATATGAATTTTCCTTATAAGTTATTTATAGCATGAAAATATTTCCTTTCTAACACTATTAAATCTCAGTCCAAAATAGCACTCATGGAAATTCACTGAAGATTTGAGATTCTGAAGCAAATTTAAAAAAAATATACTAAACTCTGTTTTGTTTTTTTTTTATTACTTCAGTGGACATGAGGAAGCTAACATTTAAACATAGGCCATAAACCGAACAAAGTACTTCATGTGAGGGAGCTCATCTAATCCTCTTAACAGCCCAGTGAGGAAGATAATATTATTATCTCCTTTTTACAGATGAGTAAACCAAAGTTTCAGAATCTTCAGTGACTTCCCAAGGTCAGCCAGCTAATTAACAGGGAAGCCAGGGTTCAAACCCAGCAGTCACATTCCAGAACCTAATCTTTTAACCTGTAGTTTAAACTAGATAATTTAACTTCTTCTTAAGTAATAGTGAGGAAAGCTTCCTATGGTTCTATTCATATCAGGTAGACCTTTAAAATTATCATTACCTTTCCGGATCATTGAAATGAAAAGGTCAAGACCATAGGATCGAAAGTCTCACGGTAAATTGTTCTACAAGTGGCTGCTTCACTCCCTGCTAGGCCCTACTCCCAGTGGTCCAAACGTAAAAATCCTGTCTCTGAAATTCTTCAAATTTAACTGGTTTTCATAATGTAATTAAATAAGTTGGATGACAGGCTAAGAACCTGTCCATATATAGGCCCTCCATTTTGTTTTAGTTATAAGGTGTGACGCCACATGTAGTGGCTTGTACTTTATATTTTATCTCTTTCGCCCTGAAGAACAGCTGTTAAAGGAGGACCTCACTGAAGATATTTGAGAGAGGGCTCATGCAACTGTAGGTGTTAATTCATTACTTTTAAGATTCCTTCCAACTCACAGACTGTGATTCTCATTTAAAAATGAAAAATCATCATATATAAGACCAGTGATCTTGAAAGATGGAATTTCTTGAGTACAAAATAAATTAGTATTTTTTTTTCTTCAAAAGAAAAAGATGGTTGGTGAGAATGTAACTATGTACACATTTCCAACTAAAGGGCCATCATGGCATTCCAAATGGTTAGGCAAAAAGATGTGCAATGTTTAACATTTTTTGGCTCACAAAATGATTGGGGTGAATTTCCCTGAACCCTCTAAAACATAGTTTCCAAGGTCATCAGGTTATTATTATTCTATCTCCACTGAGACAGTACCAAAAACCTAGGAGATAAAAATTTTTGAAATAGTTCTGGCACAATATTACTTTGCACACAGTGGAAGTGTTGCATACATAAATAGCAGCAGTGTAATTGAGAGGGATTCTGATCATTATTTGAGTCATTGGTATTATTGTTCATGGGCCAGTCATAGATAAGTTAGCCATGGCTGTGGGGAGCCAAGCAGCCACTGAAGCCCTGATTTGGCAGGTCCTGGCCACAAATGGGTCAAGTCCAGAAGTTACGCAGGAACAGGTTACAAAGTAACAGAAGAGCTGCTTGCAGCCAAAAGCCATTTGAGTTTCTTATGCAAGATATGTTGGTCATGTGGGATTATCACTGCAAGCAAAATGGCTCGAGAAATGATTAAAGTTTGCAATAATGTACACCCTCCCTTTTAATTGCCCATATTCAATCTGGAGTACTCGGGTAAGCCTAATGTTAGAAAAAAACCAGTCAGCCAAAAACAGCAATGAGGCTTGCTTAGCCTCCGCAGAGATATGGTGGTACCTTCCAGAACTGACTACAGATTATGGGCTGGGTGAATCCCTCATTTAAGACTAATTTGGAATTTACCTACTATAAATGTGAATTCTCTCCCTCTTCTGTCTTTGTACTAGATTCAAGAAGCTTATTGTTCTGACCCATTTTCTATTTGTCCCAAGACAGAAAAAAGAAAGAACTGAGAGCCCTTGTTGGAACATCAATATTTTGCATACATGTTCTTCAATACCCCACACATTGAATCTGGAGGGAAAGGAGGATGCAACATTTGTTTCCTGAATCCTATTTTTCATCTTAAAAGTAATACAATAGGTGGTTAGGGATGTCACCAGCAGTCCTAAGTTTTCATTTTTAAGAACTCCTAAGCTCAAAAGAAAGAAAGGAAAAGTCATGAGAGCCTTTTGATTTCAAACTTACTTTCAAAGATAAATAATAAAGAACTTTTCAAAGAGTCATTAATAAAAGAATAGTTTTTCCAGTGTGAAAGAGCACATAATTATACGCTAATTATATCATATAAAAGTAGCAGGGGGGAAAGGTGCTGTAGAGCTTGTAAGATTTGAGAAAAAAAAATCTTTGATAACATTGTTGGATCCTCAGAAAAAATAGGCTGTGATTCACTTATCTTAATGTTTTGATATTCTTTCTTTGTGGAACGTCTCCTAAAGGAGGTCACGTTTTGCTTTTAGAATTCAGAGCCTGTGGCCATGGGCTCCAAACTCTCAATGCCAATGGTCATGCAGAAGTCTGATTCTTACCTAAAGACGGATGAACTTCATAATATGCAAGATTTTACATTTTCATTAGAAATATTATCCTTATGAATCACAAATCCTAGGTCTATTTACTTTTTGTATACTTAAGAAATTATCTGGGTGATATTTAACTAATTGGAATTCTTCCATCCTTACCAATTTACTTAAAGTGCTTAGGCAGATAAGAACTCTAGCTTCTCTTTTTATTAATGTTTTATTTATTTTTGAGACAGAGAGAGACAAAGCATGGGGGTGGGGTGCAGAGACAGAAGGAGACACAGAACCAGAAGCAGGCTTCAGGCTCTGAGCTAGCTGTCAGCACAGAGCCTGACACGGGGCTCGAACCGATGAACGTGAGATCTGACCTGAGCCGAAGTTGGAGCCTTAACCGACTGAGCCACCCAGGCGCCCCAGAACTCTAGCTTTCTAATGTGTCTTCAAATATAAGAGGATTTTAAGTGCATAAAGTATGATTTTATGGTTGTATAATGCAATGAAAATCAACAGGTGTTAAGAATTTCCCATGCATAAACATTCTATAATAATAATGCTCTTATTACAGTCAGTGCCACAAAAGTATATGTGATGGTGTTTACTTAGCAAAGTGCCTAGTCTACTATAAAAGCTAAGTGTACTGGAGGTATTAATTCCCCCAACCACAGTAGGCACTAGAAAGGACATAAAGATACGTGGTGTGATTCTTACCAGCCAGAAGTATGCCCTTGAGAGAGGGAATGCATAGTGTACAGTTGAATTATCCTTATATTTACTGTCCACAGAATGCATATGGATAACAAACACTGGAATCATGGATAAATATGAGTAGCATTATTATAATCATGGTGATAGTGTAAGCCTTTAGGTTGGCTCCCTCATCTGCAAAATAAATGAGAATATTGAGTTAGAATCAATTTCCAGTTCCTCTAACCAGTATTTATTTTTTGGTTCTATGTGCCAAGGACATTTCTAACTTCCTTTCCAGCTAAATTTATATGACACTAATAACTGGCTAATCTCAGAAGATAGATAAGTATTAGGTTTTTAATTCTTTTCCCTATAAGGGAAGAAAGAAACCCTCAAGTCATCCTCTCTAGATGCTGCTGGATTTTATATGAAGAACAGTGACTGTTCTTTGTTGGAGGCCCCGAACACTGTCCAGGGACACTCTTCCAGCCCTAAGGCAAAGAAAAAACAACATCGCAAGAAGAAAAGGGTTCATTTCTTTACTTTAACATGGTGCAATTTGTGTGAATTCTTCAACCACAGTGCTCTCTCTTGCCTTGCAAATTTAATCACAGACATAGGATAGTGTAGTTCTTTCCTTATCAGCCCTTTTGTAACACACACATTCACCATTCATTTGTCTTCATCTCACCTCTGGTCAGGCCCTAAACTGCATCCTGGTCCGCAGCACAGAGTGTGGTGACCTTTAGGGCTGTTGTTTTCGAATTATTTTGATGGTACATTTCTATAGTACGAAATACATTTTACAGTGTGATCCAACACACACACACTCACATATCCCACACTAAAATTAAAGTTCTAATTTTTTTGGTTTTATTCTCTTCCTTCCTACCCATCTCAGTCAACCCCATAACTTGATTTTCTGACATGCATTTTGAAAACCAGTACTTTAGGAAGTGACAATCGGCCACCACTGGTCTGCAGAGATACTGACTAAACGGTTTTCAAATCAATTCACCTTTTACATTTTAATTTTAAATATTTTTTATTCAATGTTTTAAAAAATGTTATCTTGTAATATACAGATTTCACGGGAAAGAATGCATATCCTGTGTATGTACATTCATTCATCAAGTATTTATGGTCTATTGTCATGAAGTGCTCTTCTAGGCTCTGCCACAGAGCATGGAAAAAAATCCCAGATGGGAATCCCTGTCCTGATAAAGCCTATCCTCTAATAGGTGGACTATTTCTATTGCACTCTTAGCAAATTTAGTGACTTCCCGTAATGCTCATTTATTCTCCGTTGGTAAGACTCTGGGCGCAGCATGACTCAGCTGTTTATCTGCTCTGGGTTTCACAAGGCTGAAATCATAGGGTATGTTTCATGTTTTCACAGCAGGACTGTTTCTGTCTGGAGGTTCTAGGGAGGCTCTGCTCCGAAGCTCACTCAGGTTGTGGACAGAACTCGGCTCCTTGAGCCAGCAGAAATGAGGTTTCTGTTCGTCTAAGCGGTGTCATCAGGGAGCCCTCCTTCACCTCAGTCAGGGTGCCTGCTTTCCTCGTCACACTCCCAGCCGCTGCATCGGGAGTCTTTCTCACACCTCGAATCTCTCTGACCCCCATATCTCTCTGCCTTACTTTTTGCTTTGAGGGCCAGGTAAAATTAATTACATTAGCTCCACACAGATAACCCAGATGATCTCCCTATGTTAAGGTCAGCTGTTTAGCACTTTTAAGGACCTTAATTAAGTTCCTTCGCAACAGTATTTAGTGTTTATTTCAGTAACTACGGAACAGTAATCTTGGGAGTTCTTCTTTAGAATTCTACCTATCATGCAGAGAGACCATAAATAAGTAGGTGAAGTCGATAGTACGGTAGATGGTGATAGGTGCCCTGGAAGAAAGGAAAACAGAAAATGGAGAGTGCAGAGGAGCAAGTTTGCATATTTCCTTGAGGTCCTAGAGGAGACGAGGGAATGGGGCACATGGCTACCTCCCAGGGAAAGGGAAGAAAAGGTACAAAGGACCTGCTGTAGGAATACCATATTCAGGGGACAGCTGTGGTGCTTGTGTGGCTGGAGTGTAGTGAGCAAGGGTAACAGAGGCGATCACAACTGACGGAATCTTTGTCCTGAGCACACAGAATGACAAAGTTGCCAGTAGGAAAGATAGAGACAACTGTGGGAAGAGCATGTTTTATGTTTTGCATTAATACCCCACTAAGTCTAGGTCCTTTAATTAATGGAAATAAATATAATAGAACATCTTGAACTTGATATACATTAAGAGTAGGTAAAAAGGTTTTACTATAGTAACAAATGCACACATTGAGTGATCTTGATATTACAAAAGATTTAAAATCTCAAATAGTAGGAACATTTGGAAAAGTATTTAAGGAACTATATAACTAATGCTAAATTTTTTTAAAAAAGAGATGCAGACAGAAATGGATTAATATACTGAAGGACTTTCCCCTCCTCAGATAAGGAGTCAAAAGGTAGGTAGGAAAACAAGCTAGTGTCCATGTGGCAGCACTAGTAAAGGTAACATTTAAACCTGGTATTTTAAATTTAAGAGATGCTTACTTAATTAACAATAATTTAATAGGACCAGGAGTGTCTCTCTTGGTATTTCTTTAGAGAGTTATTGGAAATTAATGCAAAGACTTAAAGTATGTATCATCAGGGCTATATTTCCAAAACCTGGCCTATAGTTTTACAATTAAAATGAAAAATGGGCAACAGAAGAGTGCTTTGAAGTTCCTTTAAGATTTAAATACTTCTATAGGTATTACTCTGAATATTGTTAGTATAATCTTATAATTAATTGTGAATGTTCACACATGGTAATAGAATCGAGTTGGGACATGATAGAACTTCATTAGCAACTATGAGGTACATTCTTAGGCTCTTGCTTATATCCTGTGAATCAAGAGAGAGGGATGTGTCCTCATCACTTATCTGAAGATTAAACTTCTGTGAAGGATATATTTTTAATATTGAAGAGCTTGATGTTTGTTCAGAGGTAACTATCCCTGAGAGAGGCAAGCCTGGCATCTGTTTTTGGTTATCTGTAGTGCCTGAATAAATGAAGAACAGTACCTCATAGGACTTGGAGAGGAGAACAGAATATTCAAGGAACCCTAGCTGGTGGGGGTGCTGTGCCTTCTCCTTTTCCTATGGTGGGTGACAACTCTTTGAAAAACCACAGATAATCTTCACTGTATACATCCTCCATATTTCTTTGTTTCCTCTACTCTTTGTACAATTTCCACAAAATCTAAAACTCTTAATCAATGCTTTCAGATCCAATTTTATTTTCTTGCTTTGGACAGCAGGATAAAAAATACAGCTGAGAAATAAAAGGTAAATTTCTCACAAGCTCAGAATTGTAAATGCTTTATGATCGGTTCCAAGATTGCATTAGAAAACAAAACCATGGCCTAATTCCCAATTCTGTCTGGGATGAGTGTGAGTCCCAGCTTCCTGCTGGGCAATCCATCTCTGAATAATGTGAGGTGTGTATAATACAAAGAGCAGAGTCAAGCTTCACTCTATCATGGTCAGACCTTATCGGGGGCACCCAGTAAAAGCCCAACTTTTAGCGGGCTAGGGGGGAAAAGGCTGATCTAAGGGACTTTGTGGATATTTATCTCAGTGAACAGAAACATTAGGAGTAATATGTTTTAAATTATTTGAAGATCATATAAAAGAAGAGAATTAGACTTGTTCTGTGTGACCACAAGGAATAACTCTAATGGTGTCAGCTTTAGATGATGTTGAATGGCCTGCTTTGGGAAAAAGTAAATTCCACATTTCTGAAAGTCATCAATTTGTACAGAAATTCAGAGTGGGCTAGTATACCACCAGCACAACAAAAAACGGCTTATGCAAAGGCAAGGAGATATAGAAGATCATGTGTTACTTTGCTCATGGAATAGAAATCAGTTCATGTGTGGGTGAGGGGAATCATGGCAGGCAGTTTATAGTTTTTTAAAATGGCATGCTAAATGATTGGACGTTAATCTCTAAGAAATGATAAACCACTGAAGAACCTTAAGGAGAAAGATTTGTTGGCAATGTATCACCTGCAAGGAATTAAGATGATGGGCCTGAACTAAGATAGGAAAGTGGCACAGTGGGGGTGTTGTAGCCTAAAAACTAGAATCAATAGGGTTTGGTAATTAATTTTATATAAGAATTTAGTGAAAGGCAAATTTCAGAAAGACCCATATTTTGGGCCTATCCTATTTGATGATATTAATTGACAAGGATACAATGAGATGGAGATATCGAGCGGACAGGACAGTTTGATGTACAGCCTTAGAAATGAAGGTAGAAGTTTGAGAACAGTTATCCCTTAAATGATGATGAGGATGTGTTGAGAGAGAAGAGGATCAAAGACAATTTTAGCAGGTAATTCACAAGAAGGTACCTGCTTAGGAACATGAAATGTGGACAGAGTGATTAGAAAAGGAAGACACTCTAGTCAGAAAATGCAAAAAGAGAGTGTTCCAGGGAGCCAGGGCTGTCAGTTGATACAACAAACATAGAGAACCTACCAGATAATGTAGACTTCAAATTTCTTTCTGAACATGACATTTAAAAGAAATATTAGAAGCTCACAATCCATTTTGATTTACTTTCATAATCTTAAAATTTGCTTCCTCATTGGATGGTGCCATTGGCAACCATTTAAAAATACTGTAGAAAATGCATCTATTTAAACTAGAAAGCAGTATAAGAAACATTTTTTGAATAAGAATATGGCAGAGGAGTAAGGGACCTTACCTCATCCCTCAAATACCTACATAAACATCAAATCATTTTGAACCCCCAAGAAATGGATCCAAGGACTGAGAGCAAAACTGTACAACTAGAAATAGAAAAAAAAAAAAAAGGGCACATCATGGAAGGTAGAAGCTATGGAAAGTTAATTTGGAGGAGAAAAGAACTGAGAGTGCTAGGTAGGGAACCCTTATCACAGAGAGGGAAAGAAAGCGTGAAAGCACTTGTTGGAGATTTCCCAAGAAAAACTTTCCCGCAAAACCATTGACTGGAAAAAGAAGAAGGGCTGGATACCACAAGTTATAAGTAGCAGGGCTGAAAGCCTGAAGTTTTACCAGTCCATATCATCACCAGTGTCAGTTCTGGTGGGCTTGGCAAAGACCTGGAAGCCAGCAGTGTTGTCTGAGGATTTCCTGGGCCCCTTGGGGAAAAATAGTTCCCCTGCTAAGAGTGCATTTGCAAGTGTTGACATGGCCTCTCTGTGGACAAAAAGAACTGGTTTGTTTTTGGACCTCTTCTTAATACAGCCAGTACGCTCAGGAGCCAAATACAATAGGCTTTCTTAACACATACAAAAAACCATGACCCACACAAAATGACAAGATGGAGGAAGAAGTCATGGGCAAGGATTTAATCAATACAGATACAAAGAAGATGTCTGAACCAGAATTTAAAACAATAATCATAAAGATACTAGGTAGGCTTGAGAAAAGCATAAAAGACACTAGAAAATCCCTTACTGCAGAGATGAAAGAACTAAAAACTAGTCAGACCAAAATAAAAAATGCTATAACTGAGCTGCAAATGCAAATGCATGCAGTGACAATGAGGATGGGCAGAGCAGAGGAATGGATGAGTGATATAGGAAATAATGAAGCTGACAAAAGATGGAAAGGAAGGTGTTAGTCACGAATATAGACATAGAGAGTTTGGTGACTCTTTAAAGTATGATAACATTGGTATAGAAGAAGAGAAAGAAAAAGGAGATTTGAGCAGATTATAGATGAAAACTTTAATCTGGAGAAGGAAATGGACATTGAAATCCAGGAAGCACAGAGAACTCCCATTAAACAAAAGCCAGTCATAACCAAGACATATCATAGTCAAACTCACAGATATACAAACAAGGAAAGAATCCTGAGAGTAGAAAGGGAAAACAAGTCTTTACCCTACAAGGGAAGACAGATCAGATTCACAGATCTGTCCACAGAAACATGGCAGGTTTGAAGGGAGTGGTGTGATGTGTTCAGCATTATGAATGGGAGAAATATGTAGCTAAGAATATTCAGGGCTGTCATTCAGAATAGGAGAGAGAAAGTTTTCCAGACAAGCAAAAACTGAAGGAGTTTGTGACCACTAAACTAGCCCTGCAAGAAATATTAAAGGCACCTCTTTTGAGGGGGGAAAATAAGATACCAAAAGAAATGAAGACTAGAAAGGGACAGAGAACATCACCAGAAACACCAACTTTATAAGTAACACAGTGGCATTAAATTTCTTATCTTTCAATAATTGCTTTGAATATAAGTGGACTAAATGCTCCAATCAAAAGACATAGGGTATCTGAATGGATACAAAGAAACAAAAACAAAAAAATAAGACCCATCTATATGCTGCCCACAAGAGACTCATTTTAGAGCTAAAGACCTCTGCAGATTGAAAGTGAAGGGGTAGAGAACCATCTATCATGTTAGTAGATGTAGAAATAAAGCTGGAGTAGCCATACTTATATTAGAAAAACTAGATTTTAAAACAAAAACTACAATAAGAGATGAACAAGGGCATTATATCATACTTAAGGGGTCTATCCATCAAGAAAATCTAAGCAATTGTAAATATTTATGCCCCTAACTTGAAACATCCAAATATATAAATCAATTAATAACAAATATAAGGAAAATCATTGATAATAATAATAAAATAATAGTAGGGGACTTTAACACCCTACTCTTACAGCAATGGACAGATGGTCTAAGCCGAAAATCAACAAGGAAACGATTTGAATGACAATCTGGACTGAATGGACTTAATAGATATATTCAGAACATTTGATCCTAAAGCAGTGGAATACACATTCTTTTTGAGTTACGATAGAACATTCTCCAAAGTAGATCACATACTGGCTCACAAAACAGCCCTCAAAAACTACAGAAAGACTGAGATCATATCATGCATATTTTCAGAGCACAATATCATGAAACTTGAAGTCAACACAAGAAAAAATTTTAAAAGATCACAAATACATGGAGATTACTAAAGAATGAATGGCTAATGAGGAACTTAAAGAAGAAACTAAAAATACACAGAAATAAATGAAAATGAAAACACAACAGTCTAAAACCTTTAGGATCTAGAAAAGGCAGTCTTAAGAGGGAAGTATATTGCCAATACAGGCCTACATCAAGAAGCAAGAGAAGTCTCAAATATGCAACCTAATTTTATATCTTAAGGAGCTAGAAAAGGAATGGCAAATAAAGCCAAAAGCTAGCAGAAGAAGGGAAATAATAAAGATTAGAGCAGAAATAAATGATATAGGAACAAACAAAAAAGATCAAAGAGCTGATTTTCTGAAAGAATAAAATTGATAACACCCCTAGCCAGCCTTACCAAGAAAAGAGATTCACAAATGAAAGAGATCACAGCCAACATCACAGAAATACAAACAATTATAACAATATGAAAAATTATATGCCAGCAAACTGGGAAATCTGGAAGAAATGTACAAATTCCTAGAAACATACAAACTACTAAAACTGAAACAAGAAGAAATAGGTAATTTGAATAGACCCATAACCAGCAAAGAAATTGAATCAGTATCAAAACTATACCACCAAACTAAAGTTCAAGGCCAGATGGCTTCCCAGGGGATTTCTACCAGATTATAAAGAAGAGTTACTACCTATTCCTCTCAAACTGTTCCGAAAAATTGAAATGGAAGAAAAACTTCCAAATTAATTCTATAAGGGCAGCATTACCTTGATTCCAAAACCAAAGACCTCACTAAAAAAGGATAACCACAGGCCAATATCCCTGATGAACATGGATGCAAAAATTCTCAACAAGATACTAGCAAATAGAATTCAATAGTACATTAAAAGAATTATTCACCCAAATCAAGTGGGATTTATTCTTGTCTGTAGGGATGGTTCAGTATTCACAAATGAATCAAAATCATACACCACATTGATAAAAGAAAGGATAAAAGCCATATGATCCTGTCAATAGATGCAGAAAAACCATCTAACAAAATAAAACATCCTTTCCTGATAAACAAAGTAGGGATACATGGAATACACCTCGACATCAGAAAAGTCATTAATGAAGACCCACAGCTATTATTACCCTCAATGGGTAAAACAGCTTTTCCTCTACAGTCAGGAACAAGACAGGGATATCCACTCCCACAATTACTATTTAATGTAGTACTGGAAGTCTTGGCCTCAACAATCAGACAACAAAAAGAAATAAAAGACAGCCAAATTGGCAAGGAAGAAGTCAAACTTTCACTCTTTGCAGATGACATGCTACTCTTCATAGAAAACCTGAAAGATTCCACCAAAACATTGCTAGAACTAATACATGAATTCAGCAGAGTCACAGGATATAAAATAAATGTACATAAATCTGTTGCATTTCTATACACCAATAATGAAACAGTAGAAAATGAAATCAAGGAATCAATGCCATTTACAGTTGCACCAAAAGCAATATGAAAAAGAGGTATAAGATCTGTACTATGAAAACTATAGAACACTTATGAAAGAAATTGAAAAGGACAGAAAGAATGGGAAAAAATTCCTTGCTCATGGATTTCAGCAATCATTGTTAAAATGTTGATACTACACATTGCTACAAAGCAATATACACATTTAATGCAATCCCTATCAAAATACCACCAGTATTTCTCACAGAACTAAAACAAACAATCCTAAACTTTGCATAAACCACAAATAACCCTGAATAGCCAAAGCAAACCTGAAAAAGAAAAGCAAAGCTGGAAGTGTCACACTTCTGGGTTTCTCGGTATATTACAATGCTGTAGTCATCAAGACAGCATAGTACTGGCACAAAAAGAGACACATAGATCAATGGAACAGAATAGAAAACCCAGAAATGGACCTACTACCGGTCAACCAGTCTTCACCAAACCAAGAAAGAATATCTGATGGAAAAAGACAGTTTCTTCAACAAATAGTATTGGGAAAACTGGACAGCAACATGGAGAAGAATGAACCTGGACTGCTTTCTTATACTATACACAAAAATAAATTCAAAATAAATGAAAGAGCTAAATGTTAGACAGGAAACCATCAAAATCCCAGAGGAGAACAAAGGAAGCAGTTTTTTTGACCATGGCCACGGTAACTTCTTACTAGACAGTTATCTGAAGGTAAGGGAAACAAAAGCAAGAATGAGCTATTGGGACTTCATCAAGATAAAAAGTTTCTGCACAGAGAAGGAAACAATTAACAAAACTAAAAGGCAGCCTACAGAATGAGAGAAGATATTTGCAAATGACATGTCTGATAAAGGGTTAGTGGCTAGTATCAAAAATCTATAAAGAACATACTAAACTCAAAACCCCAAAACTGAATAATTCAGTTAAGAAATGGGCAGAAGATATGGATAGACACGTTTGCAAAGATATCCAGATGGTCAACACACAAATGAAAAGATGCTCAAAACCACTGATCATCAGGAAACACAAATTAAAACCATGATGAGATGTCACTTCACACTTGTCAGAATGACTAAAATTAACAACATAGGACACCACAGATATTGGCGAGGATGTGGACAAAGTAGAACCCTCTCACACTGTTGGTAGGAATGCAAACTTGTGCAGCCAATGTGGAAAACAGTATGAAGCTTCCTCAAAAAGTTAAAAACAGAATTAACAGCAACTGCCCTACTAGGTATTTACCCAAAGGATACAAAAATACAGTTTCAAAGGGGATATATACACACCCCAATGCTTATTAACAGCATCATCAGCAATAGCCAAACTATGGAAAGAGTCCAAGTCTGCATCAACTGATAAATGGATAAAGAAGATATATATATATATATATATATATATATATATATATATGTATATATACACATACACACATACATATATATATATATAAATGCACACACAATAGAATATTACTCTGCCATAAATAGAATGAAATCTTGCCATTTGTAATGATGTGGATGGAGCTAGAGTGTATTATGCTGGGTGATATAAGTAGCTAAAAACATATACCATATGATTTCATTCACATGTGGAATTTAGGAAAAAAATGGATGAGCATATAGTAAGGGGAAAAAAAGAGGGGATGCAAACCTTAAGTGACTTAACACGAGGGAACAAACTGACAGTTGATGAGGTGGGAGATGGGCTTAATCGGTGACAGGTATGAAGGAGAGCACTTGTTATGATGAGCACTGGGTGTTATATATAAGCGATGAATCACTACATTCTACTCCTGAAACTAGTTTTATACTATATGTTAACTATCTAGAATTCAAATAAAAATTTCAGAGAAAAAAAAGAATATAGCAGAATTAAACTGTATTCAAGGAGAGCTTGTCCCTTCATTTGTTCCTTCACTCTGTAAATTGAATGTCTGATATATGGCTTTGTGCTTGATATTGTGGTAGGCTTTGGGGATGCAAATTTTTAAAATATTATGGTCCGTTGCTGTCTAAGCGTTCAGGCAGTTGGAGACTAAATCACTGTCATGTATCTATGTGGTAGAACAGAGGGGTTTGCCCTGGTGCCACAGGAGTACATTGGCAGCTTAATACTGCATCGTCCATAGCACTCCTAAAACTCCCAGGTAACAGCTGTTGATGCCATTGAAAGGCAATTTATTCAGTTCATCTCCTTACTACATAGTGTCTAAGCACAATCAAAATATGGTATCCTATGACATCAAGATTGAACTGAATTGTTTTTTACCTTTATATCTGGTAGTATACTACCATAAGAAAGTAAAACTTTTCAAAGTAGACCTTTAAATCACTTTAAAGTTTCCTAACAGTTACAAAATACGGATGAAAGGAGGGGGGAAAGAAGGATTTTATGTATGGGAGGGCATTCATAATAACTAATTTAATAAAAAATAGGGATGCCTGAGTGGCTCAGTCGGTTAGGTGTCCAACTTCGGTTCAGGTCATGATCTCACAGTTTGTGGGTTCGAGCCCCATGTTGGGCTCTGTGCTGACAGGTAACTCAGAGCCTGGAGCCTGCTTCAGATTCTGCGTCTCCCTCTCTCTCTGACCCTCCCTTGCCCACACTGCTCTCTCTCTCTTAAAAATAAATAAAAAACATCAAAAAATACTTTAAAATTGTGGCCATAAAATGATACTGGAACCTCATAACAGTGTATACAATTATTAATGCTTTATGTTTATAGAACACTTTAAAAACATGGGGCACTTGGGTGGCTCAATAGGTTAAGGATCCAACTTTGGCTCAGGTCATGATCTTGCAGTTTGTGAATTTGAGCCCTGTTTTAGTCTCTGTGCTGACAGCTCGGAGCCTGCTTCTGATTCTCTATCTCCCTCTCTCTCCAACACTCCCCTTCTCATACTCTGTGTCTCTCTCTCTTTCTCTCTGTCAAAATAAACAAACATTAAAAAATCTTTAAATGAACACTTTAAAAACAATTAATATATTTTAAAGCAAAATCAGCCATTCAGTTGAAAAGATCTAAAAACTCAAATTGCCAAATTAAAATAAAGAAATGTTTTTATCATTTATATTAAGCCAGGAATTCTACTTCTTGTAATACTGACCTTAATAAAGATGAGAGTTATTTAGCTATTGAATTTACCTTTAACTCCTGTAGTTTAGTATTATTGGGTTTTGCTTTTACAATGTTGGGTTTCCATGACATATGGCAGGATTAGCCCAAAGTCAATAAAGGGCTATTCTGTAGGGGTTCTGCTTACTCTTGACTACCTCACCTTTTATTGCTTACTCTCTTCTGGTGGCAAGCATATTTTACCTTTACCTTCTATCTCCTAGTTTTCTTTTACAGGATTGGGAAGCGAATAGGATAGAGAGAAAGAGAGAGAGAGAGAGAGAGAGAGAGAGAGAGAGAGAGAGAGAGAGAGAGAGAGAGAGAGAGAGAGAGAGAGAGAGAGAGAGAGAGAGAAGGAGAATAGGTCATACCAGGTAGTATAGATTCATTTTCAAAGGATATCTGAAAATAACTGAATACAATCTCTACTTTGCAACTTCGAAATAACCTCTTCTTGAAAGAGCTGTTGGGATAAATGTGGGGAGAGTTGATTTGGTCAGACTATTTGTAGGATTCAGATACTGAGATGCTTTTATACTATCTTGAAAGAAATAAAATGGGATATTCTCCACGGACACTTTGGCTGACAGAAAAATTTAAACAGGTATCATGATTAGAAATCTCAACCTCCAATTTCAATTACAACATATGATCGATTTGTGAGATTACTGAAGGCAAATGTCTGGCAGACAGGCAGCCACTGTTTGAGATTAAATTTCACAATGAAATCAACTTGTTGAGAGTGCCCTTGCATATGTGATATAAATGCGAACTACCTGCCTCCACATTTTAACTTTGAGGATTTCTTACAGGAGTTCTAAGGGGATTCCTTATGAACAGGTTTAGAATAAAGGCTGCTAATGTTAACTTATGACCAATTGACATTTCACCTATGTGGTAGTTTAAGGAGACCCTATTCAGTGAAACTGTATCACTTTGCTGTATGATACCAAAGGTATCATGACATGAAAGGAAGGTGTTCCTCTAAGTGGACTAAAAAAATCTAGGTAGAATTATTTTTGGTAGTACCAGTAACCTCTCACTAAGCAGTCAGCCTTTCCAAAGTTACTGAGAGTACAGAAAGATAAAGACACTGTCAGGAAGGATCCAGTGATTTTTAATTCACCATTTAGCCCAGGAGAGCTGCTCATGAGTACAAAAGCTCGTGAGTCAAGGTACCACGAGCCTTATAAACCTCATGTCATCCTTACATCTTTCTTCACTGTGGTTCTCTCGGCCACATCCTCACACATCCACGCCAACTGTGTGTCATGATGAATGTACACAGAGTACGCTGTGCTCTTCCAGAGTGCTACTAGGTGAATTTTGCTAACATGAGGATAGGGTATTAATGATACCGTTCAGTGCTTAGGCATAATTAGGTGTATGTCACTCCTGTTGAGTCTTGCTGATGATTTCACCTATCTTTTGCTTTGGAATAGAAATAGTGTATTCTCTAGAGCACTTGCCTTGTTTTCTCCTCTTATTTAGTGCAAAATAGGAGCTCTATAAACCAATCATGAAAATAGATTAGTCCTTGTTCAAAATGCAGTTGATCAACTACTTCTTAATAGGTTTTATAAGAGGAATGATCCCATTAGGAGAGTCTCTTTCAATGTCCACTAATGAGAAGTTCAACAAGTATTATAGTTTTTGTTTAGTCATCAGACAATCTTATTTATTCACAAGATGGTAAAGTATAGGAATTGTATGTTCAAAAAGTCAAAGGCAATGAATTAGTGTTTGTGACAGTTAATCTTGTGTGTCAAATTGTCTGGGTCACAGTACCCTGATATTTTGTCAACCATTATTGTAGATGCTTCTGTGAGGATGTTTTTAGATGTGATTTACATTTAAGTCTGTGAAGTTTGAGTAAAGCCCATTATCCTCCATAATGTGGGTGGACCCTAGCCATTCAAAATCCTGACCTCCTATGTCCTAATACAGTTGGATATTTTATTTGCAACAGTATTAAAAGATGGATAGAAGATATGAAATAGGAGTTACATTGGTAGTAATACCCATTTTTTTATGAGTTGTAACTTTTGCCAGGTACTATGCTATGTCATCTAAACAAAATATTTCTAGTAATTACCACATTGCCATTATAAGTCTTATTCCTTAGTACAGATGAGCAAAAGAGGCCCAGAGAAATTAACTTTCTTAAAGTTACTATATATAATTAGTTATATATAATATAATAAATGTATTTCTATAAATTTACTATGTAAACTTAAAATTAAACTTGAAGTTACTATATAGCTATATATAATAAATATAGTTCTATGAAGTTACTATATAATTAGTAAGTGACAAAGGTCAAACACAAATCTGATTCCAAAGTTTATGCTCTTTCCAATTAAATATATTGTTTCACAAGAAGTATAAAAGCTCTAGATGCCATGTAACCATTATAATGTAACTATTTTCTACAATATTTTCTCAGTTTGACTAATATTGACATGACTACCATTTGTTCTTCAAATGTTATGACTGCATAGTTGATATTCTTAGAAAAAATATTATGAATCTTCAACACTGGTGTGTGTATAATCATCCATATACAATTACAAGAGCTAAAGAACTAGATCCACCAATAAAAGTTAAGACATTTCTATAGTTAGAAATCAGATAAAATACTGGCAGTAGGTTTCACAGGGTATAATGTGAGGAATTGGCAGCAACATCAAGATGCATGCATTATACACATCCATAGGGAAGTACTTTTGTACTAAGATGAAAAGGAAAATAGTGTTAGTATCTGATGAAGCAAAGACCTCTTGAACTAGCCATGGGCATGCAGAATTATAACCAATGCACCAATATTCAAGTGAGAATCTTTGGAGCATTGTAAATCACTTAAGTAATCTTTTCTCTAAGACTTTCAATTGCCAGCTGTTGTTTTTGCTTAATACAAGGTCTATACAATATTTATAATTGTAATTCAATGACTTTATTTTAGGCATCCATATAATTACCCCTTATGATCAGGCTTCTCACTTGATTTTTTTATTAATTAAATTTTTTAAATATTTATTTTTCAGAGAGATGAGAGGGAGACACAGAATCTGAAACAGGCTCTAGGCTCTGAGTTGCCAGCACAGAGCCTGACACGGGGTTTATACTCATAAGCGGTAAGATAATGACGTAAGCCTAGGTCAGATACAGAGCCCCTGACTTGATTTCCGTGAATTACAGAATTTTCCAGTGCTGTTTACAAACTGTTTCCTAATATTTTAGGTATTGTACTTCATTTTGATGTTGTGCTGATAAAGATTAAACCAATGTTTTATTCAGTTATTAAAATAATATTGAATAACTACTATATGTCAGGGTCTATACTAAACCCTGGGGAGATATATCCATATTTATGGATTGATCTATATCAATTGATAGATACAGATATATAACATAGTTTTTGCCTAGGAGATGTTCCAACACATGATCTGATGGGATGGACTCTGCATTCGTCAGACTAGGCTAAAAAGAAAAAAATGAGCCTCAAACATCAGTAATTTACAACAAAGCTTTACGTCTTGCTCCGGTTATTTTCTCATCATTCAGGGTCTTCCTCTTTCCAAAACTAGACTAAAGTGTAGACAGGGTCTGGTATGTTGTTGGTTGCCATAGTACAAAGGAAGATAAATCTGGAGGGGTTTGTACTAGCAATTATATAATCAGCCCTGAAGCAACAAATCTGACCACAATTCTTGGTCAAAACTATTATGGACACACCCAACTGCAGCAGGTTCAAAAAGTGGAGTTTTCTTTAGGGGTTCTGGTTGAAGATGGCAACATAGGAAGATCCTTCCATGGACACACTAAGTCTATATGTATGGAACAGATTTTCAAACAAAACCTCAAGGCTGTCTAAATAACTCCTACACGTTGGGTAAACAAGAAAAAAAACCCACATTAAAGTGGGTAGGAGATACTGGGACACAATCTCACTATACACCTTACCCCTGGTCCCGCAACCCACAATTAGGAGAGAACTCCAAGCCTGGAGCTTCTTCCTGGGGAGCAAAGGGTTTGAATCTCACATTGGACACACTAACTTTTAAGAGAGACACACCTGAGAGACGAACTGCCGAGAGGTCTAGCTTTGAAAAACACTGGAGCTGTTGTTCATAAGCTCCACAAGGCTGTAGTGAATTGGGAAATGTCTCCTAAAGGGCTTGTGCACTTGGAGTCACCTGCCCCAGGGCCCTGCTCAGACGTAGCAGCAGGTCATGCTCAAACTATGAGAGTCTCATTTGCTTATATTAAAGTGTTGGCCTGAAGGGCAGGCATCTCATTTAATATACATATGTAGGACACTGCTGAAATGTTTTCTGGGGATGAAGACTGGCTGGCACCATTTCCACATCTTCCTTATGTTTTGCCCCAGCACTCAGGTGCCAACTTTTTTTTTTCCTGGCAGATACCATCTTTATGCTCCCTCACTGCTGTGCTCTACAGAACCAATGTCTCCAGAAAGGAGCTTATACACTTGTTGGGAGTCCTAAGTTTTGTGACTGCTACCCAATGGCCACCTCCAGATTGCCTGGGTCTGGTTTCCAACAAGGCTTATGCTTGTGGTGCATAGGAGTGTATGTATTTGCATACTCTAAAACCTGCTGTCTAAGGATATGGCTTACAATCAGCTTGAATACAGGTGCTGAATCTAGATCCCACCCCTTTTGGGACACTGATAGGTTGTAGCACATCCTTACACACTGGGAGCTAATAAAAATAAAATAGGCTGCTTGGACAATTATGCAGGTCTGAGGGATAACAAAGAGCTATGGCAGTGGTGAGCAAAAGGTACATCTCCTACATAAGGCCACTCCTTCAAGAGTCTGAGAGGTGCTTGTTTCATCTAATGCATACAGACCAACACAGAGAGTTAAGCAAAATGAAGAAACAGAGGAGTGGGTTCCAAATAAAAGAATATGATAAAGCTTCAGAAAAACTTTAATGAAATGGAGATGTTATATAATAGAAAGTTCAAAGTGATAGTATAAAAATACTATTTGGTATAGAGATACCAAATTCAAGAGAACAGAAAAACACATTGAGAACTTCAACAATGAAATAGGAAATATAAGAAGGTATCAAACAGAAGTCAAAGAACTGGAGAATACAATAATGAAGTGAAAAATACACTGTTGTGATTCAATAACAGACTAGAGGAAGCAGAAGACTGAAATCAGTAAATTAAAAAAACAGGACACATCCAATCAGAGGAACACATCCAATCAGAGGAACAACAAGAAAAAATTTGAATAACTGAAGATAGCTTAAGAGATTGGTGAAACAACATGAAGTAGACTAACATTCACATTATAGGGGTCCAAAAGAGAAAAGAGAAGAAATAATGCCTAAAAACTTTACTAACCTGGGGAAGGAAACAATTTTGATCCAGAAAATTCCTAATAAGAGGAACTCTAAAAGACCTCACCCAAACACATTATAATTAAAATCTAAAAAGTTAAAGGCATGGAGAGAATCTTAAAAGCGATAAGAGAAAAATAACCTGTTATGTATAGAAATCCCCCATAAAATTTTTTCAGCAGAAATGACAAGCCAGAGGGAGCAGCATGATGTCATCAAAGTGCCAAAAGGAAAAGACAAAAACAAAAACCTGCCAACCAAGAAAACTATACCCAGCAAATTTACCATTCAGAAAGAATTCAAGAAATAATAAAGGTTCCCAGACAAGAAAAAACCAGAAGTGTTCATCATAATTAAATTGGCTTTTCAAAAAAAAATGTTAAAGGGCTTTCTTTAAGTTGAAAAGGAAGGGCTCTAATCACGAATGAGAAAACATGAAAATATAAATTTCACTGGTAAAGGTAAAAGTAAAGAAAAAGTAGTGCATTACTCACTTACAAAGCTAGTATGAAGGGTAAAAGACAAAGTAATAAAATATTTAAGTACAATAATTAGTTGAGGAATACATAATATATAAGAAAAGACATCAAAAACACAAAAAGTGGGATGGGAGAGTAAAAATGTAGAGCTTTAGGGGTGCCTGGGTAGCTCAGGTAGTTAGGCTGAGGTGTTTGGCTCAGGTCATGATCTCACAGTTCATAAAATGAGCCACATTTTATCTGTGCCAATAGCATGGAGCCTGCTTGGGAGTCTCTCTCTCCCTCTCTGCCCTTTCCTCTTTCATGCCCACACACATGCACTCTGTCTCTCTCTCTTAAAATACGTAAGTAAACTTAAAAAAATGTAGAGGTTTAGAAAAGCTTATAATAACTTCAGTACAAACATAAAATAGACTCTTACAAATACCTAAGTCTCACAGTAACTACAAAATAAAAATCTTTGGGAAACAAAGAGAAAAAAAAATTAAACATACCACTCAAAGTCACCAAATCTTTAAGGAAGAGAGCAAGGAGAAAAGAAAGGAACAGAGAAGAGCTAAAAAGCAGCTAGAGAACAAATAACAAAATGGCAATAGTCCATACGTACCAATAACTAGTTTAATTGTAAATGGGCTAATTCTAAAATCAGAATATAGAATAGCTGAATGAAATAAAAAATAAGACCCATCTATATATTTCCTAAAACAGACTCACTTCAGATATAAGGAGACGCATAGACTTAAAGTGGATAGATGGAAAAATATATTCCATGAAAATGGGAGCCAAAAAAATCTGAGGTAGCTATACTTACATCAAACAAAATAGGCATTAAAACAAAGATTGTAATAAGAAACAAAGAAGGGTATTACATACTGATGAAGGGGTTAATCCATTGAAAGCATCTAACATTTGGAAATATTTATGCACCCAACATAGAGACACTTAAATATATAAAGGAAAAATTAATAGACCTAAAGAGAGAAATCAACAGCAATACAGTAAGTAGGGGGTTTTAATGCCCCACTTTTACCAATAGATAAGTCATCCATAGAAAGTCAATAAACTAAACTTAACCTACATGCTAGACCAGATGGACATAACACATATTTACAGAACATTATATCCAAAAACAACAGAATACACATTTTCTTAAGTGCACATGGAACTTTTTCTATGATAGATCATATGTTACACCACAAAACAAATCTTAATAAGTTTAAGGAGGCTGAAATGATATCAACTATCTTTTCTGACTATAGTGGAACGCAACTAGAAATTATAAAAATAAAACCTGGAAATTAAACAATATGTAGAGATTAAATAACATGCTCTTGAACAACCAGTGGGTCAAAAAATCAAAAGAAAAAAAAATAACTTGAGATAAATGAAAGTGGAAATATAGCATACCAAAAACTATGAAACACAGCAAGAGCAAAACCTATGCAACACTTGTAGGAGGGAAGTTCATTGCAATTAATGCCTACATTAATAAATAAGAAAAATCTCAAATAAGCAGCCTGACTGTGCACCTTAAGAAATAGAGGAAAAATATCAAATGAAGCCCAAAGTTAGAATAAAAGTAATGACAAAAAACAATAGAAAAGATCAATGAAACTAAGAGGTAGTTCTTTGAAAAGATAAACAAAATTAATAAGCCTTTAGTATCACCAAGAAGAGAGAGGACCCCAAAAAAACCATAAATGAAAGAGTAGTTATAATTGAAACTCTGGAAACACAAAGGATAATAAGAGACCACTATGAACAATTATACACCAATAAATTGGATAACCTAGAATAGATTAACTTTAAATAAAACACAACCAACCAAGACTGAATCATAAAAAAATGAAAAACCTGAGCAGACTGATTACTAGTAAGGAGATTGAATCAGTAATCAAAACCTTTCCAATTAACAGAAGTCCAAGACCAGGCAGCTTCACTGGTGAATTCTACTAACCATTTAGAGAAGGATTAAATTCCAATTATTATCAAACTCTTGCAAAAAACTGAAGAGAAGAAAATACTTCCAAACTCATTTTCTGAGGCCAACATTACTCTGATACAAAGACCAAAGGCCACAAGCAAATAAAATTATAGGCTAACATCCCTGATGATCATAGATGCAAAATTCTCAATAAAATGTCAAGCATCATAATTCAACAGTACATTAAAAGGATCATATCCTATGATCAAGAGGGATTTATTCTAGGGAGGCAAAGATGATTCACCTTTGAATCTGATGATTCATTGGCAAATCAATAAATGTGAATACACTTCATTGACAAAATGATGAGTAAGATTATATGATTATCTCAACAGAGGCAGAAATCATTTGACAGAATGATTCGACAGACTCAACCGCCATTTATGATAGACACTCTCAACATAGTAAAGGCCGCATATGACAAATCCACTGCTAACATCATACTCAATGGTGAAAAGCTGAATGCTTTTTCCTTAAGATTAGAAATAATAAAAGGATCCCCACTCTTGCCACTTACATTCAACATAATATTTGGAAATGTTAGGCAGAGTAAGTAGGCGAAAACAAATCAAAATTGGGAAGGAGGAGGAAAATGGTCACTAGTTACAGATGGCATGATATTATGTTATGTTTAGAAATTGTAGAGGACTCCACTAAACTCCTAGAATAAATGAATACAGTAAAGTTGCAGGATACAAAATGAGTATACAAAGATCTGTTATTTCTATAGAATAATAAACTTTCAAGAAAAGGAATTCAGAAAAATATTCCATTTATAAAAAAAATAAGATACACAGAAATGAATTTAACCAAGGAAGTGGTTGATGAAAGAAACTGAAGATGATGCACATAAATGGAAAGATACACTGTGATCATGGACTGGAAGAATTAGTGTTGTTAAAATTTCCATATTACCCAAAGCACTTTATAGATTCAATATAATCCTTATCAAAATTCCAATGGCAGTTCTCACAGTTTTAGAACAACCAATTCTGAAATTTATATGGAACCACAAAAGACTGAATAGCCAAGCAATCTTTAAATTTTTTAAAATGTTTTTTATTTATTTTTGAGAGACAGAGAGAGACAGCAAGAGCAGGGGAGGGTCAGAGAGAGAGGGAGACACAGAATCCGAAGCAGGCTCCAGGCTCTGAGCTAGCTGTCAGCCCAGAGCCCGATGCAGGGCTTGAGCCCATGAACCATGAGATCATGACCTCAGCTGAAGCCAAACACTTAACTGACTGAGCCACCCAGGTGCCTCTAGCCAAGCAATCTTTAGAGAGAAGAACAAAACTGAAGACAGCATGCTTCATGATTTCAAACTACATTAGAAAACTATAGTAATTAAAATAGTATGGTGTTGGAATAAAAACAGACACATAGATCAATTGAAGAGAATAGAGAGTCCAGAAATAAAAACATGCATAAATGGTTAATTAATTTACAACAGAGGAGCAGAGGATATATAATGGAGAGAGGATCATCTCTTTAATAAGTGGTGTTGGGAAAACTGGATAGCTCCAAGCCCAAGAGTGAAACTGGGCCCCTATCCTACACCATACACAAAAACTAATTCACAATGAATTAAAGATTTGAATGTAAATCTGAAATAATCTAACTCCTAGAAGACATAAATGGTCATCTCCTTGACATTGGTCTTGGAGACTATTTTTTTTAATTTGACCCCCAAAGCAAAAAAGAAAAAGGAACAAATGCAACTACCACAAATTAAAAAGTTTCTGCACGGCAAAGGAAACTGTCAACAAAATTAAAATGTAACCTACAGAATGGGAGAAAATATTTGCAAATCATATATCTGATAAGGGGATAATATCCAAAATATATAAAGAATATAAACAATATCCAAAAGTCATCTGATTAAAACATGTGCAGAAGATCTAATTAGACATTTTTCCAAAGAAGATATACAGATGGCCAATAGATATGTGAAAAGATGCTCAGCATCATTAATCATCAGGAAAATTCATATCAAAAGCACAATGAGATATCACTTTACACACATTAGAATAGCTATTATCAGAGAAATAACAAGTGTTGGTAAGGATATGAAGAAAAGGGAACCTTGTGTACTCTTGGAAGGAAGAATCACCATAGAAACAGTATGGAGTTTCCTCAAAAAAACAAAAATAAAAGTACCATATGAGCCAGTACTCTCCTTCTAGGTATTTATCTGAACAAAAATACTAACTTTAAAAGATAGATGTACCGGGGCACCTGGGCGGCTTAGTCATTTGAGCGTCCAGCTTCGGCTCAGGTCATGATCTCGCAGTTGGTGGGTTTGAGCACCATGTCAGGCTCTGTGCTGACAGCTAGCTCAGAGCCTAGAGCCTGTCTTCAGATTCTATGTCTCCCTCCCTCTCTCTCTCTCAAAAATAAATAAAACATTACAAAAAAACAAAAGATATATGTACCTCCATGTTCACTGTGGCATTATTTATGGTAGCCAAGACATGGAAGCGACCTGTGTATCAACTGATGAGTGAACAAAGAAAATGTGTTAAGGTGTAGGAGTACACTAGACGTGCCTCATCCTATGAATATAACTAGATAACTATAAAATCATCCTAAATACCCCCAAAATTGACCTGAAGACCAGGAGAACAAACTCTACAACTAAAGGTAGAGAAGAGGCCATATAAAGGAAGGTGGCAAGGTTGGAGATGTGGTTTGGAAGAGCAACAGATCATAGACACTGCAGCAGGGAGGGAACCACAGACACAGAAAAGGGTCAGAGGCAGACTAACACAGGGGAGGATGGGAGAAGGCCTGAATTTTGTTACTTCTGGCAACTGTGGTGCTTAAAGCTTGGAGTTTTAAAGGTCAGCAGGCTTGGCTCAGATCGAGCCTGGAGGGCATTGCACTGATCTTGCAGAGAAGGTAAGCAAACAATCCACAGTGTGGAAATAGCAATCTGAAGAGAACCTGGGGCACACAGTGGGGGCGTTATTTGCTCTTCCCAGAGCATGTATCAGAGAGCAGTGTTCACAGAGAGACCCCTCTGGAAACAAAGGAAATGGCTATTGCCATTTTCTTCCCCCACCCTTCGGCATAAGCACAGGGCCACCTGTGGGAACAAATGCAGAGCAGATTCTTGCTAACTAACTAGCTTACACTAAGCCCTGCTTCTCCAGCCCAGTGGGACCACCCTTCACAGTCACGTTTTCTCAGTCCCAGCTTCACAGGCCTCCTCCCCCAGATAATTGCCCCAAATACCTGCTCACACCACATCTCCTAATGTGGGAGGGGTTTTATGGAGTCTCAGTTCCAGTGGTGGTGGCAACAGGTCTCATTTCATAAGCAGACCAGAGCACACCTAGTTAAAATGAGCCACCTTCAGGATAGGGACCAAATACTGCTCACAATAGGCAACGAGAGCCTCTGCAGATGACTGGCCTAAAGGATAAAGCACCCAAGACAAAACAGCAGTGCACATACATTACACATTGGAGATACTCCCAGTAGCAAGGGCTCTGGGGAACAGGGGACACTACATGGCAGGGCACCACAGGACCTCTTCTTCATAATGCCATTACTCTTAAGAAGAGGAGACATAGCTGACTCTCCTAATATATAGAAAGAGACACAGAGACTTGGCCTAAATGAAAAGATGGAAAAATTTATTCCATATGAAAAAACAGTACAAGGCCACGTTCAGAGATATAAAACAGATATAAGTCACATGCATGATGGAGTATTTTAAACAATGATCATAAGAATACTAATGAAACTTGAGAAAAAAAGTGGAATACATGAATGAGACCTTTCACACAGACATAAGGAATAACATAGAGATAAAGGCTCAGTAAACAAAATGAGACACGTGTGATGGAATGAACATGTTTGATGGAAAAGCAGAGGAATGAACTGGTGACCTAGAAAACAGAGTAACAGAAAGTAATCAAGCTGAAACAAAGAAAAAGAATTATGCAAAACGAGAATAGACTTAGGGAACTCAGTGATGTCATTAAATGTGATAACATTCATATTATACGAGTTACAGAAGAGAAAGAGGGAGAAAACATTTATTTGAAGAGACAGTGGCTGAAATGTGGAGAAGGAAACAGACATCCAAATCCAGGAGGCACAGAGAACTCCCCAAAAAAATCAACAAAAGCACATTCACACCAAGACATATTGTAATTAAATTGGTAAAATATAGTGATGAAGAAAAAATTTTAAAAGTAACAAGATAAAAGAAGACAGTTACATACAAGAGAAGCCCCATAAGGCTAGCAAGGAATTTTCAGAAGAAACTTTCCAATCCAGAAGGGAGTAGCATGATATATTAAAAGTACTGA
The DNA here is from genome assembly GCF_006229205.1 of Suricata suricatta. NCBI lineage: Eukaryota > Metazoa > Chordata > Mammalia > Carnivora > Herpestidae > Suricata > Suricata suricatta. The sequence continues at coordinate 52,319,611 of NC_043709.1, forward strand.
ATAGGAAAAATCTGCAGCAAAGAATATTCTATTTAGGAAGGCTATCATTAAGAATAAAAGAGATAAACAGTTTCCCAGGCAAACAGAAACTAAAGGAGTTTGTAACCAGTAAATCAGCCTGGCTAGAAATTTTAAAGGGGACTCTTAGAGTGGAAAATAGAGACCAAAAGTGATCACACAAAGGTAGGAAACACAAAAGTAGTAAAAATGAATATTTCTATAAAAATTCATTCAAGAAATTCACAAAAAAAGGATATAAAATATAACATATACCAAAAAGAGAAGTAAAGATGGGTTCAAACTTAAATGGGCATCAACTTAATGTAGACTGCTGTAGGCAGAAGAGGTTATACACAATCCTAATGGTAACCATATTAAAATAAAAACCCTAGGGGATGTCTGGGTGGCTCAGTCAATTAAACATCTGACTTCGGCTCAGGTCATGATCTCATGAGTTCCAGCCCCATGTCAGGCTCTGTGCTGACAGCTCAGAGTCTGGAGCCTGCTTGGGATTCGGTGTCTCCCTCTCTCTCTGTCCCTCCTCTGATCACACTCACAAATCTGTATCTGTCTCACAAATAAATAAACATTAAAAAATTAAATAAAAACAAAAAAAACCCTAGTAAGTATGCAAAGTGTAAACAGAAATCAAATTATGTCACTATAGAAAATCAACAAAACATGAGAGAAAGACAAGAAAGGATCAGGGGTAAGCTCCAGAAACAACCACAAAACAAGTAACAAAATGGCAATAAATACATATCTATCAATAATTACTTTGAATGTAAATGGACTAAACGCTCCAATCAAAAGACATAATGTGACAGAAGGGATAAAAAATAAGATCCATCTCTAAGATGCCTACAAGAGACACATTTTAGACCTAAAGACACCTACAGATTGAATGTGAGAGGGATGGAGAAAAATTTATGATGCAAGTGGATGTCAGAAGAAAGCAAGAATAGCAACACTTATATTGAAAAAATAGACTTTTTAAAAATGTTTTTTAAAATTTTTTAAATGTTTGTTTCTGAGAGAGAAAGTACAAGCAGGGAGGGGCAGAGAGACCCACACATAGATAATCTGAAGCAGGCTCCAGGTTCTGAGCTGTCAGCACAGAGACGAATGTGGGGCTCAAACTCATGAAGCATGGATCATGATCTGACCTGAAGTTGGCTGCTTAACTAAGTGAGGGACCCAGGCACCCTGACAAAATCGACTTTAAAACAAAGACTGTAACAAGAGACAAAGAAAGACACTATATAATAATAACTAGGACAATTCAACAAGAAGATGTAATGATTATAAATATTTATGCACTCAACATAGTACCACCCAAATACATAAAACAGTTAAGAACAAACATAAAGGAAATAATCACTAATAATACAATAATAGTAGGGGACTTTGAGACCTCACTTACATCATCGGACAGATCGTCCAAACAGAAAATAAACAAGGAGACAATGGCTATGAATGGCAGCCTGGAACAGATGGGTTTAACAGATATGTTTTCAGAACTTTCCATCCTAAAACAGCAGAATACATTCTTTCCAAGTGTACACAGAACATTCTCCAGAATAGATGACACAGAACAAAATAAGGCTCAAAATTAAAAAAGATCAAAGTCGTACCATGTTTCTTTACTGACCACAGGCTGTGAAACTAGAAGTCAACCACAAGAAAATATCTGGAAAGACTACAAATACACAGAGGTTAAATAACATGATACTAAATCATCATCAAGCAGGAACTAAAAGAAGAAATAAAAAGGTACATGGAAAGAAATAAAACTGAAATCCTATTGGTCCGAAACCTTTGGGATGCAGCAAAAGCAGTTCTAGGAGGGAAGTTTATAGCAATACAAATCTGCCTCAAGAAGCAAGAAAAATCTCAAACAACTTAACCTTACACCTAAATGAGTTTGAAAAAGAACAAACGAAACCTAAAATCAGTCTATATTAAAGATTACAGCAGAAGTAAATGATATAGAAACTAAAAAACAAAAACAAAAACAAACAAAAAAAACAGATCAATGAAACCAAGAACTGGTTCTTTGAAAAAAAAAAAAAGTCCATAAAACTGATAAACTGCTAGTCAGACTAGACTTATCAAGAAAAAGAGAGGACTCAAATAAAATCACAAATGACAGAGAAGAAATAACAATAGCACTGACATACAAAAATTATAAGAAAATAGTGTGCAAAACATTATGCCAACAAACTATAGACAACCTAGAAGAAATGGATAAATTCAGAGAAATATGTAAACTACCAAAACTAAAACAAGAAGAAATAGAAAACTTAAACAGATGACCAACAAAGAAACGGACTCAGTAATCAAAAATCTCCTGACCAAAAAATAAGAATTCACAGGTGAATTGTACAAAGCATTTAAAGAAGACTTAATACCTACACTTCTAAAATTATTCAAAAAAATAGAGAGGGAAATAAAACTTCTGGGTTCATTCTATGAATTTACCCTGATACCAAAACCAGATAAGACAGCCTTTCAAAAGAGAACTACAGGCCAATATCCTTGATCCACATGGATATCAAAATCCTCAACAACATACTAATAAACCAAACTAAAAAATACATTGAAAAATCATTCAGCACAATCAAGTGGGATTTATTCCTGGATTGCAAGGGTGGTTCAGTATTCACAAATCAATCAATGTGATACCGTCACCTCAGGAGTAAGGATACAAATCATGTGATCATTTCAGTAGGCACAAAGCATTGGACAAAGTACGACATCCATTAATTATAAAAACCCTCAGCAAAGTGGATTTAGAGGGAATGTACCTCAACATTGTAAAGGCCATAGGTAATACCATCCTTAATGGGGAAAAACCCTGTTTTTCTAAGGTCAGGAACAAGACCAGGATGTCCACTCTTACCACTTTTATTCAACATAGGGCTAGAAGTCCTAGGCACAGCAATCACAAAATGAAAAGAAATAAAAATCATCCAAATTGTAAAAAGGGGAAGAAGTAAAATTTTACTACTTGTAGATGATATGATATTATTCATAGAAAATTCAAAACACTGCTGGAACTGATAGATTAATTCAATAAATTTGCAGGATACAAAATGCACAAAATATGGTTGCATTCTATATACCAATAATGAAGCGGCAGAAAGAGAAATTAAGAAAATCATCCCATTTAAAATTGAACCAAAGATAATAAGATATTTAGGAATAAACCTAACCAAAGAAGTCAAAAAGACTTGTGGGGGGCCTGAGTGGGTAAGTTGGTTACGTGTCCAACTTCAGCTCAGGTCATGATCTAATGTCTCATGGGCTCGGACTCCATGTCAGGCTCGGTGCTGACAGCTCAGAGCCTGGAGCCTGCTTTGGATTCTGTGTCTCCCTCTCTCTCTGCCCCTCCCCTGCTTGCACTGTCTCTCTCTGTCTCTCAAAAATAAACATTAAAAAAAGAAGAAATGGAAGACTTGTCCTCTGAAAACTGTAAAATACTGATGAAATAAATTGAAGATGACACTAAGAAATGAAAAGACATTCCAAGCTTGTGGATTGGAAGAACAAATATTGCTAAACTGTCTGTACTATGCAAGTCAACCTATATATTTAATGAAATCCCTATTAGAATACCAGCAGTACTTTCTGAATAACTAGAACAAGCAGTCCTAAAATTTGTATGGAACTGGCCCTGAATAGGCAAAACAACCTTTAAAAAGAAAAGCAATGCTGGATGCATCACAATTTTGGACTTCAAGTTATATTTCAAAGCTATAGTAATCAAAACAGTATGGAACTGGCACAAAAACAGATACATAGTTCAAGAGAACAGAATGGGAAACCCAGAAAGAATCCCACAGCTATATGGTCAACTAATATTCAACAAAGCAGGAAATGGAAAAAAGTCTCTTTAACAAATGGTGTTGGGAAAACGAGACAGCTACATGCAAAGGATGAAACTGGACCGCTTTGTTACACCATTTGCAGAAATAAATTCACAGTGGATTAAAGATCTAAATGTAAGACCCGAAGCCATAAATATCTTAGAAGATAACCCATGCAGCAACTTCTCTGACATGAGCCACAGCAACATTTTTTTTTAGATATGTCTCCTGAGGCAAGGGAAAAATAAGCAAAAATAAACTATTAGGACTACATCAAAATAAAAAGCTTCTGCTTAGTGAAGGAAACAATGAACAAAACCTAAAGACAATGTGAGAAGGTATGTGCAAATGATATATCTTTAGTATCCAAAATATATAAAGAATTTATAAAACTCAACACCAAAAATTAAAACAAATAATACAATTTAAAAATACACAGAAGACGTGAACATTTTTCCAAAGAAAACATCTGGATGACCATCAGACACATGAAATGATGTTGATCATCACTCACCATCAGGGAAATGCAAATCAAAATTATAAAGATGTATCACCTCACACCTGTCAGAATGGCTAAAATCAAAAACACAAGAACCAGCAGGTGTTGGCAAGGATATGGAGAAAGGGGAACTCTTTTGCACTACTGGCAAGAATGCAAATTGGCCTAGCCGCTGTGCAAAATAGTATGGAATTTCCTCAAAAAATTAAAAATAGAACTCTACACTCCAGCAATTGCACTATTGGTATTTATCCAAAGAATATAAAAATGCTAATTCAAAGGGATACATGCACACCTATTTATAGCAGCATTATTTACAATAGCTAAGATGGAAGCAGTTCAAGTATCCATCAATTGATGAATGGATAAAGAAGATGTGGTGTATAGCTAGAGTTTATTATGCTAAGTGAAATAAGTCAGAGAAAGACAAATATTATATGATTTCACTCATGTAGAATCTCAGAAACAATAAATAAGCAAAGGGAAAAAATGAGAGAGAGACAAACCACGAAACAGACTCTTAACTACAGAGGAAAAACTATATGGTACCAGAGGGGAAATGGGTGAGTGGGGTGGACAGGTGAAATAGGTAGTAGGGATTAAGGAGTTCACATGTTGTAAGGAGCACCAAGTGATGTATGGAATTGTTGAATTACTATATTGTACCCCTCAAATTAATATAACACTGTGTGTTAACTAATTGGAATTAAAAACTTAGAAAAAGAGAAAATGTTATGTGTGTGTGTGTGTGTGTGTGTGTGTGTGACACACACACACAATGGAATATTTCAGCCATAAAAAATAAGGAGATTTTGCCATCTGCAGCAATATGGATGGACCTAGATGGGATTATTTTAAGTGAAATATGTCAGACATAGATAGGTGCCATATGGTATCTCTTATTTGTGGAATCTAAATAAAAGTAAACAAAAACAAAAACAAAAAACACAGAGCACCAAGCTTATAGATACAGAGAACGGATCGGTGGTCACCAAAGGTGGAGGTTGGGGCTGGGCCAAATGGGTGAAGGATGTCACAAGGCACAATCTTCTGGTTATAAAATAATTAACTCATTGGGATGTTAACTATAGCATGGTGACTATCATTTACACTACTGTATTGCATATTTGAGAGTTGCTAACTGAATAAATCTTAATAATTCTACACAAATTTTTTAAACTATATGGTGATGGATGTTAAGCAGATGCTTGTTGTAATTATTTTGCAATGTATACGAATATTGAATCATGTTGTACACCTGAAACTAATGTCAATTATATCTCAAAAAAGAATTTTAAATATTTTTAAAAGTACAATATTTATATGCCTAAAGGATGTTTTGGCACTCTCTCTATAAATTTGGAGTTTTTTTTTTTAACTCTGTGTGTTGTACCCATCAATGGAAATAGAACAAAATCATACTTGAATCTGAATTTGCTAAGCATTTGTTGAACATCTATTTAGTGCCAGTCATATTTGGAACTAGATCAAAAGACAGATATAGTCAAGATTTCTGTTGAATGGAGATCCCAGTTCTTCTGCACAATGTCTTGTCCCATCTACAGTGGAAGTTTGACACATTTTTTTCTGACCTATCTCTTCAGATTATATAACTCATAGTATGAGACACCAGATTAGTTAGGAAAGACCACACTTTTCATAAGTTACAAAAGGCAAACAAGTAAATGATAAAGTTGTCATTCTAAATCATCCATGCCTAAAGGATGCATTAAAAAATTTTTTTTAGTGTTTATTTTTGAAAGAAAGAGAGCCAGAGTGTGAACAGAGGAGGGGAAGAGAGAGAGGGAGCCACAGAATCTGAAGCAGGCCTCCAGGCTCTGGCTGTCAGCACCGAGCCCAACGCAGGCCTCGAACTCAAGAACTGTGTGCGATCATGACCTGAGCCGAAGTCAGATGCTTGACTGACTGAGCCACCCAGGCACCCTAGTATGCATTTTTAAAAATAAGAACAACAACCATTATTACACTAAAGAATATAACCTCATTCTATAGTCATACCACATACCAAGAGCTAAGAAACATAGTAGTCAGAAACATATTCTAGAGCTAGTATGCCTAGCGATTTAGTCTAATACATAAGCAAGAAAGTGTTGTTCCTTGGGAAGGGAGTAATAATCTGTTTTTAATTTAATAAGACTTTTGCATGGAAAAAAATTGCTCTAAGACTCTGGAATGTTTGCTTTGCCTTAATCACTCACAATGGATGCATTGCTAGGAGCTGTTTGTCTATTTTTACAACGGGTCCTATTTGCCTCAATGAGAAATGGTTGCTCTGTTCTGTTGAGAATGTCTTCAAGACTGGTGTTAACAAGTAAGAAACCAGTGTGTGGAGTCATATTACTTGGGTTCCTATCCTAAACCTGCCACTTGTTAGCTGGTGGCTTGAGCATGTTACTTAACAGCTGTGTTCCTCAGTTTTTACATCTGTGAGATCAGGACCATAGTATACCCACCACACAGGGTCCCTATATGGAATAAATGTTAGTATTTGTAAAGCACTTAACACAGTTCCTATTCAAGGGTAGGGGCTATATTTACTTGTTAAGTAAAATACATCAATCAATAAAGTTAATAGGTATATAAAATGAGCCAGCTTTTTCAGAACTGAAACATGAACATTATATTTCACGTAGTCAATCATATGCAATACACACTAATGTAATATTTCAAAATTTCCCTTACCACGTCCATACATATTATATACATGGTCTTTAAAAAGGAAAAATTCTTCAAAGGTTGTTTTGTGAACCTATTCCCTTTTGGACTAGCTACAGAAAGATCATGCTTTAGTAAGGAACCACAAAGAGGAACTATGTGGATTCTAGAGTGTGTAATGGTAACAGGGTCTGGGCCATTCCAGTTACCTCATCACAGGCTGGATGGAACCTGTTGTATTTGTCGATTGTAAAGGCACCTTTCCTAGGCTTATGCTGAAGCAGCAGAAACAGCTTTTCCTGCACAACCACTAGACAATAGCTTTTCGGCAATGTATCTTGAGGGACTTATCAGAAGCTACCAATCGAAGGAGGCAGTGTTTTTTTCCCCCGGAACATTACAATTATTGTCATTTACTCAACAGGTATTTCTATATCCATTTGTACAATTCAAAGACTGCCTCACCAAAAAAGTTTCCCTTTGTAGTTAAAATGTTTTCTTAACTTGAGAGAAAGAAATGTTATCCTAGGGTTTATGTGCTAGGTTTGTGGGTTATGCTTTTTTCTTTTTCATGTTAAGGTTTTTGTACTTGTTTGCCTATGGCAATTTACGATGAAGTTAGCTTGGAGTCCTTGGTACAGCAGTAGAGGACTGTTTTATTGAATACTGAGCCATTCTTGCCTATTTTGCTGTTACTAATACAACATTAATGTTCTTACTAAATCACAAAAACAGCAAGTAGAAGCTGATGCTGAAAGTGTTTATAGATATTCAGCAATTAGCAGAAGCTAATAATTCCTATTTATGGAATAACAAATAAAACCCAAGTGATTTTTTTAACCTCAGTACATTTCAAACCAAATGTGTTATATATAAATTTTTGCTTTTAGGAAATAACAGAAGTTATGTTAGACCTGATATGCACAATATGCCCTCTTTATAATTTATCCTGACTCTAGTATTACCTGCAGACTTTACAGAGGAAATTTGTAGCTTTGGAAAGGACTCTGTATCAGAGAGCCAGAAATACACCCATACTTAATGTCTTATTATAGAATTAATTTCATAATTTATAATGACAGTGGAATACTCAGAATGCTAAGTGTACAAAGTTATGTTTTTGAAAATATTTATTTAAAAGTACTGTTTGTGCTCAAAAGTTAGTATTTATTGTATCCTCATTACAGGCATTATTGAAGTTAATCTTCATAGTAGTGTGGTGAGACAGGGACTGTCTCCACGTGGACGAAAGGGAACGGGTGTTTTGCAGTGAAACAACAGGGCCACACACTTAAGACACTCTAGCCAGAAGCAGCCATGGCTGCATGATGCTCTGACCCCATGCTCTTAATCACTGCTTATAATCACTGCTTCCTGATTCTCTGAAAATCTTACATTTATTATTTTCTTTATCATCATCATCATGCACTTTCATAGAGTGCACTTTCACTCTATGTAGGACACACTACCTCTTAGACAACTTTTAATTATTCATGGTAAAGAAAAGGAAAATAAAAGGGAAATTGAAATTCACAATGATCACTTTTTAATTTTACTCAAAATTAGGAAGACACCATTAAAATGCTTTTCATTATGGTGCAATAGAAATAACAAAAAAATATCCAGTACGTGAACCCCATACTTATGAAAGTATCAGTGTTGTTAAATCTATCTAGATTTTGTAAGAAGCTTCTTTTGACCTCTTTGTTATACTGAATTTTCTATCTCAAAGGTAATAGTGTGTGCTATAGTTTTAATCCAAGTTCATGACCTTGGAGTGCAATAGTAACTGATAATATTATAGTCAGTCTTTCATATTACAACCTCAATGTCTCACATTTACGATGGAAAAGTTGAAGAAGTTAGTACAGAGCTACACCCAGGAACCCTTCCTCAATGCCAGCCTTAAAAATTTATTGCCAACTTGATATGATTTAATAGGTTTCAGAAATGTTTTATGCTTCAAGAAATGTTCCTTTTTTGCAATCACAGTGGCTGAAATTCTTGTATTAGAGAATCATTCATTTGCAGCTTTAAGATTTCAACATTCAGTAGCTGTTTACTAAAATTCAAATTTCCATAGTAAAGATGAGCACTGTATATGAATGAAGTTATAATTTATTGTCCATAACAGGACATATTTCCAAGATAAACCCAACAGGAAGTCAGGACAACAGATGTAAATCAGGACTACTACTCAAACTGGAAAATAGAGTTACCTCAATTGTATCCCTGCTACTTAGTATGTGCTTAATCAATATTAGTCAAATAAATGAATGGAAGAACCAGATGTACAGGCCCTATTTCAGTAGGTTTGAAGCCCCAGAATGAGGATTTCAGTCCCTAGACTGTTACTTACTGCTTAGATGCATCTTCTAGAAGTTTTGCTTAACTTATCTGAACTTGTTTCTTCAACTGTAAATTGGAGATAATAGTAATTAGTAAGAAGTCCTAATAACTGTAAATAGTAAATGGGGATAGTCTCAAAGGATAATTCTGAGGGACACAAGAGAACATAAATGTCCACCAAGTTGTCTAGATTCCAGCAATTATGATCTAAGAGGTGGAGGCAAAAGAAAGGGTGAGGTTTCCATGAGAAGGATCAGCTGTCTTTGGTATTTTAGTCTAGACCAGAAAGAGAAGTCTGCTGCATTTCGCTAAGCAAAACTCAACTTCTCTTTGCCTTCTAGAACACTAGCTTCTAGGGTGCCTGGGTGGTTCCGTCCCTGAAGTGTGTCACTCTTGATTCAGACTCAGAGTCATGAGATGGAGCCCTGCATCAGGCTCCATGCTAGGCGTGGAGACTACCTAATCTTCTCTCTCTCCCTCTCCCTATGCCCCTTCCTCATTCGCACACACTTGCTCTTTCTTTCAAAAACAAAAACAAAAATCTAGCCTCTATATTTGAAAAAAAAAGTGGGGGAGGGGTCATCCTGAACTAAATAGAGTATATTATCAGTGTACAAAAGAGAGAGAGAGAGATTGAATGCACAATATTATTTTGGAAGTGAATCAATCATCGTGATACTTGTTTACATTGTTCCATTGTAAGAAATTTGATGGCATTTCATTTGTACCACCATACCTGATGTCAAGTGAGCATGTAATACTTAGGTGTAGGATAACTGTCACCACGTAATATTTCATGAGAAAATTTTCCTGACAGTGTTAAGCAGCAGTATGGAAATTATTCAACAGAGAAGTGCATTTAAAAAAATAGGATAATTTTTAACTGAAATGTTAACTGTAATGAGTATGCCAGAATCGACCTTGATGTATCTATTTGGACATTTTCCACATCCCAAGTGGTTAGTCTAATACCAATTAAAGCATCACACATTGCTATTATCTTCTTGCATTATTATTTTCATGAATTAATTTTGTTTTAAAAATCAGACCTTTTCCAAACGAGAATAAATTTAAATATCCAAGGTGCAAATGTGAAACTGATGTCAGGACCCATGCATTTCTATAATTTCAAATTCTGAAGCCACAGAATCATGGGAATAATCCTAAAAAAAAATTAAAAATGGAGGAACTGACCTTTGGGGTCACTTCATCATTCCTCTAGCTATTCTCAGAGAATCCAGATAGTAACTGTAGGTTTCCTTCTCCTGAAATTATGTATCACTTTCCTTTTATATTGATTCATTCATTTGTTCACTTATCCATCCACCCATCGACCCATCCATCATTTCAGTCTTTCATCTGATAAATATTAGGCATCATTTATGTGCCTGGAATGCGGCTTAGCACTGAGGAAACAAAATGTATGTTAAATATCTTTTTTTCCAATGTATCATAGTTTAGTCCGAGAAACAGAGATTACTAAATAGTCATAATATGAGATATGTCTTATAATAGATGTATGGACAAAGTGCTGACTGGATGAACCACAAAGGCTTATGAATTATGAAGTGGTAACATTGCTTCTGAGGTTTGAAAGAGATTTCAGGCAAAGGTAAAAAATGTATACATAGATAAGGAGATATGAAGGGGCATGTCAAGTCCTGTGAGTATTAAACAGTTAGTTATGACTAGAGATGAGCCTGTTTATCTCTGAAGGGATCAGGAAGATGGAGAGATGAAGGTAGGTGGATTGATACGAAGCTCCTGTAAGTTTTCTCCGGCTTCATCCTTTGTCGAAAATCTATGGCAAGTCGTGACACTGACCCCCTCTCTGACTGCATTGGCTCTGACCTATCTGGACAAAATCAAGTACTCATGATGACGGGCACTCAAAAGTTCTGCTATTTCTCAGGCCGTCATTTTAGTCTCACATTTTCCAGTCAGATAGGGAGAGATCTAGGTGTGATGGAGACAAGGGGTTGGTTCTTATTACTCAACGTCTTTATTTTTTTTTTCAAAATTGGGAGATACTTTTTTATATTATAATATTATTGTTCCCCCTCCCCCACTATTGGTTTCAACTATCCTGAATTTCCAGATTTATGTAGGAAATGTTTTTCTTCCGGTTCATATTACCCAAACCTTCTACTGTATGATTCTAAATTGCTAGCCACTCCTTTATAAGATTTTTTTTATTATTGTTATTCATTTTATACTCTCAAATATTATTCAAATATTTGAAATTCAAATAGTCCATGTTTGCTATCTCTGGAGTGCTTTGGGAAAGCGATTATAAAACAAACACTTGTGAGTCTGTATCTGTAAAAGGTCATGGATCCCATTCAGACTGTTAATGAGGATCACGCTGTTGATGAGCAGAGAATAACAAAGCTGGCCTATGGGTGGCTAGACCTACACGCTGCTTAAATGACTTAGCCCCATTTATCAGCATTAAATTGTGTTCTGTTTAGGTTCATACTTTAGCAAGATCACAAATTACTGTAGACATGGCTGTTCAGGCAAAACTATGAATATTAAATCTTTGCTACATAATACTACTTGCATAGTTTTTACCCTGGATGGTGTACTAATTTCTATATTCTCCCTTGACTTTAATGGACTTTTAAATTAAATTTGTGCAGAATGCTTCTCAAAGTATTTACAACAAATTCTTGCTATTTTTGTATCAATTTTTCATAAAAGCTTTTTTATTTTAGGTCCCACTCATGAGTATGTGTCTTTCTGAAATTAAAAAAAAAATGTTCTGAGTTTGTAATCCTCAAACCTATCTCCATGGTGAACTTTTATGGACATAAAGGAAGTTATTGTCTCACTGTCCCTTTATGCTTGTTGAAATGTTCCTTTTCTCCCAGGTTTGCTTCCTGTAATAATCTGTTGAACAGTGTAGTACCTGACATGTGTTTGTTCCTTAGGCAAACGTGTAAAACTCTTCAAGTTCGAATGGAGAAGTAGAAAGAGAAGGTTTCTGCTGTGCCTGATGACAATTTTTGATTTTTCCACACTCAAAAATATTCTAGCTCCGCGTCGGAGCACTAGTGTGGCGAATCCTAGTGTTGGTCGGATTCTAAGGAAGGGACAGAAGTTTCGTTGAGGAGTAAAGATTCAAAACATCTCCTGAAATGAGCTCTCGTCTTGGTTTATTTCTCACAGAGCAGCAGGTGTGTACATTGTGTTGCAGAATTAACTGTAACCTACTCTTTTTTATAGTTACCATTAGCATTCCAGATGCTCCTGATTTCAGGGGGAAAGATGAACCTGGTACAGCTTTAGCAATCGGAAGGCAAAGAACTGTCTCAATATTCAGTAAAGAAAGGCATTGAACTATCTGTTATAGAAATAAGGAGGGATCATCACTCTGAACTAATATGAGGCCCACCAATTGAACAACTTTGTCACAAGGAGGTGAACCTAATACTGTCACCTACATTGGCCCTGCAGTTCACATTGTTTTTCCAAGCATAGGAAATGGAAACTATGCAACTTTGGGTGTACTAGTGGACCTCTGTTAGTGCTCAACCTGCCTATTAATGCACAAGTTAACATGAAAAGTACTGAGCCCCAGTGAAGAGGGTCCAATCTTTATATAGTTAAATTGCCCTAATTGAATCAGCAATGTCAAACTAGCATCTAGGCCATTAGAAATAGCTAAAGATTAATATTTTTATCAACTTTGAGAATTTGAAACTACTGAATTTTGACTATTCTTAAAAATAGTTTAAAAATTTTTAATAATTAAAAAAAAGAGAGAAACCCAGGGAAGAATATAACTGAGAAAAAGAAGTAAAGAAGCAAAAGGACCCAATATATTAAACATCACTGACTATATTACCCTGTTTTTCAGAAAATACATTCTAGTTTTGGAACTTATAGGCAATTTTTTCCAAGATCTTCCACATATGGAAGGATAATTTCTAATGTAATATTATGGAAAAGGACAAGTGTGCTACTTCAGGCATGGTTCTGGCTCAGTACAAGTTACCCCAAGTTCTTCTACTTCAGACAGGTATCTCAAGGAAAGGTGATTACTAAGAGCCGTTTGTATTTATAACTCAAACCATCCGGGAAGCTCTGAGAAAATGTTCTTCTTAGTAATCTCTAGGCCACCGAGTTTCAGCCCTTCTCCCCAGCTCCGCTTATCTTAAATTCGTCTTTGAACTTGTACTGCGTACTTCTGCCAGCCTTCCTATGCGGTGAAGCTGAAATTCTTGAGAAGTGCGATCCTTGAGCAGATTTAAACTTTTAAAGTAAGGCTTTATGTCAGAAAATGGATAAAAACTATCAAGTCAAATGACTCCTTTATAAATTAGAGGTGAGTCTAAAAAATGAACCCAATGTCAAATTTAGCAGGTAAAGTACCTTCCGATTGAGTTCATAATCTCCACTGTTTCTAAAAATGCGGGAGCTCTGCTTACATGCAATATTGTTTTTACGTCTACTCAGATTTCCTTCAAGTATTCAAAATAATTGTTTTCCCCTTTTAAGGACTTTCAAATGCTTTTGAGAGACACATAACTGAATCCCATTATATTGTTGTCTTTCAGAATTATCTTCATTTTGATGATAGTTCTGGAATAAATACAAGTTGTGTACAGGGGCCAGGAGAAGGAAAGTCCTAAATTTCCTTGATGTCCCAAAGGAATTTATTAATGATCCAAAGAGAAATCAGAGAATGTTTTGTTTTGCTAGCAGTGAATGTCATCCAGGCAGAATCAGTTGATCTGCTTCTGAGGAGATGAATGTGCATAAATGGCAGTGCAAACAGTCATCTGCGTTCATGAGTCACGTGGAAGAGTTCATGGCAGGCGCACCGTACAGCTTTCAAAGTTCCAAGAAATAGGGCGGGTCCATCTGTTCAAAAGATTCATTTCCAGTCAAGAACTCGGTTTACACAGTATAGAAAGCTGAAAGCCAGTGACAGATGTTGTGTTTGTGGTAAAAGCTTACTAGTTCTGCATTCTAATATAATGAATAGGCTTCTTAGAAGAATGAAGTCTACACAGTGGTTGTACGACCAGTGAACTTAGGTAAAAGTTTTATCCCATTGGGAATTAGTGCTTCTTAAGAAAAGTCAGAGTAGGGGCGCCTGGGTGGCTCAGTTGGTCAAGCGTCCAACTTTGGCTCAGATCATGATCTCACAGTTCATGAGTTCGAACCCCACGTCAGGCTCTGTGCTGACAGCTTGGAGCCTGGAGCCTATTTCAGATTCTGGGTCTCCCCCTCTCTCTCTGCCCTTCCCTTGTTCACACTGTCTCTGTCTCAAAAATAAACAAACATTTAAAAAAAAAGAAAAAAAAGAAAAATCATAGTAGTTTGGGGTTAGAAGGGAATTAGAAGCTCCCTTAGTCTGACAGACTCACCTGGTAGATATAAGCCCCAGAGATTCGGAAATTTTTAAGTGGCTTATCTAATATTCTAAGACTAGCAGGTAGTAACACTAGCATAAAACTCTTATCAGAATAAGGCCACCTTTCCTGAGTTATGTTTGGCGCTTTGCTTCTTTCCAGAAGTCCGGTTAGAGTATATGTCATTTTGTGCTTCCACACTGGTACCCACATATGTTAAACCTAAATATAACCAGTTGGCTAGGCCAACGCTCTCTGTTGTTTGAAATGACTACCCTCTCAACCATCCAAGGCTGTTAGAATTTTTGAGAATTTATAGGGACGACAACAAAGTCATTTAGTAGAAATGCTGACCCTAACTGAAGTATTAACACAGATGGCTTTTGGTGCCTCCAATGTTAAATGTTCAGGTCAGGCCAGCACCAGACATTCTTAGGAGGGAAACTTAAACTGTGGCATGAAAATCCACAGTTTTAATGGCTATAGGAATCACATCCATTGCCCAGAAAGTAAAATACAGTCTTAGTTTTTGTTTTTTTAAATATAGGTGGGTATATTTGTAAAGATGATTCATATGTCATTGCCTTGTGGTGTCTTATCTATACCTAAAACCTGTCTGGTCAGCTTGCTCTTAAATGATTATCCTAGACAGACAAGTGTCTTTCATTTTCTAATACCTCATTATATCAGGTGCTTTAAGTTAGGACAAGTGCATTCGTGTACAGTTATGACCAGTTCAGTGGTAGCTTTTCTCTCGTTTAAATGAGAAAATCTGCTACTAGGGAGTAATGGCGTTTTCATTGCACATTCAGCACACAAACAGTAAGGCAAGAGCTTAATTCATGTACTTGTAAGAGCTACATTAAAAAAATACATTAGCAGTGAAGCAGCAATTATATTCCACATAAGGGGAAGTTCATTCAAATCAGCTTTTAGGATTATAAAAGCAGTCTAGCTTTCTGTTTACTCTTATCAATTAAGTTACATTTATTTATCAGAATGTTAGTTTGACATGGTGCCTGTTGGGATGTTATTAAGTACCTGGATTATGAAGACTGAACATGTGCTCCATTTAAACCTACTGCCTCCTTTTGGAAATATCACCACATATTTACCCCTTATTTACTAAATATTTGTTCTGTGTGCAATGTCTGATGCAAAAGACCAAGAATAAAAAAGAACGGAATTATGCCCCCATAAAGACTAGTGATGTGTGATCAGAAATAATCAGGAACAAAAACTAGGATTTCATTGCATTCAGATTCCTAGAAGTAAGTGTGTGTGTGTGTGTGTGTGTGAGAGAATAATAGTTACCATTTACATAGTGTTTTTTACATGCCTGGTCCTGTTCTAAGCACTTGACCTATTTATTTGCTCCTCAACTCATACAACCTTCTGATGTAGGTACTAATATTATCCCTGTTTTACTCAAGGTTACACTGAGTTATCAGCAGGACTGAGCACTGAACCTAGGAAGCCTGGCCTCAGGTTTGCCCTTTTAAACTGCTCCTCTGTGTCACCTCATCTGAAAAGACAATCTCACTCCTGAAGCAGGCTAAATGGTCATGCTTCCCCTTTATATGACTTTTATGATTAGCAAGAATATGAAATGAATAACTGCAAGATCTGTTTCAGGAAGACATGGAAAATTAAATTGAAATCAGTGCTTACAGAGAAATAAGCAGGAATGCTCCCTCCAACAGTTATCCGAGGTATCATTTTTGTGTTGTGTTTGGGAATTACTACTACTACCACCTCATAATTTAAAAAGCATCTACCTGGAGACTTTTAAGGGATTATCTTATTTACCCACAACAGCAAACATATGAGGCCTGATGATAATATAATTCTCATATTACATTCAGGGAGACTAAGGCTCAGGAAGTTCAAATAACTTCTTCAGCCCCAAAGCGAGGACTTGCCAGGGCAGAGCTGCCCCAGGCTACGTGCCCACGGAGCCCACACTGTTTGTCATGCCTCTTGTCACAGTGTGTTCCCTCCTCCTGATATGGCAGGCAGCAGGGCTTGATGGGGGAAAAGGAAGTACAGATTCCATGATATAATTATTTTAAGAACTTTATAAAAACAGCTCTTACACTTGGGGACAGGATAGATTCTTGAATTTCCCTTTTAGCCTTTCTAATTTATCTTGAAGACAGGCAGAGGATACTTCATAATGTTCAAAATATAAAACAGAAACAGTATAAAATACTTAGCTTTACTGAATTTCAAACTTGACTAATGTTATATATGCCATTACCTGGTTTTGTTTTCTCTAATTAAATTGGTGAACAGATTTAAAAGATGTGATTTTAACAAAGTTTTTTGAGCAAGCTAATCAGGATCCTAAAATAGACTGGGAGAAATAAACGGACGGGCTTAAAAGGGGGATAGTTCTTAAAGAATTAGTGCTTTTTGTTTAGTGTTATGTGAGTTTCATCCTAGTGGATCATTATCAAGATAGCTTTGTGCTTGTCACAAGAAAAGCTGCCATTATTATTATTTTATTATTAGTACCTTTTGCATGTGTTCAGCCGCTAAGTGGTTTCTCTTGCAGAACTGACTGGTGGGCAGTACACACAAGTAAGATCTGCGGTACAGGGAACAGCTGTGTGAAACAGCGCCTTTGGAAAGGCACATTCACTGAGCTGGTGATTAAAGCGCATGAAGCTCAAGGCACAACTGTAATGACGGCAGGACCATTTCTCTCCCTCATGCAGTATTTTATATCTATCGCCCTCAGAACCAAAAGACAGTGCATTCATGGTAGCAAATGGTATTTCCTGTCCTGTAAGGATGGGGTTTTTTTTTGCAACCTCCTGCTTTTAGTTACTAGAAACTTGTTGAAAATCCTCCTTACTGGCTAAAACTTTTTACTATTGACCTCTTAAGACACAGCTTGAATGAACAGAGAGCAATATTTGAGTTCTGAAAATATGGAAATGCTTAATGTAGTGTATTAAAAATTAATTTTAAATGAGAGCAACATTTTTAAATGTTAGAGTATATAAATGTTGTTAAACAACCCTCGGATATCAAGAAGTTCTAGTTTATCATCTACAAAGGGTAAAATGGCACTTGTTTCCCAACTAGCCTGACAGAATTTTGACTTAAACAACTTGGACTTGTTTAAGAAGCACATTAAGTCATAAAAGGGTTGACTTGTTTGTGTGTTACATTTTAGACAATTTCATTTCTAAATATTGTGTCTTGTGTATTAGGTGATTGAAACTAGTGATAAATCAAAATCCTCTTTATGTTTTTAAATCTTTGGTTTTGCCATTTCATTTGGTACAAATGTGGAGGGGGTCAAGGAGGGTGCCGATCTGTGCTCACACAGGTTCATATTTATATTACATTGAAAAGGACAATTAGTCTTTGTTTGAATTCTGTAAGAGTAGTCCTCTAATTTGACTATTAATGTGATCCTCTCATTATGCTTTTAGTGCATTAAAAAAACTTTTACTATACTACTTCAGAGTTGGCAAACCTAGGTGTTTTCTTCCTTTGTGTGTGTGTGTCTCTCTCTCTCTCTCTCTTTTTAGTGGTGGGAGGAGGGAATGGAGAGGTGGTGGAGAGAAAGAGAATCCCAAGCAGGCTTCATGCCCATTATGGAGCTAACATGAGGCTTGATCTAACAACCATGAGATTATGACCTGAACTGAGATCAACAGTTGAATGCTCAACTGACTGAACCAGGTGGCCAAAGCTAGGTATTTTCATAGACATTATACTATTTGATCTTCTCAGCAACTGTTTTACATAGGGGGAAACTGAGGGGCCCAGAAGTAGCATGACACATCCACTGTGACTGCTATTATTGCCACACTGACCTTACTGCAGAATTCCACATGCCAAACCATAATTATTGGACCAGAGTAACGAACAGAAATTAAATCTACAATTTTTTTTTTATATTTACTTTTGAGAGTGAAAGAGACAGAGTGTGAGCAGGGGAGAGGCAGAGAGAGAGGAAGACACAGAATGTCAAGCAGGCTCCAGGCTCTGAGCTGTCAGCACAGAGCCTGGCATGGGGCTTGAACCCATGAGCTGTGAGATCATGACCTGAGCCAAAGTTGGATGCTTATCCTACTGAGCCACCCAGGCGCCCCTACAAAAATTAAATCTAAAACAGTCCACTTAAGCCCTATCTTCATCTCATAAAATGTGCTAGGATATTTTTAGGATTAATAAAATAGTAGTATTGTGTAAAACTGGGGTGAGAAAAAGTCAGTTTAATCAGGTTTCAGTTCATGCTTATTTAGAGAATTCTTTTAATCATGTTTAAATTTTCATTTTCTAGCAATTACTGCAGCTGATAGAAATAGAAGAAAAATGTACATTTATGATATTCTTAGGATTTGAATTATATGTGTGTGTCTATGTGTATACATATGTTTAATGAGATGAAGGAAAATTTTGTTCTAAGTACATAAACCTTCGGTATTGTGCTGTAAGCTTGAGTGTCTATTTGTAAAGAATGTGAAAACAAAGCTTTAATACATAGACAGTGAGAGAATCACTCCCCAGCTTATTTAACCTAGTAGGATGAAGTGCTTAGCCTGCAATGAAAATGGAAGAATGCATCTACCATACCCATGAAGAGATAACTTATAACTAGGGCTTGACGTGATGTAGGAGGACAGGCCGCTCACTCTCATGGAGTCACCGTACATGTCCCTCCAGGTGCCTGTGCTGAATCTCTGCTGAGGCTAACCTTTCGTTCTCTCTCAGTCCCTCTCCTTCTCAACTCCTCTCTTTTCCTGGCAGTAGTTTGGAAATAGAATCCCTTCTTAAGTTTTATAATTCTTCCTAGTAAGAGGAGAATCTTCAAAAAAAGGCAAGTGGCAATCTTACTCAGGCAATGGCAATCAAAGACTCTGTTAAATCAGTGTTTATAAAGAAAGTCTGTCATGAGGTTTCTGTGTTTTTCACAATGATCGGCTATCATTCCATTAATGTCTGTAGAGACATTCATATTTACTTTGCATGTTGTTCTTAACACTAACACTCAAATTGGGAGCTATTCACAGAACTCTGTAAAGTGACCCCTAGTGGAAGACAAACTGATACTGAGATTGCTGCTCTACCTAAAACAGCCCCTGCTCACAGCATCTCCAGATGTCAGCAGGCCCTTTCTGTGGATCCTTTCTTCCTTGGTTCGGTTCCTTCTCTAGTTCCTCTGTGCATGGGTGCATATAGTTTTACATATGCAAGCAGAAGCTCCTTCCTTGGTAAGGACAGCTGACCAAAGTGACACAAATAAGATGGCTGCCTCCATGCTGAAAGTACTTTTTTGAATTTTATATCTTCCTTTGTGGAATAATTTGAGACTAGCCATGTTAGACATAGAGCTAGATTATTTTGTTTACTGTTTCTCTTTTTCATAGTTGATCAAAAAAACAAAACAAAAGCCCCCCAAAAATCATTTCTATGAATGTCTTATGAAAAGATGAGTAATTGTGTAATTTCATAAAATAAACCCAAAGTATCCACAGTAACTTTCAAGGACTCACTTTTTGTTATAACCATTACCTGAAAAGAACAATTATATGACTCTAAGTACCTTGATATTAGAGTATACCTAGAAAGTCATTGACACAGCAGAAATTTCTTTCTCTGTATCCATCTATCACCCACATGCATGCATCTATAGAAAGATAGAGGGATCAAGTATTCTAGATGTTTATTATATTGTGAAAGGCCAATGTGGATCCCCCTCAGTAGTATTTATAATAGTATTAATATGACTCTAATCAAATACTTGAGAATTTTTGACACCTTTAAAACTTGGTAATACATTGTGCAATCATTGTTTTTCTCGCCAAATATTCCTTTTCTCTTCATGAAAGAGTTAATTTTTCTGAAACAATTGAGTCAATAAGTAGTCATGCTTTAAACTATTTCAAGAATGGATTTTATGGAGCCAAGGCCCAAGGACTTTCTAGAAGACGTGGTCTGATTGTGTTCTTGTGAACAAAGGTCTTTCTTTACTAACGCGTGGCGTAATGTGTTTATGATCTCTGGATTATATCTTCCAAGCCTGTACAAAAAACAAAGATTCCATAATCATTCTTTTTGTTTAAGATGGGTAACATCACCAGTTGAGATCTTCTTGATTCAAGCTGCAGTTATTTGAATAGTTGTGCCAGTGGCTCTAAAAATATTGTGAGATGATAAATAGAAAAAAAATGATGTATTTTTATAAGGTGGCAACACCTGAATATGGTAGCCTTTAAAAATTTAACATTTTACTTGATAAAGCAAATCCCATCATTTTGAGTTCTCTTAATTTCTAATACTAAATTGTGTTTGGAGTTTTGAGATTATAGCCTTCCAATAAAATGATTACATTTTCTTCTTCCTTTGTAGGTAACCCACTAACCAAGGATTAATCAAGTGATCCTCAAGCCTGATTACACTCAACATATGCACAGAAACTCAGTTCTTGAGGTGATCTTCAAGGGAGATTTTTATACCACTCACAAGAGGCACTCCAGAGCCTTATTTCCAAGAGATTTCATGGCTCATAATCAGCCTCTTCTTCAAACCAAGACTTTAAAAAAGCCTGACATGAACTTCTATGCCATGAAGATACTGTCAGATTTGAACTGCGTTCAAACTTGTAAAATCGCACATGCTAAAAGAATTTGAAGATGCTATCTGAAGAGTTGGTGTTTCCAGGTGATGTCAGAGACACTCACCTTTTGGGTTCTTGGCTTCAATTGTGACTGCTTTTCCTATTTCTGAAAGTCTGCCAAGTGCACCGGCCTTCTGCCATGGATGTGGTCCTGGGCCCGGTCCTGTGTTCATTGGCTAGTGGGACCACACCCGGCTTTATTGATATTTCCTTTGCGAACTTCTCTGGCATGGTGTAGACTGAGACGATTTTATTTGTATCCTAATCTTGGAGCTCTGAAAGCCTACATGTTTTAACATCTTAAAGTTGCTTTTGTTAAAGGAATGGAAATATATATCCATTGATAATAATTATTGTTGGCAAGTAATAGTTATCTGAATACATCAATCATATAAGAATGTATAGACAAGCTGACATGTTTCCCCAAGGCTAACATTCTACTGCAGCTCTCTGTCAAATAGGTAGTAGTTAGAACTGAATTTCCATTTTCATTATATACTATTTTGTACTTCTAGAGTACTCTCCCTTTCAGTTTTCTTTTAACTGGGCTTTTTCTTTCATGTTTGTGTTTACTTTTTTCCTTCACAGAAATCAACAGTGAGCAGTCGAGTATGTAGGTAGCTTTCAGTTTCAAAAAATTGCCAGGGATGCATGTGGGTTTCTGATTTCTTAGCCTGAGTGTTACTCACTTAGATTTCTTCTAGTAATTTTTTTTAACGATCCTTTCTATCATTTTAATAGACTGTCCTTGCTCGCTCCCAGTGACTGTTTGAATGCTTATATATTTGTTTGTTCAGTCTGTTAATAGAATTATTCATTTTCCTTTATAAATATTTGCTAATAGTTGTCCCATTCAAACAATTTCTTAGGTCAGTTTCTGTCCACATTTTCATTGTCATTTTAACATTTCTGTTTTTCAGTTCTACAGGAAAGTCTTACAAATATTTAAAGGCCTTAAACACTTATGTACTTTTTTCCTAAGTTATCACAGAATGTATAATTTTATACATTTGTTTCATTTGTTATGTGAAGGAAGAATTGAAATCTCATAGCCATTCTGTAATAGAGATGTAAAGGTAAAGACTTCTTCGCTTACTCATCTTAGACTACTAATAGGAAGATAATTCAGAAACTGTCCTATTAGAAGTTCCATTATGTTAAAGAAGATGTGAACATCTTTCATATTTTTAAAACTCACTAATATGGCCAATTAATTATATGTTGGCTTCCATGATGGGGGCTGACATGCCTTGGAAAATTGTCATCTGTTAGTAGGTAACAAATTTCAAAGATAATACATTTCCCAGATTGTCTCTGGGCAAAGGAATTAGAAGTATAAAATCTGTTCAAAATTAAATTTGTAAAGTATACTTTTGACACTGAATCAAAAAGTATACTGCCCCACAAATCCACAGAATGAAATTACTTTTTCCCTCCATTTTAATTAGACATAAAATGAATTAGATGGTTCTGAGTGGATTTTATAAAAGTTCAAGACTGTATGAATTCAGAGAGAAAGAAAAAACAGTTGTGCTGGAGTTTTTGCATCAATTATAATGTCATTAATTTCTTTGGAGCAGAGTTAGAAAACTATATTATTTTGGAAATTATGAATTTGTCCTAGGTTTGTTTGAAATTGTAAATCATGCTTCTTGTTTTTTTAAATGCGTCCTTTAAAACAAAACTGGAAATTCTGTATTATATACAAGTGTAACACATGCATATCAATAGAAAAAAATAAATGGAATTTCAAATATACTAGATCATTCCCCATAGATTAATGTTGTGACTATTCAGAAAAGGTAAATAAAATTGGGATATAAAATGGACTCTCTTTCATGAGTTACATTTGGAGAATCTGTTTTCTGATTCTGTTTTATTTAAAAAAATATTTTTAATGTTTATTTATTTTAGAGGGAGGGAAAGAGACAGAATCTGAAGCAGGGTCCAGGCTCTGAGCTGTCAGTACAGAGGCGGATGTGGGGCCTCAACTCATGAACCATGAGATCATGACGTGAGCCGAAGTCAGATGCTTAACCCATTGAGTCACCCAGGCTCCCCTCTAGTGTTTTATTTTAAAAGTCCTTTTGTTATTGTCCAGGAAAATCTCTGAATTAGTGGGAAAACTGAAATAAATCCATGGCAAATCTTGCCATTTACACAAGGTTCCAACAAGTGATTTGCTTCTTTGTTAGGAAACAACTGAAAAGGATGTATTTACACTTGTGCTACCTGCCCACGTCCTGACTATGAGCGCAACTGCAACATGCTTGCTAGCAATATGCAGACTTCTTATTTTAAAATGGTTAAATAGACTGTGTATCCTTTGAAATTAATCACATATGGAAATATTAATGAAAATAACAGATATGGTTATAACTCTGATTTTAAATTTTTTAAAAAGCAAATTTTAAAAATAGTTTAAAATTCAAAAGAAGTTACAAGAAAGAACAGAGAACCTCTGTGAACCCTTTCCACAGTCTTCCAGTGATAAAACAAGAAAACTAACATTGGTACAATACTGTCAACTCAAATACAGACCTTATTTAGATTTTACCAGTTTTACATGCACTGTGTGGGGGGCAGGGCAGGGGAGAGATCTTATCCTTTTCAATTAACTTGTCAAATGTTCACTGTAGTGTGGAGTAGAGTATAAGAATATGGTCAATGAGTGATTTGTATTAACTTTTTCAAGTTCTCTACTTTTAGAATAACATCCTTTAGCTATATTTTTCTTTACTTTTACATACTCTTGTTGCCTTTATCTAATGGAAACTTCCAGTTTTATTACTAGGCAGTACCACATGCAATTTCAAATTTAGTTTTGACTTAAATGGGTAGGAGGAGAACTGAGAGTCTGTATCTAAGGTTGAAATAAAAAGGGAGTTTATCCTGTTTTTTATTTCCCTGAGCAAGTCCTGTGCAGCCACACAATGCCTTACATTGGGTTGTGACTTTTGATAACACACAATAGCTAATAGCACAGTGATTCTATGCTATGCCAAATGGAACGTGGATCTTTTTAAAGTTTTGATTCTTTTCTCAATTCATAAGTGATACATTCATCTGAAAGAGCCATATATGCACAAATATCAAATAGTAGTTTTCATCATCCTGCCCTTTTTCATTTTGACTGACTGACTTTGAAGTGGGGAGAATTGGAACGATGGCAGACACTTCACTAGGAGAAACAGAAGTACACTGGACAACCTCCTGGTCCCCTTACACACAGAGAGAACTCCTAGTGGCACACTACTATTTTTATCAAGGTAAGGCCTATAGAATGCTCTTGAAAAAGAATAGAGGTAGATTTCTCCTTCCTTGTTTTTATTTGCACTGTGTGAATCTACAAAAGATAGCATAGACATTACAATTATCTGGCATTTAATTGACAGTTACTAAATTCCTACTAGGTACAAATGTATCTGGCTACATTACATTTTGGGGTTACCTGGGGCTTAGCCTTTAAAATACTTTTAAAATCAGTGCACTAGATTTTTTTAATGCTCTCCATATGCATGGCACTATGCTACCTTTGGGAAAGTGGGTGCACAAAAGACTTTTAAGTATTACACAGTTGTCTTAATTTTTTCATATATTTTCAATATATTGCAAATTACTGAATAGGTACTATGTCCTAAAAGTTTTTCTGGAAATTCTATTTTACCAAGTGACTGAACTTTATTTATTTATGAACTTTATTCTAGACATTAGGCGAGGAGGGCAGTACATGTCCAAAGTTGTGTTTTCACAAATTTTAGCAAAAATGTGACTGAAATCTTAAAGAAGAAAGATTGTGGATTTGAAGAGAAATAACAGGAGTAAAATAACCCCGGTAGAGAGAATGAGGTCCTGAGCTTGGACTATTACACTAAGAAAAATGTGAAACAGTGGATATCAATTCCAGTTGGAATTTAAATTACATCAGGATCCTAACAATTACCCATGCCTGACCCTACTCTCTGAAATTCTTTTACTTAGGCTCAGGCTTTAATCCTAGACCAATCTTTTTGTTTCCTTAAGCTCCCTAGGTGATTCTAATAGCACCAAGGGTCAAGAACAACTAATGAAGGGTTTTGCCCAAGGTGGGAATGATGAGTTGGGTGATATGATTGGAGGAGCAAAAGAGAGACTTGGAAGGAACTCCGCAATTTCCTAAGCCTACTAAGATGGGATGGTTGAGATTCAGTTACGAATGACAGAAAGAACTGGGAAAAAGCAGGCTGAGCGGCAAGTAGAAACAATAAGTTAATTTTTTTAAGCCTATGGAGTTTAAAGTGTCAATGGAACATTCAGAAAGGTCATGTCAGATAAGAACTGAACAGGTTTTATTGGATTTGTAATTAGAGATTATTGTTGGCCTTGGAAAGAGAAGTTTCAATGAAGTGCTTATTGCAGAATTGAGGTTTCAGAGGATTGGAGAGTGAATCAGAGATTTGAAAGTAGAAATAGCACACAGAGACTTCTCTTTCTTTGGGAAATGAAAAGGCAAAGTAGGGTAACATATAATGAAGAGGAGGTAGAATTCAAAAAGTGCATCTTTTAAAATATGGAAGATATAAATGTGTGTTTACATATGCTGCAAAAGAAGATGGGGAATAGGTGTGTTAAGAACCTAGAACTGGTGGCACTTGAGTGGCTCAATGAGTTAAGTGACCAACTCTTGGTTTTGCCTCAGGTCATGAGCTCAAAGTTCCTAGGTTTGAGCCCTGTGATGACAGTGCAGAGCCTGCTTGGGATTCTCTTTCCCTTTCTCTGAACCTTCCTTGCTCTCCTGTGCACTCTCTCTCAAAATAAACAAGCATTAAAAAAAAAAAAAAGAACCTAGAACTAAAAATAAAAAGGAATTGAAGGCAGGGGTGTCCATACCTAGATGAAAAGAAAGTCATAACATGTAAGGAATAAACAGAACCAAATCTCAAAGAAAATTTGGGGTGAACAGTAAAGAGGCAATTGGTTTAGGTCTTTGGTGACCCCCAACCAAACAGTGTCACTAGTATGGTGGACCGTGAGTCGAGGAACTAGGGGTGATTAGTACAAGGGCATCAGCTTATACCTAGGCTCCTGAGACGTAGTTAATGGCTCCAAGATCATAAATATATAAGAGAAATTAAAATTAGCTATTTGGCAATTGGTTAGGTCTTTGGTGACCCCCAACCAAACAGTGTCACTAGTATGGTGGACCGTGAGTCGAGGAACTAGGGGTGATTAGTACAAGGGCATCAGCTTATACCTAGGCTCCTGAGACGTAGTTAATGGCTCCAAGATCATAAATATATAAGAGAAATTAAAATTAGCTATTTCACAATACTTTTATTTATAATGTGAAAATACTTAGTCTTACAGTACTGTTGTGAAGATTCAATGAGTTAATATATGCAAAGTGCAGAATTTAGTGCTTAGTATTTACTAAATGGTGGTTCTTCATTTGTGAAAGAGGTCAGTTCTGTTCACCCTGCAGTCAGTGTAAAAATTATATTGATAGAAAATAATAAAATCCTATCACTTATGACATAAAAGTTTTGGGGCCTGCTGGTATATGGGCAGATGTAGAGACATTACATTTAAAGCACATTTTTTCAGGACTTGTGTGGCTGCAAAGAAGAATAACTAGTGACAGAACAAGTAGAAATACATATATGTTTTGACACCAACTAGAAAGGCTCACAGGCTGAGAGAAAAAGTAGTAGAGGAGAAATTGATAAAAGAAGGAATCTTCTTTTATCCAACCAATTTATTGGGAATAGGTTGGGAATATCAAAGCAAAGGTTAAGTATGAGAGGAATCTGTTTCTGCTATTAGATAAACGAACTAAAATGAGTAAAGCTACAGAGAAATTTAAAAGTGGGTTAAAAGAAATAATGCTCAGGGAACAGCATCACAGGCAGGTCTTAAATAGATGAGATTTATCTGCTGAGTATACAGGATACAGAGTTTGGTCTGAAATCAAGGAGAACAGAAAATATTTGAAGCAAACTTTGGTGTTTTTAGATACTCAGAGCTCAAAAGACAATAAAGTCACAATGCAGGGCACTTAATTGGTAGAGATATGTGATTTTCCTTTAGTGTAATGCTGTTTAGACAAAGAACAGGTAAAAAATGGTTGGAATCATCTTTGGGTGAACATAGTCAAGGTTAAAAAAAAAGGCTATCATCACTTGAGTACTTACTCTGTGACAAGAGTTCTGAGAACTTTATTACTTAAATTAATCTTATTTGAGTTATATGTTGTTGTTACTACTATTTTGTAATCAGAGAACTGGGGCCGGAGAGGTTAAACAGTTTCCCTAGCATCACAGTCAGTGGCAGAGCTGGGATTTTAACTTGTGTAGTAGTAAATAGTAGGGCGTCAGTTTACATGCTGTTGAAGAAGTGTGTGATAGGGCTAGAGGAAGGCCCAGAGGGCAAGTAAAACAAAAGGGAATGATGTTTATAAATTTAGAAAAGGGCATAGAAATTAGATTTGAAAGTGGAAAGCAGTTTTATTGGAGATAAGGAATAAGGAGAGACCCATTAATTAACAAATCATTTTGTGCTCTTGTGTGCCAAGAACAGTGTTAGAAGCAATGAATAAAATATAAGTATAGTTGGCCCTTGAACAACACAGGTTTGAACTGTTTGGGTCTACTTTTACATGGGTTTTTTACAATACAGTACTAGAAATATATTTTCTTTTCCTTATGATTTTCATAACATTTACTTTTCTCTAGTTTTATTATAAGAATATAGTATACAATACATGTATCATATAAAATATGTGTTAATTGACTATGTTATTAATAAGGCTCCTGATCAACAATAGGCTATTAGTAGTTAAGTTTTGGGGAGTTAAAATACAGGAGACCTCAGGACCAAGCTGGTGACATAGAAAGACACTGAACTCACTTCCTCCATGGACACAGCAAACATATACCTACTTACACAGTAATTCTTCCTGAAGAAAAATTGAAGCCTGACTGAATAGCTTCTGCACAATAAAAGGCAGAGAGACCATGTACAAAATATGAAGAGAGACAGAGACACAGTAACAAAGGGAACCCCATTTGTTACTGCAAACTGCAGTGTGGAGGCATAGTACTGATGGACATGAGCAGATTCATTTATCCTGGGGCTCACAAAAAAAAGGCCATGGCTTAAAAGGGCAACTTAAATATAAAGGCACAAGTCTTAGAATTCTGCCAAGTGGCAGGGTAACTGCTGAAACTCACTTCAGGTCAGAGAGGCTGGCAAGTACCATGGTGTATACTCCTACCCCAACCTTGATAGTAGGGTACAGGTACCATAGCTGGCTTGCTGCCTCAGTAAGTCTCAGTCCCCTAGAACATAACAACCCTGGAGGCTGTCGGGGCACAAGAAATTAAAAAAGCCATGCTTTAAAGGAATAGCTACAATATAAAAGATGCAACACTAGAATTCCACCAAATGGAAGGGGAAAGCTGCTGAAACTCCTCCATGTAGAAATCTATAACAGATGAACAAATAAAGAGTAAGAAAGCCAAGCATAACACTATTGAAACTCATCAATCACAAGAAAAGGGGAAAGGAGAAGGAACAATGAACAATAAAAACAACCAGAAATAATTAATAAATGGTAACAGGTACATACCAGTCAATAATTACTTTACATGTAAATGGTCTAAATGTTCCAATCAAAAGACATAGGGTGGCGGAATGGATTAAAATAAACAAAACAAGGCCCATCTATACGCTGCCTATCAGAGACTCACTTCAGACCTATAGACACATACAGAATCAAAGTGAAAGGATGGAAAAAGATACTCTATGCAGATGAAAGAAAAAAAAAGGTAGAGCAGCAATACTTATAACAGACAAAATAGATTTTAAAACAAAGACTGTAACAAGAGACAAGGGCATTGCATGATGATAAAGGGACCAATACAACAAGAGGACATAACTGAAAGACCAAACTAACGCCATGACACGCT
Source organism: Suricata suricatta (assembly GCF_006229205.1). Taxonomy (NCBI): domain Eukaryota; kingdom Metazoa; phylum Chordata; class Mammalia; order Carnivora; family Herpestidae; genus Suricata; species Suricata suricatta. Next base: position 52,348,953 of record NC_043709.1, read on the forward strand.
TCATATTTCCCCCCTAGTTAGTAGGCCTGACTTTCAGTTTCCCCAGAATGATCAAACGGCGAAAGAAAAGAGCACACATTGTCTGAAGATAGACTGCCTTCACAACACCCAATCAGGGAGGGCCAGAAGGCATATCAGATATTCCTAAGGACAGAGGCTTAGGGCTGGGACCACAGATAACTGCTCAATGTTAGTTAGCCAATCGCTCGCCACTTGCCCAAATCCCACGTGGGGGTCCTTAGCCCACCCCATAATTGGTTATTTTCAAAGGAACACCAAATGTCATGATTGGGTCCTGCCAAATGTAACGGTCGCCCTAGAGATTCTGAGTGGTTAAGATTGTTGCTAAGGCTGTTGTGTGGTTATGATTGGATTGCTATGCCTATGTCACAATTCCTTGTAAACTCCCCCTTTCCAAACCCCATAAAAACCCTGCTCAGCTATTGTTTGGGGCTCTCCGCATGGATCCACTGCATTGGTGAGGTCTGAGAGTCCAAGCTTAAGCCCAAATAAACGCCCTTTGCTTTTGCATATGTGACTCGGTCTCCCTGGTGGCCTCGGGATTTTGGGGATATTGTAATCTGGGCATAACAATAACAATTGTAAATATGCACCCAACATAGGTGCACCTAACATATAACACAAATATTAACCTATATGAAGGGAGGAACTGACAGTAATACACTAGTAGGGGACCTTAACACCTCACTTTCATCAATAGATAGATCATCCAGGCAAAAAATAAGAAAACATGTGAATGACATATTAGACCAGATATACTTAAGAGATATGTATAGAACATTCCATAAAAAAAACCAATAGAATACACATTCTTTCCAAGAGCACATGGAACATTCTCCAGAACAGAGTACATGTTAGGCCAGAAAACAAATCTCAATAAAGAAGATTTAAATAATATCAAGCATCTTTCCCAATGACAGCAGTATGAAACAAGAAACCAATTACATGAAAAAAAAAAAAACCTGGAAAAAACACAATCACATAAACGCTACTTTGTGCTACTAAATATGCTACTAAACAACAGTCCAATGAAAAACTCAGAGAGGAAATAAAAAATACCTGAGACAAATGAAAATTAAACAGAATAGTACAAAATCTTTGAGATGTAGGAAAAGTAGTTCTAAGAGAGAAATTTATAGCAATACATGCCTACTTCAAGAGATAAGAAAAATAAAAAAATCAATCAAAAGAAATAAGAATAAAATAAACAATTTAACTACACATGTAAAAGAACTAGAACAAGAATAAACAAAACCTAAAGTTAGTGTAAGGAAGGAAATAATAAATATTATAGTGGAAATGAATAAAAATAGAGACAAAACAAAAGCATGAGAGAAAAGATTAATGAAACCATGTGATAATTCTATGAAAAGATAAAATGTATAAAGTCAATCTCCTCAAGAAAAAAGAGAGGATACAAACATTTAAACTCAAAAATGAAAGAGGGAAAATAACATATGACATCACAGAAACACAAAGAATTATGAGACTACTATGAAAAATCATATGCCAAATAGCTCAGCAACCTAAAAGAAATGGATAGATTCCTAAAAACATACAATCTTCCAAAAATAAATTGGAAGAAACAGAAAATTTAAACGGAATGATTACTAGTAACAAAACTGAGTTGGTAACCAATAAAACACTAAAGTAAAAAACAGAAGACTGAGACCAGATGGTATCATACATGAATTCTACCAACACATAAAGAGTTAAGACCTATTCTTCTCAAACTATTCCAAAAAATAAAGAATGAATGAAAGCTTCCAAATACATTCTATGCATTCAGCATAACCCTGATACCAAAAACAGATAAGGACACTACAAAAGAAAAAAAGAAAGTAAGAAAGAAAGAGAGAAAGAAGAAGAAAGAAAGAGAGAAAAAAAGAAAGAAAGAAAAAGTAAAAGGAAGGAAGGAAGGAATATGGTTTACAGGCCAATATCCCTGATGACCACAGATACAAAAATCCTCAACAAAATATTAGCAAACCAAATTTAACAATGCATTAAAAGGACTATTCACCACAATCAAGTAGAATATATTCCGGGGATGCAAAGATGTTTCAATATTTGCAAATCAATCAGTGTGATATATCACATTAACAAAATGAAGTATAAAAAGCATAGGATCAGATCAAGAGATGCATAAAAAGCATTTGACAAAATTCAACATCCATTCATGATAACAATTCTCAACAAAGTGGGTAACTCTCAACAAGTGGGTTTAGGGGGAATATACAACACAATATAGGCTATATATGATAAATGCATAGATAACATCATACTCAATGATGAAAACCTGAGAGCTTTTTCTCTAAGATCAAGAACAAGACAGGAATATCCATTCTCACCACTTTTATTGAATATAGTATTGGAAGTCTGACCCACAGCAATCAGACAAAAAAAATATATAAAAGACATCCAAATTGGTAAGGTAAAAGTAAAAATGTCACTATTTGCAGATGACATGATACTGTACAGAGAAAATTCTAAAGACTCTCCCAAAAAATATTAAAAGTAATAATGAATTTGGTAAAGTTGCAAGGTACAAAATTAATATGCATAAATTTGTTGCATTTCTATACACTAAGAGCAGAAAAAGAAACAAGAAAGAATTCCATTTACAATTACACCACCACTACCAACAAAAATACCTCAGAATCAACGAAAGACCTAAAATAACTGAACTCCGAAAATGATAAAACATTGACAAAAATAAAAAAAAAACAATAAAGACTGAAGGCAACACAAATTCAAAGATCTAATATGTTCATGCATTGGAAGAATTCATACTGTTAAAATGTTCACTCTACCCAAACAATCTACAGATTCAATGCAACATCCATTAAAATAGCAATGTTTTTCACAGAACTAGAATAAATATCAAAAATTTTATGGAACTACCAAAACCTGCAAATAGTCAATGTAATTTTGAGGAAGAAAAACAAAACTGGAGGTCTCACAATCTAAGATTATAAAATTTACTACAAAGCTATAATTACCAAAACATCATGGTATTTGTACAAAAATAGACATATAGATCACTAGAACAGAATAGAGTTCAGAAATAACCTGTGCTTATAAGGTCAATTAATCTATGACAAAGGAGACAAGAATATACAATGGGGAAAAGATAATCTCTTCAATAAATGGGGCTGGGAACACCCAACATTGGACAGTTATAAGCAAAAGTATGAAACTGGAGTCCTTTCTTGCATCATCCACAAAAGTCAACTCAAAATGGATTGAAGACCTAAATGTGAGACCTAAAACCATAAAATTCCTAAAAGAAAATATAGGCAAAATCTCTTGGATATCAGCCTTGACAACATTTTTCTAGACATGTCTCCTTAGGCACAAAAAACAAAAGCAAAAACAAATTATTGGGACTATACTAAAATAAAAACTTTTGCACAGCAAAGAAAACCATCAATAAAACAAAAAGGCAACCCACTAAATGGGATATGATATTTTCAAATTATTTATTTATCTAATAAGTGATTAAATGTAAAAGACATATGAAAAGATGTTCAACATCACTAATGATCAGGAAAATGGAAATAAAACCCACAATGGAATATTATTCAACATCAGTTAGAATGGGTAGTATTTAAAGACAAGAAATAACAAGTGTTTTTAATACAGAACAAGAGAAACCTATGTACACTGCTGGTTTGAATGGAAATTGAGGTATGGAGATTCCTCAAAAAATTATAGAAGTATATTATCCATTAATTCCACCCAAAGGATATTTACCCAAAGGAAACAGAAACACTGATTTGAAATAATATATGCACCCCTATGTTTACTGCATTATTTACAATAGCCAAGATACGGAAGCAACTTAAGTGTCCATTGATAGCGTAATGGATAAAGAAGATGTGGTGGGCATATATGTAAGTAAATACACACACACACACACACGCGCACACACACACACACACACACACACACACACACACACGGAATACTGCTTAGCCATAAGAATGAGAGCTTGCCATTTGTGAAAACATGGATGACCTATAGTGTACTATGCTAAGTGAAATAAGTAAGAAAAAGACAAATGCCATATGATTTCACTTATATGTGGACTCAAAAATGAAATAAAACAAAAGAAGAAACAGACCCATAAACACAGACAACAACCTAGTGTTTGCCAGACAGGAGGGGATTGGGGGATGGGCCAATGAAGAGGAGTGGGAGGTACAGGATTCCATTTACAGAATGGATAAGTCACAGGGTGAAAGTATAGCACAGGGAAACAGTCAACGGTGTTTCAGCAGAGTTGTATGGTGACAGATGGAGGCTACACTCCTGAACGCAGCAAAATGTATACAGTTGTTGAATCACTGTTTTTAACCTAAACACGGATGTAACAGTGTCAACTGTCCTTCAATTAGAAACAGGTTATATGTTGATTTTCAACAGTACATGGAGTCCGTGCCTCCAGCCCCTGCATTGTTAAAGGGTCAAATGTAGTAAGCTTTACTTTCTTTTCAAATGATATCCTTCTAGGGAGGGATAATAAACTGAATTTGAAGCCACTTCACCTAAGAATCTTCAGGGGTACCTGGGTGGCTCGGTCAGCTAAGCGTCCAACTTGGCTTAGGTTCTGATCTCACGGTTCCTGAGTTCAAGCCCGACATAGGGCTCTGTGCTGACAGCTCAGAGCCTAGAGCCTGTTTCGGATTCTGTGTCTCTCTCACTCTCTGCCCCTCCCCTGTTCACACACACGTGCTCGCTCTCTCTTTCAAAAATATATAAACATTAAAAAAATTAAAGAAAAAGAATCTTCAGAGAGATGGCACGAGGCACTGAGATTATATAGCAGCCCTAGAGAGGGAACCAGCTGAATGTAAGATGAAGAAATGAAGAGCAGGGAAAAAAAATACTTTAGAAATAGCCTACTCTTTTGATGAGGACAGCCATGTATTAATTACTGGGGACATCAGCAATGTCTGAGTATGTTATGGAAGAAAGACTACAAAGAGTTGACATTTTACATTAAAGGTTTACCTCTGATTCATAATTAGAAGTACGGTTTCCTATTTTTGTGCCCAACTGCCATGTATCAAGGGAAGATCTTTTAGAGTGATGTATCAGTTATCCACTGCTATGTAATACACAACTCCACAACACAGAAGCATAGAGCAATACCCCTCAATTATTGCTTCCAAATCTATGAATCAGCTGGGAAATTGTGCTGGTCATGGCCGGGCTCACACTTGGCTATATTCTATGTCCAAAGCAAGTTATAAGGAATAGCAAGTTATATTCTAGGAGTAGAGAAACAGACTCCACCTTTTGGTGAAAGTTGCTGCACAGTCACAATACAAGGCTAGATGCAGGAAAGGATGAAGAGCCAGTTTTTCAATTACCAGTAGTAGCTTCATGCTAGTCTTCAATGCAAACTTTGCTTGCTTATCTGAGTAATCTTTTCAGTCCTAATGCGATTTTGATATACATCATCTTTAAATACTTCAATGGATCCCCACTATCCTGATATAAAACCTGTATTGTGTATCAAACATAAATGACATTCCATTATTTGGCCTCTGCCTACTTCTTACGTCCCCCCCATGCCCGTACAATGAATCCTGTCACACCCAGGTCCTTGTATGTATTTCTTAGAACACATATGCTCCTAGAAACATGCATTTTGTCTCTTAAGGGTTCTTTCTCCATCTTTCCCTAGCCTCCTTCCCCATACCTGTAAGTTTAAATTATCAGATTCTTTTGATAATGAGTATTTCCCCTACAAAATTAAGTGGATGAATATTAAGATGTTATCACAAGATCCATATTGGTAAAACAGATTTGAGGTAAAGTCTTCCTAGAATCAAACTCTCAACAAGGACTTAATTCAGGGTTGTACAAAGGTTAATTTATATTAAATATTTATTCTTAGTTTTTTCTGTTGATATTTTATAATTTGAAAATATTTTACATAGATGTTTTCTAGAGTAGTTTACCAGGTCCTTATTTGTGATGCATTCATTCTCAATTCCCGGTTTGTTTTTTTTTTTTTGGTAGAATGATTTTGATATGAGACAGAGAAAAAATACTTTAGAGCTTTCCCTTACAGTATGTATCTCCACCAACTCTCCCCTCACCCCCACAGGACATACGTGCCTTTTCTGCATGCTCACATTGCTTTCTCTTGCAATGTTCCTTTGTTTGCTGTCTGGCTAACTTCTGCAGTCCTAGTCTTTTTCTCTTGATAATCTTATTGCCTAACAGTTTCTGGGATGCAGCAGGCAGTCAAGACATTGCTTATTAAGTGAATCATTGCATGATTTAATGTACACTACATTAAAGGCACATTAGGTAATAACTGAGTTTGCTTCTTGTTGATTGACTAACTTGTTCCTTATTCAAAATGCTGAGTATCAGCTGTGAGGAAAGATTCTGGCAAATGGAGCATGATGGTGATTTGCAGTGCAAATGTCACATTAATTCTTTTTGTTTTCTGGCTGATAGTTAAATCTCTTGTACTATGCATCAAAAATGTCACAGCTAAACAATCTGAGGGATTAAACGGTTCCTCATAATCTCCATGCTGCTAAATGGCAGAAAGAGATTACCAACCACGGGCGTCAGTCTTTGCTGGTGAGTTCACATAGAAAATACTTCCTTTTTTTTACTTTGAAGAAATTAAAAAACACACTCAAATTACAACTTAAAAGTTATTTGTTCTGAAGTATGCAATCTATTGCTATTTCATTGTCAGCCATTTCAAATATTTTACTAAAATTATCAACTGAACTGGTCACTGTTTATTTTCACTTTCAGTGCTCTTTTGTGAATATTTTGCCACTTTTATCAAGATAATTTTAGAAATTTTTTAAATTTCATATTGTTTCATAATGACCTATGATATATGTTGCCAGCATCTCTAAACACTAGTGGAAGCTTCAATGTTTTCGTTGCCTTAATTGTTTCTTGTAGCATCCCTAGTGATATTATATGAAACTCACTTGACCCTCCTCATTTCACCTCTGGCTTAACATTATGCCCCTTTCTTGTCTTATGGTTCCAATTTCATTTTAAAAAGTTAAAATGGTCCATTTTCTCTTTAAAAAATTCATTATCAGAACCAGTTTAGATGGGAACCATGTGGCAGTTATGAAAGGGAAGTATGAGCCATCTCTGAGCATTCCTTACAGGGTTACTGAAAAAGAATACTTGAGGATGGATTATAGACAATTACTTCACACGGAGCTGTTTAAAATCCAGTTACAAGATTTCTTATTTAAGTCAAAAAATAGAAAAAAAAATTCCAGGCTCACTTAAATGCAGTGTGCTATTCTGCAGAATATCGAGTCCATCTCGGAGCTTAGCTGTGGGAGGACCCTGTAATAGCACTGTCTTCCTATAACAGGATTCCACAGATAGCATTATGATGAATCTCCTGTATGTGTTCATTTAATTTCAGGGGTTGCTGCACTAAACAATAAACCGAATTTGAGAGCCTGAATCCGGATGTATCTTGTCACTGTTTTTCCCAGTCAGTTCAATCAAATGTCATTCTATTCAACTGAATATAGACAGGGTGAATTTCAAGTGAGAGAAAATTCAACCTGAGTGACAGATTTTCTCTTAAAGTTACTTTTGTTTGATTTTATTTATTTTTTCTTCTTTGCTGTGAAACTATACAACAGAATGAAAACTGGGATGTCAACTCTACTGTTCCTTGCTGCTTCTGACTCAGGCTTTTGGATCAGTGAAACTAACTGCTTTATCCATGCCTCAAATGGTCATACAGGCTGGACACTGTACAAAACCAAGAAGTATCACTTACATATACCAGTATGTGGGTGTCAGCCCTGAGGTGTGCAGTGTCCACTAGGCACAACTGTAAACAAAATCTCTGTGGAGTTTTGCCATCATGAAAGAGATATTGCCTCCCGTTTTGTTTCAAAGGAATACAGAGAATAAGAGTGACAGAGATTTTCTATTTGTGACTTAGGCATTTTTTGAGGGCTCTGTAGAGAATCTGAGCCATGAACTGATAAATTGTGACCCTAGACAAGCAAATGACTTAACTTTTTTGGGCCTAAATTTTTTTTATCAGTGAAAAATAAATAATAGTATCTGTTTTCTCTGCTGCCCAGAGCTATTGTGATGATGAAGTGAGAGATTGGTTAATTCTCTGCAAAGTTACATGTGCTAGGCAAATGTGTTCTAGTATTATTATCATTGTGAGAGTTTGCCAGAGAAGACACATGGCATCTGATCTTGGTGAAATCTGTATGACATGCAGTGAGAGCTATTTACAGTACACTGTTAATTAAGACAAGGGCATATTGCACTTTGGCTCTTAAAAGGTTTTAGTACTGTAACAATTAGAAGCACATTATCATTTAAACATTTATGGATTTGAGCAAACAGGGTAGGTGTGTGGCATTCTTATGCTATCCTAAGGACTCGGTTACACTACAATTCTCTTACTCCTAATTAAAAATGCTTATTTTTCTTCAAAAGGCCATCTTCAAGTCATTTCACAGCCTCAGTTTAAAGACAAAATGTAAACAATAGCTTATTTTTCAGACAGTTATTTTGTCATATATGGTTTATGCCTTCTACAAATTTTTACTCATGTAGTACTCAAAGTCACTTCATAAAGTAGGCACTATTATTGTCTGCCTTTTGCTTAGGGGAAATTAAAGGAGCAGAGATTCGTAATTGACATACGTCACCTAACTAGTAAGTGTTAGAGCAGGATTCAAATCCTAGATGCATGACTACAAACGTCTGGCTCCTGAGCACTGACCTGTCATCTGTCACAGCCTTCACTTTAGTTGTCTATAGGAAACCGCTACAGACCACATGGGTAATGTGGAGAGATGCCTATACTTTCTACATCAGGTGATTTGAGTGTTGTAAAAATAAGGCTACGGTTAAAGGCCATATTTTCGCGGACAACTTTCCATGTAAATCAACACCATTTGTTTATGCCATCCACTCCTGTGGACTAGTAAAAGGAAAAGAAGAGACGGGCAAATATCCGACATTCCTGGTGAGTCATCATGTGTTCCCCACTGCTGACCAGATGTCATACTTGAATGTTCACACAACACAACTATGATAGCGCACAGGATCGTGTCACAAGCTGAGGCTTTTCCATGTCCAGTTTAACATTCCTAAACAAATGTCCTATTATTGGGAGTCAAAATTTCCATCAAATGAGAACAAAGTACCATACGGAGGTTTACATATCTTTTTTTAAAATATTATGTAGCTTGGTCATGTTTTTTCATGGTAGCTATGTTAACACTTTTATCAAAGGAATTCTATGTAACGTGAAATTATGCTGTAACCTAGAATTGGATACACGCATTCTTTGTACCATAATCCAACCATTATTATTCTTTCAGTCTTTGCAAATCAGGGGTACATTTACTATCCCTGGATTTCCAGGGCTTCTCCATTATCCAGGATTAGTCAATGTTTATCCTTCAAGGATTTGATATTATAATCTAGGAGTTCTTTCAGTAATTTTCAGAGACAGTTTATGTCAAATGGAATCTTAAATCCATTAACAGAATCTCCTCCCTCACATATGCACTTGATACCTTATTCCTAATGTTAATTACCCCTCTACAATTAAGAACTAATTCCTTTAGAGAAAGCAGTCAGAAGTAAAACAGAAATAAAAGAGAGATATTGTATTTTAAAACACAACTCCTGCAATATTGGACTCTTAATTTAATTTCATTTGATATTTACTACAGTCATGTAAGAATATGCCTAATTACTGAATTTACAGAGAAAGTGATTCAAGGATATAAGTCACTATCTGAGGGCTATACAACCACTAAGTAAATCATTGAGTGTCACATCGAAATCTCCCCAAACTCTAAAGTACTTTATACTTTCTATTTCATTTTGCAATTATCTCTCAACTACCATTTAACATAAGCAATTAGCTAAAACATAGGGATTTGGGTTTTAAGAGAAATTAAAAAGACTGTTTAGTTTTACAAGAATTTCCCACGTCTCAGTTCTTGATTTCCAGTTACTATTTATACAAGCCTATACTGTAAAGCCTATACTTAAAGTGCTCTCATCTTTTGCATATTTATGTTTTTTAAGTAATTGGAGCTCCTTATAGAGTTCTCTTTGTAGTTATACTAATATTTTTAGCTAAATTTTCCTACCCAATTTTCAATTTCTCAGTCATTCTTGAACAAACTTGTTTTTCAATTTATAGGAATCTATCAACATCTTTGACTAAGAATTCCTAGAGACAAACTTTGATCCACTGAAACGCAGTCACAAGTATTTTTACTATACCCAGAACTAATCTGTTCACTCAAGACTCCTTTGAATCAAATAAAAGTGAAGATTGATGGTATGGTCAGGGTTGCCTTCACTTAGAATCACAGTTATTAAGCTTGAACACTTATGTTTGGACAACGGTAATTTCTGCCAGTGTATTTTGTTTATTTGTGGATTCTATCTTTATTTTTTAAATGTTTTATTTATTTTTTAGAGATAGAGAGAGACAGAGTGCAAGCAGGGGAGGAGGGGGAGGGAGAGAGGGAGAAGGAGAAGGAGAGAGAGAGAGAGAGAGAGAGAGAGAGAGAGAGAGAGAGACAGAGAGAGACAGAGAATCTGAAGTATGCTACAGACTCTGAGCTGTCAGCACAGAGCCTTATGTGGGGCTTGAACTCCTAGACTGTGAGGTCATGACCTGAGCCAAAGTCAGGCACTTAACCGACTGAGCCACCCATGTGCCCCTGGATTCTATCTTTAAAAGATAAATTACTATTCAAGACAATCTAAGTCCTTTTATTTCATTGGATTCAGATTTGGTGCAATGAAGTATATGTAAGATTTTAATGTAAAATCTGCCGTCATTTCATTTATGCCATTAATATTTTCTTACCTAAGTGTATACAACAAAATGTATTAAAACATTTAATTAAAGATTAAATATAAATAATAGAATTAGAGATTTGCTAAGTTGGATTAGTAGTATCTCAATCACTTAGGAAATCTTTATATGTCAATATTTCAGGAGATTTAATTCCTTAGACTATAATAACAATGAAAATTTTTCTCTTCACTGTTTAAACTTTCCCCCTAAGCAAGATCTTCTACACTGATGACTCTTCAAATGTGAATTTTCAGCCTTGATCCTGCCCTTTAATTCCAAGATCATTAGTCCAAAAGCCTACATCCAGATACCCTCACTCAGCTGTCTCATTAGTATTTTAAAACAGAACATGACCAAAACAGATGATCCTTCCTTCTTTCTTAAGTCTCCTCTAATGTTACAATCACCATATACTAAGTTTCACATGTTAAACAGTCATCTTTAATTCTTCTCTCATTTTCTTTCCTCCACATATATTCCATCAGCAGCAATGTTCACTTTACAGCTGCAAATACTATGACTCTATCTTCTTTATCTGTTCTTCCATTACCCTAGTCTAATTCACCAAGTAATTTACTTAGGTAAATGAAAAAGTTTCTTAATTGATCATCCCACTCCCATACAGACTGACTATAATCCATTCTGCACACAACAGCCAGAAAAACTTTTAAAAGGATAAATTTACCTTTCAACAAATTGTGCTGAGGTAACTGTATACTCATAGGCAAACAAACCAACAAAAACAGATAAAACAAACAAACAAACAAAAACACCCCACCTTAACCAAAATTTCACCTTGTACAAAAATTAAAACAGATTATGGGCTTAAATGTAAAATGTAAAACAATAGAAATATTTTTTTAAGTAGGAGACATATTTGGGGTTTTGATTTAGGCAAAGAAATCTTAGATTTGAGACTAAAGCATAATCCATCAAAGGAAAAAATTCACAAATAAGACTTCATCAAAATTAAAAGCTTTTGCTTTGTAGAACACCAGGTGAAAAGGTTGAAGAGACAGACTACAGATTTGGAGAAAATACTTTCAAACCACATATCCAACAAATGACTAGGATCTAGAATATGTAAAGAACTCTCAAAACTCAACAGTAGAAGTTCTGATTCAAGATGGCAACAAGGGAAGATTCTGAACTCACCTCCTGCCATGGACACACCAAATCTACAGTTACATATGGAACAATTCCCTTTGAAAGAATTCCAAAAACTAGCTGAATGACTCCTACACATCAGATTAATGAGAAAAAAAATGCTCATCAAAATGATAGGGGAGCTTCAGACAAAACTGCAACCTCACCATAAACACCAGCACAATGACATACAGTCTAGTATAGTGACAAGTGAGAGGAAACTAAGACAGAGTTCTTAATAGATTTTAGCTTATTCACCTTGATTATTCCTCCAGAGACCAGCACAGAGGCATGAGGCTGAAACAAAGGAATTCTAAAACAGGCAGAAATACAATTAACAAAATGGTGATAGATACATGTCTATTGATAACTATTTTAAATGTAAATGGACTAAATTCTACAACCAAAAGACACAGAGTGGTTAAATGGATAAAAAAATAAGACTCAGTCATATGTGGCCTAGAATAGACTCACAAAAAGTGAAAGTGATGGGATGGAAAAGGATATTTTATGCAACTAGACACCAAAAGAAAGCTCAGGTAGCTGTATGTATCTCAGAAAAATAGTACCATAAGACAAAGACTGTAGTAAGAAATAAACAAAGTTTGTATATAATGACAAATGGGTAAAAACAAGAGTATATAACAGTTATAAAAATTTACACACCCAATTTAAGAGCACCTAAATATATAAAGCAAATATTAACTGACCAAATGGGAGAGAAAGGTAGCAATCTAATAATATTGAAGGACTTCAATAACCCATTTTCATCAATGAGTAAATTAGCCAGACTGAAAATCAATAAAGAAATACTGGATTTAAATGACATGATAGACTAGATAAACTAGATTTACAGAATATCCCAAATGCAGTTGTCTCAAGGACACAGGGAACATTCTCCAGTATAGTTCATATGTTGAGCCACAAATCAACACTTAATAAATTAAAGAAGACTGAAGTCATATCAAATATCTTGTTCAATCATAATGGCATGAAATTAGAAGTTACATGAAGAAAAGTAGAAAATTTAAAAAAAATATGGAGTTAAATGACATGCTACTGAACAACTAAAGGGTCAAGAAAAAAAATTTTTTAATTGAGACAAAAGAAAATGGAAATACAACATGCCAAAACTTATGAGATGCAGCAGAAGTGCTAAAAAGGAATTTTATAGTAAAAAATTCATATAATAAGAAAAGAGAAAGATTTCAAATAGGCTTTCCAAATCTATACATCCAAAAACGTATATAAGAACAAACTAACTCCAATGTTCAAAAAGGAAGCAAATAACAAACATTAAAGTGAAAATAAATACCACAGAGACTAAAAAGATAACAAAGCTTCATTGAAAGAGGTGGTTGTTTCAAAGATAAACAAAATAACAAACCTTTAGCTAGACACGTTATAAAAAAGAAGACAGAAATAAAATTAGAAGTGAAAGAGAAGACATTAGAAAGGAGACCACAGAAATACAAAAGATTACTTAAAAAACTACAATGAAAAATTATATGCCAATAAGTTGGACAACAAAGAAGATAAATTCCTAGAAATATACAACCTACCTAGAAGAAATAAAATATCTGAACAGACCAGTAACTAGTAAAGCGACTGAATTAGTAATCAAAAACTTCCCCCAAAAGAAATGTCTAGGACCACGTGGCTTCACTGTTCAATTCTACCAAATATTTAAAAGAGATTACCAAATTCTTCTCAAACTCTTCAAAAAACTGAAGGGAGGAAACACTTTCAAACTCATTTTACCAGGCAAGATTACCCTGATACGAAGAGCAGAGCAGGATACCATAATAAAGAAAATCACAGGCCAATATGCCTGGTGACCACAGATGCAAAAATCTTCAACAAAATAATAGCAAACCAAATTCAACAATACATAAAAAAAAAACCATACAACACAATCAAATGGAGCTCTTTCCAGAGATGTAAGGTCTTTCAACATCCACAAATTAATGTGATATATTACATTAATAAAATTAAAGATAAAACTCATATGATCAAGAACCAAAAAAGGCTGCCCACTCCCACCTCTTTTATTAAATAAAGTGCTGAAAGTCTGAGTCAAAGCATCAGGCAAAAATAAGAAATAAAACATAATCAAATTGGAAAGGAATATGTAAAACTGTGTCTATTTGCAAATGATGTGATATCATATGTAGAAAATGCTAAAAATGTCACCAAAAACTGTTAGAACTAATTAACAAATACAGGAAAGTTGTTGGATACAAATCCATATATAAAAATCTGTTACATTTCTATGCAAAATAATGACCTATTATAAAGAGATATTAAGGAAACATCCCATTCACAATTGTATCAAGAAGAATAAAATACCTAGGAATAAACCAAGGAGGTGAATAAACCATAGTCAAAATTATAAGCCATTGATGAAAGAAACTGAAGACATAAATAAAAAATATTCTGTGCTCATGGATTGGAAAAGTTAGTACTGTTAAAATGTCTATACCATCCAAAGCTATCTACAGATTCAGTGCAATCCCAGTCAAAATTCCAAGGGGATTTCCATCGAAATAGAACACTCTAAAAATCTGTATGGACCCAGAGAAGAATCCAAATAGCCAAAGCAATCTTCAGAAAGAATAGTTGTAGGTATCACACTCTCTGATTTCAAACTATATTATAAACGTATAGTAATCAAATCAGACACATGAATCAACTGAACAGAATAGAGAATTTAGAAATAAACCCATACATAAATAGTCAATTAACTTCAGACAAGGAAGCCAAAATTCACTGGGTAAAAGATAGTTTCTCCAGTAAATGGTGCTGGGAAAACTGGAGAGCCACAAGCAAAAGAATAAAACTGGACGACTATCTTATACTATAAACAAAAATCAATCCAAAATGAATTAGATTTCAACATAAGATTTGAAACCATAAGACTTCTAGGAGAAATCATAGTTAGTCAAACCCTTGATATAGGCCTTGGCATTGATTTTTTTTAATTTGACACCAAAACCAAAGGCAATAAATGTAAAAATAAGTAAATCGGACTACATAAAACTAAAACCTTTTTGTACAGCAAAGGAAGCCATCAATGAAAGGACAAGGCAACCTACTGTATGGGAGAAAATTTTTACAAATCATGTCTGATAAGGAGTTAATAGCATATACATATTTAAATATATAATGTTTATTTTTGAGAGAAAGAAAGAGGCAGACACAGAATCCAAGCTGTCAGCACAGAGCCTGATGTGGGGCTAGAACCCATAAACTGAGAGATTATGACCTGAGCCAAAGTTGGACACTTAACCAACTGAGCCACTCAGGCACTCCTCCAAAATATATTTTAAAACAACTCACAGAATTCAATACCTAAATTGTGTGCTAGCATCACAAATCATCAGGAAAACTCAAATCAAAACTGAAATGAGATAGTAGTTTTGCTGTTTCAAATTCAAATTTGAAAATTTGAAAAATTTCAAAATTTGAGAACTTGAAAAATTTTGAAATTTGAAAGTTCAAATCACAGCTGCAATGAGATAAAAGGTTATACCTGTTAAAATGACGGTTATCAAAAAGACAATAGATAAGAAATATAGGGAAGGATGTGTAATCCATAAAATCCTTGTATGCTGCTGGTAGAATGCAAATAATGCAGCCATTATGGAAAGCAGTATGGGATTCCTCAGAAAAATAAAATAGAACTACCATGTGATCTAGCAAGTCCACTTTTCGGTGTATATCCAAATGAAACAAAACCATTATCTCAAAAAGGTGTCTGTGGGGAGCCTGGGTGGCTTAGTTAGTTAAGCATCTGACTTCGGCTCAGGTTATGATCTCGCAGTTAGTGGGTTCGAGCCCTGCTTCAGGCTCTGTGCTGTGCTGACAGCTCAGAGTCCGGAGCCTGCTTTGGATTGTGTGTCTCCCTCTCTCTCTGCCCCTCCCCTACTCATGCTCTGTTTCTCTCTGTCTCAATAATAAATAAACATTAAAAAATTTTTTAAGGTGTTTGTAACCTTGTGTTTATTGTAGCATTATTTAAAATAGGAAAGACATGGAAACAATATAAGTAGGGGCACTTGGGTGGCTCAGTTGGTTAAGCATTCAACTCTTGAGTTGGGCTCAGGTCATGATTTAATGGTTTGTGAAATCAAGCCCCACATAGAGCCCTGTGTCAGGCTCTGCACTAACAGCATGGAGCCTCTTTGGGATTCTCTTTCTCCCCCTCTCTCTCTGTGCCCCTCCCCCCCTTAATAAACATTAACAATTTATTTTAATAACAAATACATGGAAACAATATAAATGTCCACTGACTGATGAATATACAAAGAAAATTGGTATATATACACACAATGAAATACTAGAGAGGCCCTTTGTCGGCTGGTTGGTGGAGTGGCACTACCCTGGAACTACCCTGGGACACACCAAGGAAATCTTTAAGACATCAGGTTTTGAATCCCAGCTGAGCGCCTGAGAGGTGGGAGACTGTGGAGCAGAACAAACAGCCTACTTGCACGTGGGGGGCACTGTTAGGAGCCAGAGGCCCTTTGTTGGTGTGGCAGGATGGTTCTGTCCCGAAACAAGGGCAGGCGGAGTGGGATCCTTCAAGACATCAGGGTTTGAATCTCAGCCAAACATCTGGGAGGCGTGAGAAACTGTGGAGTGGGACAAACAGGCCTGCTCATGCCTGAGTGGCACTGAGAGGACAGCCTGAACAGAGTGGTTTGGGACACTTGATCTGGGAAGGAGAGACTGGGGTGTCACCATTTTCCTCCCCATCACCGATAAGGTGATGAACAGACAAGGTGGGAGCGGACAATGGCCCCACAGTGGATACGGGACCAGCCTACGCTAAACCACGCCTCTCCATGTCTGGCAACTTGCGTACCGCACAACTGACACTGACTGAACCAGACAGCCCCTCCTCCAGACAAGCGCAGCCACAGGTTCCAAGGCACCGTCAGGCATTTGTCCAGCAGTTTTGCATTTTCTGATTTGATATATATGTTTTCAAATATAAATATATAATATACAAGACTATTTAACAAGAATAGGTCTTCTCCATGGCATATCATAGTGGAACTGGCAAAACACGAAGATAGAGAGTTCTGAAAGCAGCTAGGTACAAATGGGCTTTAACCTATAAGGGTAGACACATAAGGGTAGTAGCAGACCTGTCCACTGAAACTTGGCAGGCCAAAAGGAAAAAGCAGAAAATATTCAATGTGCAGAATAGGAAAAATATGTAACCAAGAATCCTTTATACAGCAAGGCTATCATTCAGAACAGAAGGAGAGAAAAAGGCTTTCCCAGACAAACAAACACTTATGGAATTCATGACCACTAAACTAGCCCTGCAAGAGATCCTAAGGGGGACTTTGTGAGTGGAATGCTGTAAAGACTACAAAGGACCAGAGACATGACCACAAGCATGAAACCTATAGACAACACGACGCTAAATCCATATTTTTCAATGATAACTCTGAATGTAAATGGACTGAATGCTACAATCAAAAGACATAGAGTATCAGATTAAAAAAACCAAGATCCATCTATATGTTATCTACAAGAGACTCATTTTAGACCTGGGGACACCTTCAGATTAAAAGTGAGGGGATGGAGAACAATCTATCATGCTACTGGAAGTCAAAAGAAAGCTGGAGTAGCCATACTTACATCAGACAAACTAGATTTTAAACTAATGGCTGACACGAGAGATGACAAAGGGCATCATATCATAATTATGGGGTTTATCCATCAAGAAGAGCTAACAGTTTTAAATGTTTATGCCCCCAACTTGAAAGAACCAAAATATAGAAATCAATTAATCACAAACATAAGCAATCTTACTGATAACAATATAGTAGTGGCAGGGAACTTTAATACTCCACTTAAAACAATGGACAGATTATCTAGGCAGACCATCAATAAAGAAACAATGGCCTTGAATGATACACTGGACCAGATGGACTGGACAGATAGATTCAGAACTTTTCATCCCGAAGCAGCAGAATACACATTCTACTTGAGTGCACATGGAATATTCTCCAGATTAGATCACATACTGGGTCACAAAACAGCCCTCAATAACTATAAAATAAGTGAGATCAAGCCATGCATATTTTCAGGTCACAATGTTATGAAACTTGAAATAAACCACAAGAAAAAAATTGGAAAGCCTCCAAATGCATGGAGGTTAAAGAACATCCTACTAAAGAATGAATGAGTCAATCAGGCAATTAAAGAAGAAATTTTTAAAAATGGAAACAAATGAAAATGAAAACATGACAGTCCAAACTCTTTGGGATGCAGCAAAGGCAGTCCGAAGAGGAAAATACATTGCAATCCAAAGCTATCTCAAGAAACAAACAAAAAAATCCCAAATATAAAACCTAACTGCACACCTAAAGGAACTAGAAGCAGAAAAGCAAAGGCACGCCAAACCCAGCAGAAAAAGAGAAATAATAAAGATTAGGGCAGAAATAAAAAATAAAGAATCCAAAAAACCAGAACAGATGAAACTAAGAGCTGGTTTTTGGAAAAAATAAACAAAATTTATAAACCTCTAGCTAGAGTTCTCAAAAAGAAAAGAGAACCCAATCACGAATGAAAGAGAATGAAAGAGAGGAGATAACAGGCAACACCACAGAAATACAAACAATTACTTGAGAATACTATGCAAAATTATATGCCAACAAATTGGACAAACTGGAAGAAACTAACAAATTCCTAGACACCCACATACTACCAAAACTCAATGGGAAAAAACAAAAAAATTGAGCAGTTCCATAACCAGCAAAGAAACGGAATCAGTTATCAAAAATGTCCCAACAAATAAGAGTCCTGGGCTAAAAGGCTTCCCAGGGGAATTCTGCCAGACATTTAAAGCAAAATTAATACCTGGGGTGCCTGGGTGGCTCAGTCAGTTAAGCATCTGACTTCGGCTCAGTTCATGATCTCACAGTTCGTGAGTTCAAGCCTCACATCAGGATTTGTGCTGACAGCTCAGAGCCTAAAGCCTGCTTCAGATTCTGCAATTCTGTCTCTCTCTGACCTTCTCCACTTCAGTCTCTGTCTCTCGATCTCTCAAAAATAACTAAACATTAAAAAACTGTTTAAAGAAATAAAGCAAAGCTAATACTTATCCTTCTCAAGCTGTTCCAAAACGTAAAAGGAAAGCTTCCAGACTTATTATATGAAGCCAGAATTACCTTGATTCCTAAACCAGACAGAGACCCCAGTAAAACAGAGAATTACAGGTCAATATCCTTGATGAATATGGATGCAAAAATTCTCAACAAGATACAAGCAAATAGAATTCAATAGTATATTAAAAGAATTATTCATCATGATCAAATGGGATTCATTCCTCAGCTGCAGGCCTGGTTCAATAGTCACAAATCAATCAATGTGATATATCACATTAATAGAAGAAAGAATAAGAACCATATGATCCTGTCAATCAATGCAGAAAAACCATTTGACAAAACACAGCTTCTTCCTTAATAAAAACCCTCAAGAAAGTCAGGATTGAAGAAACATACCTTAACATCATAAAAGCCATATATGAGAAGCACACAGCTAATATCACTGTCAGTGGGGAAAAACTAAGAGCTTTCCCCCTGAGATCAGAAACACTACAGAGATGTCCATTCTCATCACTGTTATCACAGTGTTGGAAGTGCTAGCCTCAGCAATCAGACAAAATAATAAAATAAAAGGGATCCAAGTTGGCAAAAAAGAAGTAAAATTTTCACTTTTTGCAGATAACATAATACTCTACGTGGAAAACCTGAAAGACTCTACCAAACAGCTGCCAGAACAGATACATGAATTCAGCAAAGTCACAGGATACAAAATCAACATACAGAAATCGGTTGCATTTATATATACCAATAATGAAGAAACAGAAAATCAAAAATAGATACCACTTAAAATTATACCAAGGACCAAAAATATCTAAGAATAAACCTAACCAAAAATGTTGCTGGGGAATGGGAAGAACCATCTCTGTCTGACCTCTGTTCTCAATATGCTGGGAACGTGGGACTTGATGAAGTCCTGGGGGTGTGTGCAGGATGGAGTCCTCCTGGTCACCGGCCAAGTGCATCAAGAACCATGAGGCCAGAGATATACCCACGTAGGTATGTTCCTGATCTATCTTTTCTCTATTTGTAACTGTTTTTCTGAGTAAAACATTTACTGTAACATTTACTGTGCTCTTCATGCTTGCAAGGAGGGTATAAAATAAGATGCTGTTTCTAATAAAGTTTGCCATTAGCCATCAGCTCTTGGTCCATCTCCATTAGTCACTGGCTTTTGGGGACATATGCATTTCCCAGGACATCTGGAAACGGTCCTTGTGTTCCCTCAGCCGTCAGCTAGAGGGGACGGTGTGTCCATTAGCCATCAGCTAGTGAGAACGGTATTTCCACTGGCCATCAGCCTATGCGAACGGTCATCGTGTCAATCATCATCTCCCTAGGACCCCTTCCTATCTTTACACCACAGATGTAAAAGATCTGTCTACTGAAAAATATAGAAACTAATGAAATAAATTGAAGAAGACAAAAAGAAATGGAAAACATTCCCTGCTCATGGATTGGAAGAACAAATATTGTTAAAATGTCATTACTACCCAAAGCAACCTACACATTCAATGCAATCCCAATCAAAATTGCACTGGCATTCTTCTCAAAGCTAGAGCAAATAATCCTAAAATTAGTACGGAGTCCAAAAGACCCCAAATAGCCAAAGTAATGTTGAAAAAGAAAACCAAAGAGGGAAGCATCACAATCTGAGACTTTAGCCTCTACTACAAAGCTGTAATCATCAAGACAACATGATATTGGCACAAAAATAGACACTAAGACCAATGGACCAGAGTAGAGAATACAGAAATGGACCCACAAATGTATGGCCAACTAATCTTTGACAAAGAAGGAAAGAGTATGCAATGGAAAAAGGACAGTCTCTTTAGCAAATAGTGCTGGGAGAACTGGACAGCAACATGCTCAAGAATGAAACTGGGCCACTTTCTTACACCATATGTGAAAATAAACTTAAAATGGATGAAAGACCTCAATGTGAATAGGAAACCATCAAAACCCTGGAGGAGAAAACAGGCAACAACGTTTTTGACCTCAGGGGCAGAAATTTCTTGCTTGACACATCTCCAAAGGCAAGGGAAATGAAATAAAAAATGAACTATTGGGACCTCATCAAGATAAAAACCTTCTACACTGCAAAGAAAACAATCAACACAACTAAAAGGCAACTGATGGAATGGGAGAAGATATTTGCAAATGACATATCAGATAAAGGGATAGTATCCAAAATCTATAAAGAACTTACCAAACTCCACACCCAAAAAAACAAATAATCCAGTGAGGAAATGGGCAGAACACATGAATAGATACTCTTCCAAAGAAGACATCCAGATGGCCAACAGACACATGAAAAGATGTTCAATATCACTCATCATCAGGGAAATACAAATCAAAACCACATTGAGGTACCACCTCACACTGGTCAGAGTGGTTAAAATTAACAATTCAGGTAATGGTGGATGTTGGCAAGGATGTGGAGAAACAGGAACCCTCTTGCACTGTTGGTGGGACTGCAAACTGGTGCAAACACTCTGGAAAACAGTATAGAAGTTCTTCAAAAAAATTAAAAACAGAACAACACTACGACCCAGCAAGAGGACTACTAGGAATTTATCCAAAGGATACAGGAGTGCTGATTCATAGGGGCACATGTACCCTAATGTTTATAGCAGCACTTTCTACAATAGGCAAATTATGGAAAGAGCTCAAATGTCCATCAACTGATGAATGGGTAAAAAAAGATGTGGTTTATATATATAACGGAATACTACTTGGCAATGTGAAACAATGAAATCTTGCCATTGGCAACAACGTGGATGGAACTGAAGGGTATTATGATGAAGTGATATAATTCAGTCAGAGAAAGACAGTTATCATATGTTTTCACTCATATGCATAACTTGAGAAACTTAACAGAAGACCATGGGGGAGATGAAGGGGAGGAAAAAGTTACAGATAGAAAAGGAGGCAAACCAAAAGAGACTCTTAAATACTCAGAACAGAGGGTTGACGGAGGAAGTGGGCAGAGAGGAAAATGAGTGATGAGCATTGAGGAGGGCACCTGTTGGGACAAGCACTGGGTGTTGTATAAAAGTTATGAATCACGGGAATCTACCCCCCAAACCAAGAACACACAGTATACACTGTATGTAGCTAACTTGACAATAAATTGTGTTTAAAAAATATACTAGAATAAGATTAAAATTCTGCTTTATTCTGTTTTAGAAAAAAGGAATCTTAGTCATAAAAAAAGGAAATTCTACTATTTGTGACAACATGGATGCACAATAAGGGTATTATGCTATGTGAAATAAGTATTGGAGTGAAAGACAAAAACTCTCTGATTTCACTTATATGTGGAATGTAAGAAAAATCCAAATTCATGGGTATAAATAACAGATTAGTGATTGCCCAAAGTGGGTTTTGGGTGGATGCACTAATAGATGAAAGTTGTCGAAAGTTCAAACTTTCCATAATGAGCTGTATAAGTTCTAGGGATGTAATATACAACATGGCAGTTATAGTTAACAATATTGTATTATATATCTGGACACTGCTAAGAAATAAGAGTAAATATTCAACATTCTCATTACAAGAAAAAAATTATAACTGTGTGGTGATGGATATTGACTAGACCTATTGTGATGATCATTTTGCAACATGTACATATATCAAAGCATATTTTGCTATGCATATAAAACCAATACTATCTTATATCAATTATATCTAAATAAGCAAGTAAAAAAACCTCAGCAATAAAATACAAGCAATCTAAAAAGAAAATGAACAAAAGATATGAATAAATGTTTTACTGAAGAGGATACAGAGATTGCAAACAAAATATGTCCTAGGTACTAGGAAAATTAAAGCCACAACAAGCTATCATTACACATATATTAATATGGCCAGCTTAAATGAAAGGTAATAGTAGGTAAGAGTGGGGTGGATTTTACCAATGTCAGTATTCTGGTTGGAATATTTACTGTAGTTTTACAAGATATTAAGATTGATAAGGCTAGGTAAGAGGTATGGTATCTATCTTCATTATTTCTAAACCTGTAGTGGATCTATAATTCTTTCAATAAAAATTTCTTTTAAAAATGTACAAATCACTCCTTTGAATAAGTCCCCACCATAAGTCAACCAGACTTAAATAAAATAGAATAAACTCCATATTCCTACTCCAGCTGTTCCCTCTGTTTGGAAAAGTATGCTCCAGCTATTCACTCGGTTGTCTTCTTGTCACTCATCTTTCCCCGCTAACATTTCCTCCTTAACACACAGCTTTCCCAAGTACCTTATCTAGAGTAGGCAGCCCTCTACTCTGTCCATTCACTCTACCATTTAACTTTTTCATTTTACTTAAAGCTTTCATCAAAATATGATATTATCTAGCTTAGTCAAATACTGCTTTTATATCTCCCTCCCTCATTTGACTCAAATGTGAATCCCATGAAGATTTTATTTTCTTCAGCTTTGTTTCCTTGTCCAAAAATTGTGTTTGTCAAGTAGCAGACAATCATATTCATGTTTATTTAAATGCTGAAGCATGCAGGCAGGTGTGAGAGAGAGAGAGAGAGAGAGCGTGCGCACACGAGAGAGAGAGAGAGAGAGAGAGAGAGAGAGAGAGAGAGAGAGAGAGACACTAGACCCAGCCACTTGCTAGAATCACAATATAGAATCATAGTATAGCCCTGAGTGAAGACTTTGTCAATTCTGTTAATGTCAAACACCAAAGACCAAACTGGGATGGGATTTGATATGTCATTGGTGAAATTAACATAGTACTACTAGTTAGTACCAGGCACACATAAGTGTGATGGAATATAGCATGAGTCCCTCAATCCAGGAATGTTCTCAGTAATAAATGTTAATAAGTAAATTGATGAGTGAATATATGTGTGTATAAGTGGAATGCAAGAGAAATAAGCCATACAGTCACTAGCTTTAAGGATCTGGCAGGATAGAGGGGGTGGAGAGTCACTTTTTACTATCCCTCTCTACTACCCTGTATCAATGACATTAGGGTCTTCATTTGAATAAGGAAAAAGCAGAGCTATGGATTGGGAAATGTCTTACTGAAATACAACCAGTTAGTCTGGCAAATGCTCACAAGTATTTGGGGGAGCATCAAGCCACTCAAAAACATGAGAGGGCTTCATAAATTAACCATATGCAAATGTCCTAACAATTCCTTTCACAGAGTTGCAGCATTGAGCTGAGTGGCAGGGAAGCATCCACTATGGTATGAACAAGGGAAAGCATGTACTACTCAAAGTCTGACAGAAAATGTGCCTTGTTTTCCATGATCACTTTTAGCATGGAGTATAACAAAATAGTCCAAGATTTGCAGCAAACAACACAGTAGAACTTATAAGTGGAGATGACAATATATCTAGCTGCTACCACCGGGAAATCTTGCTGCTTTGCCTAGAAATCATGGCAAAGGGACTTGAAAACAATGTCTCCATATGCTGTGGTTGCCGGAATTATTCCTCAGATACGCTCCCTTTTCATTTCTCATATGTGAGAAATCATGAAACACCTACAGGAAGAACAAATGGGAGTAAACAATGATTCTATTGGTAGAAGATGCTATATAACAGTGTGTGTATATTCTAAACGGTCTTGCTGCAACTAAATACTGTAATGACTGCTATTTCAGGAAGTCCAACTTAATTCTCACAGTCTTAAACACAAGTAAAAAATACATTCTCAAGTGAAATAAAGTATCTGGCCTTTTAGCCAGAGGGATTGTTTTCTCTAATTTTCTTTTTCAATATTGAAAGCCTAGTTAGTGAATTTCAGAAATCTTAATTCTCCTGTGGAAGAGAAGATGCTATTGAAATTTTTGAAGCTGTGATGTCTCTCTTTCAATAGAAGAATTGTTACATTAAAAGGACAGAGGTAGTTTAGCTTAGTAGTTCAGAACTTGGAGACTTTAATCAGAAAGACCATGGTTCCAGTTCAGGATCCACTGCTTGGCACAAGCTACTTACGGTCTCTATGTCCTTATTTCCTCATCTATAAAGTAAGGGCAACAGGATCTAACTCTGAAGTTGTAAGAATTTAGTGAATTGATTGTCAATCAGGTTCTCCTACTTAAGTTGTCATTATCATCATCACTGGGCAGATTCCCAATGAATATATTTATTTTAAAATACTTTTATCCTACCAAGCTAAAGGGTAAAAGAAAAGGACATTCAGATAATGGAAAGTTGTAATTACCAGACTCAACAATCTGAATACACATCCAAATTCAAATCAGTCAAACCAGAAGTTTTGAAAATAATACATTGTTTTATTGTTACTGAGGGTTGATTCTAATATTTGTAAAATTTGTTGCATATTATTGTCATCTATTTATATAGTGCGAATCATGATTTCTGTCAATTATTCTGTCAGGAGACTCTCTTTTTTGGTATGTCATTATTACAGGAGTCAGAGTCTTCGCAGTGGTACAATTGGTAAAGAAGACCTATGGCAAAATGTAATCCAAGATGCCATCTGATTTTTCCTGTTCATGAGTTTGTTAATTAAGCCCTTGGCCTTTCCTCTGTCACTGATGTTAATGGAAAAATGTTTTGAGAATGATCTTCTCAGTTGAGACATGAGTGACAGAGGAAAAAAAAAACCTAGATTTGAAAACCAAGCATTCATGTAACTTTTTGCAAATGCCATGTTCCAAAAACACTATCATTTTTGACTTACACTGGGCTTCTTCCAGGGTCCCAGGAAGTGGGATGGTGAGTTTTGTTTCCTTTTTTAGAATCTATCTTTAGGAAGTTGAATAAAGTGGGAATCTAGAAATTGTGTATTCATTATCAATTCATTACCCATGTGTGTGTGATAAGGGATAGGACAAGCAGGTTATCTTTTATGACTCTATACTTTGACCAAATTACCCAAGCATTACCCCATTTCTATTTTTTTAATGTTCATTTATTTTTGAGAGAGAGAGACACACACAGAGCATCAATGGGAGAAGAGCAGAGAAAGAGGGAGACACAGAATCCAAAGCAGGTCAGCCTGGAGCCTGAAATGGGGCTTGAACCCATGAACCATGAAATCATGACTTGAACCAAAGTCAAAGGTTTAACCAACGAGCTACCCATGTGCCCCAATCCCATTTCTTTTTTTTCAAAGCTTTATAAGGATAGACCATAAACAAATATACCAGAAGACAAAATTTATTCTGTTTTCTTCCCTATCAAATAGATTGAAAGAATCTGTTTCTAGTGATTAACCATGTAGAGGGGTATTGACTAAATAAACAAACCATATCCTTCAATTTTTCAGTCTGTTCTGTGGAAAAGATACATAACACCACAGGCTTAAATATTAATCTGGAATTTAAAATCAATCCAATAGTGAATTGATAATCACTGTATTTGTTAGCGAGAGACAAGACAATTGGAAGAAACACAGAGGATACTTCATCAGGGGTCATGGGTCCAAAGAATGGATGTTACGTAAGGAGGATGGTTTATTTACACACTCCAGGTAAAATATAGACTTGTATTAATTATTCAGATAGTTTAAGTAGCAGCTGATTGTATCTTTTGCTTTTCAGGTATTAATCAGCCTGGCGAAGGCAATGCAGTAAGTGTACAGAAAGTCACTAGGTACTGTTTGCCTGAGAACAAAGGGATTTATAATTTGGTAATATTCAGGTCAAACAATGATGAAAGCTGAATTTTATGTTAAATACCTTTTTCTATAAGAGGGTCATTATACTTAAAATTTATAGCATTGCTGTGGAAGCAAAACGTGTAATGCAGAGGTAAAAAATGTCAGGATAACCATCGGCACCATCATACTAGGGGAGCATATAGCTATTTTATGGATTTATTGTAATAGTTTTTAAAAGGTCATTTAAATATGAAGACAATTGTCAGGCTTGGTCCTTTAAGAATTTGCTTTCAGCCAAGTACATTAAGACTTATATTAATGGCAAATTCAGGACTAAGCCTAAAAGCCTGGAATTAGGTGCAGACCTATTTGATATTTTTACCCTTATGACTAGAGCTCAGTGTGGGATCAGCTTTGCCAATATTCTGCCCAGATGGGCAGCCCCTCCATGGAGCATAAGACCCAAGAAACAATATACAATTTTAAAAAGTACTCTTCTGTTTTCTTTGTAAGTGTATTTGTATGTCATACTTTGCAGCATTATTTTCAGTCTTGGTAAATAAAAATACCACTGATATATACTGATAAATGAATATTCAAAGTTTAGAAACCAGGAAAATACACGGAACACAAACAAATCTAAAAATGTCATCTCTTGAAGCTTCTTGACTTGAGGTGCTATAGCAAGAGACTTATGGTATTAATTTTTGTTTTCACTGTGCTTTACATGAAGGAAAATAGTCAGCCTAAGTAAAAGGATGTTTAAAAAAAGAAAAATATTCTTATAATCCAACATATGACCATCTGTGAGTGTGAGTGTTTGTGTGTTTATAATTGGGTAGGAACTAGGCATCCTATACCTGGGCAATAAATATTCTATTAGGGAAGACCTAAGTTAGACAGAGATTCATAATTGAAAGATCAGTTGGCCCTGGAGAGTCCAATGAGACATGAGCAGTCATTTCTGTGTCACCTATGACAATGCTTCCTTGTTTGCATATAGAGCAGGATTTTTACACATTCCCAGTTGGCATGGTGCCTAAATTTACTAAAGGGGTCTCTAGTTACTGCCATCAAAACAAGTTATTTTGTAACTATCCTATGAAGCAACTCAGTTGGGTGCCATAAGGCATATTCTTGATGATTTCACTTTAGCATCTTTCCTTACATTTCTATCATTTCCAGAAAAATGTCAGGCAGCAACTGAACAGCTCTTGAACTTAGACTTCAAGGCCTGTTGAAGTTTAATTTAATTTTAAGCAATAATCACAATGCCATTGAAAGTGTGATGGGAAATGTTAATGTATCAAATCAGGAACACATTACATTTTATTAAATTTAGGGAAAATCTGATAAATAAACACTAAGGCTAAGACTCCTAATTTTTATGAAAAGCTCTTATTTTTATTACTGGGTCATATGGTTTTGCTATATGGAATTTAAGTGTCAATAATAGTGGGCTAGCAGTTTAATTTCAGTTCAGATCATTAAAATGGAGTCTTTGCCCAAGCTAAGTTATAAAATATTCTATTTCCTCATGACCCAAAGTAGTCTTCTAAAAAATAACTTTTATTATATAAAGTTAAATGCAGCCATTTTCTTGTATGTATAAAAAATTATGACAATGTTCAAGAATGAGTCTACATTAGCAATGCCAAAATGGCAATTTGGTACAATTATGTCTAATTTAGGAGAAAAAAAAAGTCTTATTCCAGTGAGTTATACAATAAAGTGGCATGTTTATCTTTCTAAATTCCTTCTAATTTCTTCCCCCTAATATCTATTTGGGCTAGTACGACTCCAAATCTACCAGACCATTTAATATATCTGTTTTTCTAAGGCCTATTGTGGGGTATTAAGTAACAACAAAACAAGACCCAAACTTCCATGAATCCTAGAATTCATATGAAGGGTCTATAGCAAACATTTCATTTATTTTTCATTTTGGTGAGATTCTTTAGTAAAAGATGCCTGTGAAAGGCAAAGGCAGGGGCACCTAGGTAGCTCAGTCTGTTGAGTGTCAGGCTCTTGGTTTTGGCTCAGGTCATGATCTTGTGGTTTCATGGGTTCGAGCCTTCTGTCAGGTTCCATGCTGACAATGCAGAGCCTGCTTCTCTCTCTCTCTCTCTCTCTCTCTCTCTCTCTGCCCCCCCCATTCATGCAGTCTCTGTCTCTGTCAAAATAAATAAACTTAAAATATCCTTAAAAATCATTTAACAACATGCCATAGTGATATCAACAATTTGCATAATACCTAGAGAAACTATGGTTTCACATTATTTCCCAAAGTATGTCTATTTTACTGTAATCGATAGAATATTAAAAATCCAACAAGAATTTTTGTTGGAAGATTTGTCTCAAAGCTGAATATTACTTAAATATATGTTGTTTGGCAAACAGATATAAACTCACTCAGCGCATTCACAATAAAAGCTCCGGTGCCTTAAGCTGCTTTCCCAGTGATAGGAGTGTCAAGGTGACTTCTCTTGCTGTTTCAATTACTCAGCTTTGCCATAGTTTAACTATTACATTGATGGAAGGCTCGCACTCCACTTATTTATGGAGGGTGACATTTCAGGAGAGAGAAATCTCCCCCATTGAATTGTGGAAGAAAATGTTACATTAACGGATACAAAAAGGATGCCATGAAATAGTGAAATGAATAGATGCTATTTTGAATGATTTGGAAATCAGAAAACATCAATTATTTCCAATAAGTGATGAATCATTATCAGTGACTATTTTTCGCTCAGCTTGCTTTCCACCATTTTGTCAGAGGCGCACTACAGAAACTCTTGTTTTTACTTTGTCAGCTAGTGACATTTTCCTCATGCCCTTGAAAATAAGCAAGTAATGGAGCCTTTTAGATCTGTTTTTGCATGGCGTTTATCGTGAAATACAATAGAGTTGGAGATGACATTTGGAATGGACTAATATATTTTGTTAAATGGCACTTTCAATAAGCTTTCTAAGCTTCATTACCAATTTTCCAAGCATAGTGAGTCTCAGATGTTTTGACCATCAGTCACCAGTGAAACATAGAGGAAAACAGAATATTGAAATGCTGGGGAAATATACTTATTTACAACCAATTTAAATACTAATGAAAGACAATGCAGATGGCAGGCCTGGGAAGAGACATCAACGGTATTATGCCACAATTTGTAAAAGGGTTAACATTATTCTTAAATGCAAAGTCAATCAAAGGATAAACAATAGTAAGTAACTGTCATATGCTTATTGACTGCTTACCATGTGCCAGGCACTATGAGGTCATTTAATCCTCAGACTATGCCATGGCATAAACATGGTAGTCCTACAGATGTTCAAATGGAGCCCTAGATTGTTTAAATAACTTGGCTGGATTCAAAGCTAACAAGCAGCGGGTGCATATCTACTGGCCAGCCTGCAAAATCTCTGTCTAGTCACTACATAAGGTGACTTACTTTATTTTCTTTACTGTATTCTTCATCATGTTAGAAATACTGATATACAACAGGGAGGGGAGGGGAAGATACTGGTATATAAATAACAATTGTGCTGGAAGATTATCTTTTATAGGGATGAAGGAACAGTTCCTTGTCAGTGAAATGAATTTAAGACCCTAAACCTTAAGAACTACTATGACAGAAGCATCTTAAAATGGTGATCCTGTTTCCATGCAATACTCTGAGGATGCCATCCCTTGCTCACAGCTTATCAGAGTTTTAGAAAACTATTTTTTGAGAATGTCCTTCCCTCTTTATTTGGATGTTGCTGAGATCAATGTAATGGTACTTGGACTCTGACTCTCAAATGATTTAGCTGGAAAGTATCAGGTTAAAAACACTCTGAACTCTCCTGGACAGAATTCCCTTCTCAGATAAGATCTGGAAATACTCAGATGGTTGGAATAATGGCCCCCTCCCAAATTTCCATAATCTTGTTAATAAATGATAAAATGAGAAAACTGTATCAGAGATACAAAAGCAGTTAGCAGTCTATCCTTTAGACAATACTAAACATGGATCTTGATTTCTTCTTGACGTGCTTTGCTTTGGAGGAAAGAGAGAAGTTTTAGAGGCAAAATGGTTAGAAATTGTTGAAAAACCTCCTTTCCCTTCCCAAATATTAGAGGCCAATTAGGTTTTCTCCAGGCCAGATTATAGCACATTAGAGATCTATTTTCTTTGTTCATAAATTTTTTACTTATTTAAAAAATTTATTTATATATTCATTCATTCATTTTTATTTGAGAGACAGAGAGAACAAAAGTAGGGGAGAGGGACAGAGGGCAAGAGAGAGGCTGAGTGTGGACTGTGGGATTATGACCTGAGCCTAAACCAAGAGTTGGATGCTCAAAGACTAAGCCACCCAGGGACTGCTAAAAAAATATTTTCAAAAGAAAATCATATATATTTAAGATTACAGCATGATTTGATATACATAAATTTCCAAAATAATTACCACTATCAGATAATTAACATAAACTCTCCTACATGGTTACTATTTTTTGTGATGAAAACACCTGTAATCCATTCTTTTAGCATATTTCTAGTGTTCAATACAGCCTTATGAACTATCATTATGCTCTATGTTAGATGTCTATACTTATTCATTCTACATAATTGACAACTTTGTACCTTTGATCAATATCTTCTCATTTCTTTCACCCTACTACCGCTGGTAACCACTATTCTACTCTCTGCCTCTCTATGTTTTTCTTTTCACTTCTGTTTTTTTTTTTTTCCACACATAAATGATCCCACCTACAATATTGTCTTTGGCTATTTCACTTAACAAAATGTCCTCTGGGTTCAACTATGTTGTCACAGATGGCAGGATTTCCTTTTTTCTCATGATTGAATAAAATTCTACTGTGTGTGTGTATATATATGTGTGTGCGTGTGCATGTGTACATGTATTACACCTTCTTTAGCCATCCATTTGTAGATGGACAAAGGTTATATCCATATTTTGGCTATTGTGAAAAATGCTGCAATAAACATGGGAATACATATATTGATTTCATTTCCTGTGGTTATGTACCCAGAAATGGGATTGTTGGATCATACCTATTTTTAATTTTTTAAAAAATCCTCATGTCGTTTGCTATAATGGCCCTATCCATTTACATTCCCACAACAGTGCACAAGAGCTCCTTTTCCTTCACATCCTCGCAGCACATTTAATTATTGATATTTGGTACAGTATGTTTCTCAGTGATGTGCTAACGTATTTACATGGGTATATTGTACCTATCACTGCTCACTATATAGAAAGTAGGAAACATCAATACATCAATAAAGAAAGTTGAAGGTATAAATCCTTGGTAACAGAGTAAAGGGAGCATCTCAAAAAGTCCCTATTTAGATGCCCTTTGGTCAGATTGCTGCCTTCCTACTCTCCTTATTCTTAACACTTTACCCTCTGCAATTTGAATCCATTCAGATCAATGACTTTTTTTTCCAACAGCATAAGTGTTTCTTTAAAACCAGGGCAATGTAGGGGGACTAGGTGGCTCGGTTGGTTAAATGTTCAACTACGGCTTAGGTCATGCTCTTGAGGTTCATGAGTTTGAACCCCGCATTGGGCTCTGTGCTGACAGCTCAGAGCCTGGAGCCTGCTTTGGATTCTGTGTCTCCCTCTTTCTCTGCTCCTCCCCTACTCATGCTCTGTCTCTGTCTCTCAAAAATAAATAAAAACATTAAAAAAAATTCAGGGCATTGTACAATATGATTAAAAATTAATTAAAAGTCATTACACCAACTAGCTCACATAAATTACAAATTACTTATAAAATTATTAATATATGGCAGTCATTCACCCAACCATTTATCTCTCTCAAGCCAAAAATAAAATGCATTTTTATGTGCAGGTTTGCTATTAAATCCAATCCTGCTAGCTGTCCAAATTTCGCTATCTACTTCTTTCCAGGGAATATGAACAGAAGTGAAATGTGTTCTCTTTGGATGGGGCTTTAAGATAGGCTTCTTCAGGCTCTCTTTTTCTTTTTCACTAATTATCCTGGCTGGAAATTCACTTCTATCACACAGATGAGAACAGTGCCGAGATGGCCTGCTACCTTGGCCCCCAGATACGTTGATAGCGTGGAGCCTGCCTGCCAGTCTTGCACTGTTACAGGAGGGAAGAAAATGTCCATCTTACCCGAGTCATTAATATTTGGGTCTCTGGGGATATATTTAGTTTTGACTGTATGCATTAAATGTTCCCATCCTTATTCTTCCCTATATAGACTCCTTTTCCTGTAAAGACTCCTGTACAGAGTTTGGTTGTTTTCTAATCCTTTTCTGGGTCACAAACAGCCCACTCACCACATTAATGTGATCACTTTCATGTGTCAGTCTTGATATCCAAGGCCAGATAATTCTTATGCAGTCTGTAAATGTATAAAATTCAGATTTTAAGGTATGAGGACTTTATTGACTGTATGAAAGTACCACCAGCTCTATTTCCCTGTTTGCTACTGCATAGATCCATGTGATCCTCAAATCTTCATTCCCTCTGTTGCAGCTAAAGGCCACTTGTCATTTCTCCCTGAACCCTGGTGGGGATTGGCATGTGAAGGTGATAGGGTTTTAGGAGTTACTGACCACTTGGCTTGGGAGTAGGTGGGCCAATCATTCATGATTCATATTACATTAACTTCCGTAGTTATATTATTATATTTCTTATTTAATAGTCATAGTTATATTTGATTATAGATATTTTGGTTCTTTTTCCTTTAAACTTTTCCCCAAAAGCTTTAAGTTATCCATACTTCAGGAAAACATGTAAGATACTAAAGAAGAATTGATATGGTTTTACAAGCTATTAATCAGCATGTGATTATTTTGCCAAAAATAGAAATGAATCAGGCCGATTTTTATGAAATTTCTAATTATAAACATGGAACAAATAAAGATTCATATATTTGAGGGGCACCTGGGTGGCTCAGTTGGTTAAGCATTTACTCTTAATATCTGCTCAGGTCATGGTCTCAGTTTGTGAGATCGAGCCCTGGGTCAGGCTCTGGGCTGTCAGTGCAGATTCTCTCTCTTGGGATTCTCTCTCTCTCCTGCCCCTCTCCCACTCATGCACACATGCATATGGCACAGTATGGATTCCACTGCACTCCAGCTCTGCCAAAGCCTTGGTATCTCCAAACATGCCTAGGTCTTGGTGTTGCAGCCAGATCATGACTCTAGGCTGTTTTCCTTTATGTGGATTTCCTTCTCTGGAGCCCTAGTATTATTTTCAAGTTTGATCTCAATGACCTTATTCTAGCCCATCAGAAATATTTTTACATTTTCAAATGTCAGAGAGGGTTTCCTGGTTCTTTTTCTGGGAAACTTTGTAAGCCTCCTAAGAGGACACCTGCCAGTATAAACTTTCAAAAAATTAAAAAAAAAAGGTGCTGTTTAGCTCCATTCACACAGATCCCAGATCCTAATAACAGCTGTCCAGAGATGAATGATGAGAAGGTTAGAAAATAACATTTAGGCCCAGAATGTAAATGGGAAGCTAAAATGTTCTACTATTCTAAATAACTGGGAAATTGGGGGCAAATGAACTGAAAAGGGTTTAATAAAACTTGGCCTTTTGAGTTCCTTGCTTGGATATTATTAGAAGTCATGTCATGGTGCCTGGGTGGCTCAGTCAGTTAAACATCAGACTACGGCTCAGGTCATGATCATGGAGTTTGTGAATTGGAGCCCCATATCGGGCTCTGTGCTGACTACTCAGAACTTGTGTCTCCCTCTCTCTCTGCCCTTCCCCTACTTGTGTTCAGTCTCTTTCTCAAAGGTAAACATTAAAAAAAATTTTTTTAAAGCCGTGTGTGTGTCATCATCAATAGGTATTTATGAAATGTCCATTTGAGCAGGATGCTGCATTGAATGCAATATGGAGTGAATGAGAGGCCCACCCAAAGTACCCATAACCTTAGAGGAAATATTTTTATGGTCTAAGTTTTGCTTGAATCCATATTTCTCATCTTACTCATCTTACCTCTATATCTCATTCCCCAGCCTGGTTGCTACTTCAAGTATTAATTCTCCATCCTCCCAAAGACCTCTCTGTGGCTTTGCTGTGACCAGCCAGGCAAGAGTAACTGAGAAGGAATATGTTAAGTTTGAGCATTAACTAAGCATGATATAGGACATAATTTAGAATCATCGGCAATTCACAATCTTGTGTGTGAATCAGCATTACCACAGTGTGTTCCAGAAGGTTCTACCTAAAGTCTAGCTCCTTCTCAGAGAAGTCTGGATACATATACTTAGGATAGTAAATAGAGGAGAAGTTTATAATTTCAAAGCAAAAAAAGTAAGGTGATTGTCAGTGATGTTTGGAATGAATTGGGAACATTGCTGTAACTTCTGTGGCTCATGCAGGTGCAGACAAAACTATGTGGTGACATTTCAGAAGTTTAAAACAATGCTGAGCCTGCTCATTTACACATTAAAGAGTAACAGCCATGGCCTGCTGTGAAAAGAGGCATAGTCTCTTTTACCAAGACCAGCTGAAAAGTGGCCTCTGCCACTTTTCTCTGCTCCTTCAGGATGTCAGAGTCACTACAGAGAGATTTCTGGTAGCCAGAATGTTGTTTTCTATGTTTATAAAGTTGCTCTCAGGGACTATAACACATCAGAATTGTGTACTGTTCATCACAGAATCATTGGGACCAAATATTTTATAATAAAGGAAGATTCCCCCCCTCAGTGGTTAAAGGATATGGTAATTTATTTGTTTGTGTCTATAATTCATTTAGATGAATCCATGAACTGACAAGTAGAAATGAAGAAAATAACCTTTGTTTAAAAATGGCTTTCATGTCCAACTTAAACCAAGCAAAATATATTGTCCAAAAGTATACTCTTCATAGTTTTTATCAAAAAGAAAATGACAAAAAGTCTTTGTGGGTTCTAACTTAGTTGAATAGTGTTGTTTGCAAGTGAAATTTCTTGTCGGTGTTTGATCCTGCCAACGTCTTCTCTCTCTGAAGTCTAATGTGTATTGCTCATACCATAAATTACACACTTCTGTCCTTCCAAAATAGTGTTTCTATGTGCTAGATCTCTCTTCTGAGGCTGCTCTTTCTCTCATTCAGATCTATTCTTACCCAGTTGTCAGAGCAGAAGTGAGTAGGATACATGTGTTACAAGTCTAGCCCTACCTGATGGCATCAATGATATAACCGTTCTATAGGCTCTTTAGAAGCACTTGGATAAGCTACAGGAACAATCTGTAAGGGTGAGAAAAAATATCTACACGAGGTTTATTAGAAAGTGATTTTAGGAAGATTCAGTCACCCTCAAGTCAGACTAGCTCTTCCTAGTAAATGCAGAGATAGGATGACCAACATTTACAAAGCATTTTTCCTTTAGTTTGCAAAAATACTTTTTCTTAATGGGCAAAGCCTTGATTTTAATAATATACATTTGAATCAAAATTATTAGGCCCATTTTCCTGATGGTGATACTATGAAATAGTGAGGTTTAAAGGTTTGTTTACATGCACCACAGGGATGGATTCAAAGCTAGATATTTAGACTTCAGAGTTTATGTTCTCTCCAGTATAGCACCATCTTAATACTACTGCTGATGCTATTTATATTAAAAAGAAAACAATTTGATAACCACACTTCCTTTTATTACTAGTGGCTTACAGTTATTGAGTGGCCATATGGTTGGCATTTTTGTAAGCATTTTTGCACATTTGCACATATGACACTCCTAACATCTCCATGTTGGTGAGAGATCTGAGGCCAGAGACTTCTGGGGAATCTCTTTGCCTATGCTGACATGAAGGTGTCTTCCCACATCTAGGTACTACCTTCCTGCTGGAAGCCATTTTCTGAACTCACTAAGTCAAGAAAATTCCTTATGAGGTAAGGCGGGTTTGCAAGACTCCCACAGGTCAGATGGCGACCAATATCTATCCCCACTCACTTATTTTTGATTGGGCACTGACCCTCAAGGCACCTTGTTGACTGGTATCAGGAGTGATGTGCCCCCTTATCCTAAAACAATGCTAATTGTACCTTGTGAAGGAACTTACTATAGGAATTTCTTCTTTTGTGTTTATGGGAGCAAATGTTACATTTCCTGAGAAATCTGTTTTACTTCCTCTCAAGAAAACAGGCTATTGACCCCTGCTCATAAAAGACTAACTCTTTCTTTTGCTATGCTAAAAACATTGCCTTGTATTTGAATGCTGAGGATACCTTCTTTCCCCATATGATAAGCATCTAAATCACCTACAATCAATCACTATTGAAAAAAATTATGCATCAGTCTTCTACCAATCTATATTCTGGGAAATTTTTACATACAAAGCATTTGTTATCAGAAATCATTGTCTAAGGCAAATGCCACTTCTGCTTTGTACCCCATATATTTTTTTCAATAAATAGAGCTGACTCTCTGGTCAGAGCAGAGATGCCTGACCAGTGATCAGAAAGAAGCTGAGGCTCTCTCATTCCCTCCCCCTTTCCCCAACTCTCATCTCTCTCATGCTGACACCATCCATCCTTCAGGGAACCCTGGACCTGCTGGAGCTGGACTCTGGCACCTTCCCAAACCTCTTCATTCCTCAGTCACCAATTCAGGACACACCACTATGGAGAATTTATAGGGCATTGCAGAAAACCTTGAAACTGTTTCTCTGCTGACCAACAATTCTATATCCTTGAGGAGGTGGACGGGAGTGGGGGCAGCACTGAACACAATAAGAAAAGAAAATAATATCAAATACATGGAAAAGCTAAAAATGCATTGGGCCAGTCTTCTTGAGTTTCTACCTCATGTTTTATTCTTTCACCTTACATATTTTCGAGTTACATTACCATTTGGATTATAGCTGTTAGAGTTGTTCGCTTATTTATGCTAAGTTGACTTTTCCAGACAATACAAAGCAAAGGGCAAAAGACTTCAACTTCATTTCACAATCAAAGTTCAATCACTATCTGGACTATCTATTGTTAAACTAACTTTAATAATCAATCATTGGATGAGTCAGGAATTTGAAATGAAATGTATAATAACATATAATTAGTGACTGTTAATGCAACAAGCCTTTGCAAGAAACACATCTGGATACACTTTGGTAAAATTGTTCAGTTTGCACCTTCCAGCCATTCCCTTGCTGTGATTATACTCAAACTGTAGCCATCCATGTCTTTGTCTTGGGAATGCCTGCATATGAGCTGAGTTCATTACAGGTAATAGAGAAGACAGCAAGAGTGGCGTAGGGGAGATATCTCTGGTATTCTATTGTTATTGTTGCTAGAATTCAGACTTGAGTGTCAGGTTTGCCAGTTATTGACATAGAAGTTATAAGCTTTGGAAAATGACTTCATGTTCTCACCTCCTTTTACACATTTGTAAAGCAGGGAAAAGGTCAATGTGAAAACCAAATGCTTTAAAGTACATTATAGTGTTTGAAAATTATAAAATATAAATATATGTTTTCATCATTTGATCTTGAGGTGGTAAATATGTGTCACTGATGCCAGCACTATTCTACAGCACACAGCAAATACTGCTAATTGATTATAGCAGTCTTTTCAAGGAATGTATGTGTGTTTTTATGCTTATTTGCTTACATATTTATATTTAGAGCACTTCTCAACATAGCTCCCCAGATGGTCCCTAGCAATTATCCAGAGATGTACATGAAATAAACTTTCTTTCTCATCTTAGTTTAATTCAGCAAATTTCATTTGTATTTGGAGAAGTTATGATTTATTCATTGAGTCAGCAAACATTAAGTACCAGGAATGGTACTGGGTTTGACAGAAATATGAAAAGAGTATATTTCTGATCTGGGAGCTCTCAATCTGGTAGAAGAGCTGGTATAGGAGTTAAACATGATTACAGTAGGGTGATTAGTACCGTAATGAAAGAAGCAGAGGAGAAAATGCTTATTTATGCCTCATGAGGTTAAAGATTTGATTAAAGCAGCCCTCTGGGCTGCATGTGTGATTTTTCAGGAACTGTCCCTTAAGTGGACAGTAATAAGGAGAGTGTCCAGAGCCATGAGGTGATCTGTACTAAGAATAAGAAAGATAGGTCCTTATATTCCAAGTTTTCTTGAACCTATACTGTGGGACATGTGTATTTCAAAGGAATATTTGGTAATAAAAGGTGCCAGTATAGAGACAGGGAGTTTATTTAAAAAAAAAAAAAAGGAGAGAGAGAGAGAGAGAGAGAGAGAGAAACTAAAAGCCAAACCAACAAATAAAACTACCATAAAGAAAAAGTCAAACTGCAAAAGCAGATTTGAATGGCTATAGTTTTGGTGAGCTTAATTACATTTTCAAAAAATAATTAGAAAAATAAGATCATTAAAGACAAAGGTTCATCTATATCTGTAAGAAGACCTCTTGTTTTAAGTGGCATATAGCTACACTTGTTCTAAAAATAATTTGTAATGGAAGCCTAAAACCTGGCATAAGTTTGCCAGTTGTTAGTTTCAAAAAGACCAAATTAAGTCCAAAGTTAGCAGAAGAAAGGAAACAATAATGTTCAGAGTGCAAATAAGTGAAATAGAGACCAAAAAAGATCAGTGAAAATAAAAGCTTGTTTTTCAAAAGTTAAATAAAATTAACAAAACTTTAGCTAGACAAACTAAGAAAAAAGAAGACTCAAATAAAATTAGAAAATAAGACATTACAACTGATACCACAAAAACACAAAGAATTATAAAAGCTTACCATAAACAATTATATACCAAAAGGCTAGGTAACCTAGAAGAAATGATATCCTAGAAACACAAGATGCCAAAA
>NC_043709.1:52388590-52389753 GCF_006229205.1 Suricata suricatta
GGGGTAAATACCCAAAGGAAATGAAAACAGTATATCAAAAAGATATCTGCACTCCTATGTTTATTGTATCATTATTCACAATAGGCAAGAATGAGAATCAACCTAAGTGTCTCCCAGTGGATAAATGCAGAGACATGTGGGCATTTCTATACGATGGGGTATTATCAAGACATAATAAAGAAGGTAATTTTTCCATTTGCAACAAAATGGATGGACCTTGAGGACATTATTCTTAGTGAGATAAGCCAAACAAAGAAAGGCAAATAGTGTATATTACTTATATGTAGAATAAAAAAAAAGGCTAAACTTGCAGAAACACAGGTTGATGGTTATCAGCAAGAGGTAGTGGAATTGGGAAAATATTATTTAAGGGTAAAAACATACAAGTAGTAGATAAGTGCTGGAGATCTAAAGCACAGCACAGTGTTTATCATCAATCATATTATATTGTATTTCTCAAAATTGCTGAGAGACTAGATCTTAAATTTTGCACCACACAAAAGAAATGATAATTATGTGATACGATAGAGATGTTAGCTAAAGGTAGGGAGGAATCATGTTGCACTACACAGATGTATTTAATCAGCACATTGTACACTTTACATTTACACAATGTTATGCCAACTATATATAAATACGAATGTCTTAGACAGTAACATATTCTAGACATCAAGAATACAGATATGGGGGTGCCTGGGTTGCTTAGTCAGTTAAGCATCTGACTTCAGTTAAGGTCATGATCTTGCAGTTCATGGGTTTGAGCCGTGCATTGGGCTCTGTGCTGACAGATCAGAGCCTGGAGCCTGCTTGGGATTCTGTGTTTTTCTCTCTCTCTATCTGCCCACCTCCCCCTCCTCCCCCCCATTCATTCTGTATCTCTGTCTCTCAAAAATGAATATTAAAAAAATTAAAAAAAGAATACAAATGAGTTACATAATGTAATGTGAGTGTGTTTAAAGGGAGAGAGATCATTCAAATCAATAAATAATTGTCAGTTTCTATAATTCATTATAATAGACATTGAGTGAGGATTTTCCACTGTGATTTTTACATGATTTTATTCCAACCTCCTCAACACACAGCTGTTCTTCCTCACCCTCTTTTGCAAAACACAATGATCTCTGGTGGTGTAATATACCCTCCTACCCATTCTTTCAGTGAAG
>NC_043709.1:52389853-52408064 GCF_006229205.1 Suricata suricatta
TCTTTCCCCCCCTTTCCCCTTCCCATGGTCCCCTGTTAGGTTTCTCCTGTTAGACCTATGAGTGACAACATATGGTATCTGTCCTTCTCTGCCTGACTTATTTCGCTTAGCATGACTCCCTCTAGGTCCATCCATGTTGCTACAAATGGCCAGATTTCATTCTTTCTCACTGCCATGCAGTATTCCAGGAGTTTCCAAGAAACCACAGTTCTTGATCCATTCATCAGTTGATGGACATTTAGGCTCTTTCAATGATTTGGCGATGGTTTAAAGTGCTACTATAAACATTGGGTTAACATCTGGGATTGTGATGCCTCCTGTTTTGGTTTTCTTCTTCAATATTACTCCACTATTCAGAGTTTTTTGTGGTTCCATACAAGTTTTAAGATAATTTGCTCTAGCTTTGAGAAGAATGCTGGTGCAATTTTGATGGGGATTGCATTGAATGTGTAGATTGCTTTGGGTAATAATGACATTTTAACAATGTTTATTCTTCTGATCCATGAGCACGGAATATTTTTCCATTTCTTTGAGTCTTCTTCAATTTCTTTCATAAACTTTCTATAGTTTTCATCATACAGGTCTTTTACATCTTTGGTTAGGTTCATTCCTAGGTATTTTATGGTTCTTTGTGCAACTATGAATGGGATCCATTTCGTGATTTCTCTTTCTGTTGTTTCATTTTTGGTGTATAAAAATGCAACCGATTTCTGTACATTGATTTTGCACCCTGCAACTTTACTGAATTCATGGATCAGTTCTAGAAGTCTTCTGGTGGAGTCCCTCTGGTTTTCCATGTAGAGTATCATGTTGTCTGCGAAGAGTGAAAGTTTGACTTCATCTTTGCCAATTCTGATGCCTATTATTTCCTTTTGTTGTCTGATTGCTGATGCTAGGACTTCCAGCACTATGTTTAGCAGTCTCCTGCTATGTACCTAGATATGCCAGAGATGGAATTCTGTCTCTTGGTGCAGAATACCTATTTGGAATGATGTATAGGTTTGTATTAACATCAATGAAATCAGCTTAATATTAAGATTAGGATAATTCTGTTCCTAAATTCCTCTGCAGTATTCAAAATTCTAGTTGAAATCTTCTGTATATTATATTATTTGCTCCCCTGACTCCTTTTTCATTTCCTCCTAACAAATTTCTCTTCATTGTTATTGCAGAACAATTTGATGATCACTTTTGTTGTCCTGAAAGCTGCCCAAAGGGGTTTACCTTTTCCCTCAATGACTTAAAAATGTGCTTCAAAATAAAGACAATTTTCTCTATAAGAATTCTGATGTCAGCTTTTAAGTTAAATATAACTATTTTCATTTATTTGAAAATGTGTTCATATAAAAGAACAAGGTAAAACCAAAATAAGTGAAGGAATGAGGTTATAAAGGGAAAATAAGTTTAGGTTGAAATAGGTATAAGACTACAGTACAAAATGCACATTGTAAGGTCCCATATGTTTCTTGGAGGAAGATTGAACATTTCTGTTCTGTGTAAATTTGTCAGGCTCTAATCCAGGGAGTGGAATGTACAAGATAGCATAAGAGCAGGTGGCCAACTAGGGCTATAGGCTTGAGGGAAGACAAGAATGCTGATTATTTTCAATAAGATAAAAAATATATTGGAGCTCATCAAGTGAGAATCCTGGGAAAGACAATTATGGGCAAAGACATGAAATAACAGTGTCCTGGGTGTAGGTTCAAGGAGCATCAGAGAGACAAGACATGGATCAGAAGAAATGATGAGGGCAGGTGAGAGATGAGGCTGGAAAACAAGCTTAGCTCTGGTTATGAAGCTCTTGGGTGCTTATTATTTATCCTCAAGTCAGTAGGGGGTATTAGGGAAGACTTTTTAAATAGTGCAGAGACCTAAAAAGATTTATATTTAGAAAGTTTATTCTTATATTCTACAAATTATAAGTCAGTCTATAAAATATTTTTGATGTTTCATCAATTTGTAGGCAGAATTCTTTACTTGGAATAAGAGGGGAGAAGGATTTTTTATGTTCTTGTATGTGTGTGTGTGTGTATGTGTGCACGTGTGTAACTCCAAGTAGGAGCTGATGTTATAAACACTGTTTTCAGATTAAACAGAAAAATATTTACTTTGACTAGAGATAGGCATTTTTGGTTGCACACAGAAAGGTGGATCACCGATTCTTTTTTCTTTGTTTGTTTAATTTCTACATTAAAAAAAACATACAGGGTACAAATATCAGATATTTGTTTTGGAAGCATAGGCAGATGATCTTATAATATTTAAGTTATTGAGCTTAGGTTTTGGACAATTTATTCATAGGTGACTGGCATTCCAGTTTGTGGTTTTCTATAATTCTGTAAGAATACATCTTCTCGTCACTAGCAGACTAAATTACTAAATATTATTAACATAGCAGGTTGAAAGCATTTGGCCATAAAAAAGCAAATAGACATCTTCTGATACATATTTGAAAAGTTCACTATCTCTTCCAATCATAATTCAATTTTACTAAAAACCCATCAAATAAACTAGAGCATTCAACACATTCTGTTCCTACAAATGGTTAATCTTTTTGGCATCTTTGATGAAGTGAATCAATGTGATCTTACTCATGATAATAGAAAATACTGCAAGATGTTAACAATTATCACATTGAAGTAAGAAATAGGATGCATGTGATTATTTGCTCTGTTCACATTTTGTAGAAATTCTAGATTAGCTAGAGAAAAAGGTTAGCCAAGAGGAAACTGTGAAATTATTTAATTCAGAAGGGTTTAAAACTTATTTATAATGGTGTAATGGGGGTTGGGAAGTGTTATTGGAAGAGATCAAGATCGAATGGGAGAAAAATAGGCTCAAAAGTGACACAGGCACAGAAGGAAATTCAGTCATACTGACATCTTATTATGTCTGAGATTCATATTTCTAATTCCTGACATATTATGTTAAATTTGAGCTAATGTATCATTAAGGATGTTGTTTTTGTTAGGTAAAATGAATTACAATAGCATGTACAGGTGAGGAATAATGGTGGGCTAAGAAAAAAACCAAAGATTATATCATAATTTACTTTTCTTACTGAGTTCTGTTGAGGAGACTAAATGTATTGGGTGAAAGATCCTTAGGGAGCAACTATTTCTTTAATCCATCCCAGTAATAATGCAGATTGTATTCTGACTGATCTTTCTATAATGTTTAAAATATTAAGAAACATGAAAATATTATGTTTATGTAGGTAGAATTCCCAATAACAAAATGCACTGTTATTGATATATTAAGAGTATCCTACAGCATTCTAGGAACAAAGGAGTCAACTGAGAAGTCTTATAAAGCCGACTTGTGAGACTAAATGGATATTCTCAGTCAGTGTACCCAATGCACTAGTGTAGGTTACTGGTGTGCCAAATTATTGATCCTTTTTAGCTACTGAGGCCTTAGAGGCTTTGAAACTGCTGAAGTCCCAGGATGATAACCAAATAACAACTTGCTCTGCCCAAAGGCAAAGGACAAATATTATTACTATATTCAAGTCTGAGAAGCACTGAAAGAAGACTTAGGGTGAACATGAGGAAAGCTAAGGTAAGAATGGCTTTTCTAGCAAAGATTAATGTAAAGAATCAGAAAGATCAGGGTTTAGTCTCAGCGTCCCTAAATTCATGTTGACTCAGTTTTGTCAACTGCAAATGGTGTCTAAAACTTCACCGACTTCAACAATTGTTTTGAGGATGAGATAATATATGAAAAACCCTTTCTACAACTGCACAGAGCCACATGTGTGTGAATACATGCAGGCTGATACTTCCCAGGTCCACTGACCCTTTAGAGCAAAATAACATTTGAGTGACTGTTCACCAATGCCTCAAAGATGTATGAATATACATTCGTGTTATTAGATTTAGGGTACTACCATGGAAAGGTGAGGGGTTTACAATGGGACAGACTTGGATTTAGATCTTGGCTCTTGAGCTATGAGTAAAATATTCATTTTGAACTGCTATAGTATTTTCTGAGCATTGACACAAAACAAATAATTAAAAATAGTCTTTGTAAGGTTATTTATAATGTTTTTTTTCTGTCTACCTACCTATCTATGTATGTGCACAGACACAATACCTTCTTCATGTATAAAATGGGGATAACAGTA
This sequence comes from Suricata suricatta, assembly GCF_006229205.1. Taxonomy (NCBI): domain Eukaryota; kingdom Metazoa; phylum Chordata; class Mammalia; order Carnivora; family Herpestidae; genus Suricata; species Suricata suricatta. The sequence continues at coordinate 52,393,980 of NC_043709.1, forward strand.
CCTATATGACAAGATTATTTTGATAGTGAAAATCAGAAATAACATGTAATAATGTAAGTACTATGTCACCTACTCTTGGCTCTTTCCCCTCTGTGGTCTTCATCCTGGTCATTTTACCATAGAGTTTTTCAACTTCAGTACACTGATATAGTGAGATGGGTAATTCTTTGTTGTGGAGGTCTCTTCTATGCTTCTCATCATGTCTCCAGGCATCACCAAATGTCCTCTAGTGGAAAAACAGCCTTCTTTTGAAAACTATAGGGTTTTCCAGGTTAAGAAATCATTCCCAAAAGGGAGTTAATTGACCGGTGCTATGATGTACTAACCTTAAATTAGTTATAAATGATAAAGATCTCAAAAGAGGATCCAAAGCTAACACTCCAAAGAGATGCCCATCCTCTGACAGACAATGGTTAAAAAAAAAAAAGGAAAAGAAAAAAAAAAAGGTAGTGGGTACCTGAATTCTCTCTCGTGGTTAGTACTGACGGATACTGGACTCTATCACTATTTTTATATTATTATGATCATTATCATTTTAGTTATACTGGGTAAATTGAACTGAGGTTGTGATTAACTGATTAATTGATCTCTGAAATCAATTGCATTTAAAAGTTCCATATGCATAGGACAGAACAAATCACAATAAATTTAGATCATAAGGAGATGAAGATATAACACTGTGATCTGTGTTGCCATTTTGTAATAGAGCCATCTATCATAAAGTGGATTTAGTCTTTCTTGCTGTCTGTTTTAGCATTCTGGAGCAGATTGTGCAGCAACAAGAACCGTGGCAACAAATTCCCCATTGTGTAGCATTCGTTTCTAAGGCTGAATCAGGATCATTCCCTTCCTAGGTCCCATTAGTAAACCCCTGCATCCTTTGAGGCCTACATCTACTAGGTAATAATAGAGCAGGAAGTTAAAGATGGTACACAGGAGGGCATGGGATTCTGATATAAACGATTTTCTTTTATCAGGCACAGTAGATGAGAGGGAAGAATGAAAGATGTATGTGTTTTACATGTTTAAAGATGTGGTCTTCCAGGCACTAAACCATATAAGGAAGAATCAGACTACATTTCACTGAAACAAGGTTTTTATATTTCTTATAGAGAATCAAGGAGTGAGGGCATAGATTCACCTTTGTTCACAAAGTGATACTTGGTGAATTCCTATGAATCAATACAAGTGGGCTGTTTCATTTTATATCTGTTTAGTGTAAGCCTAACAGTGGTTACTTAACAGCAGCCTAATAACCAAGGAGCAGAAAGAAGGGTAATCTATATTTTATTTCTACTGACAATCCTGTACCAGGTTGCTTTTATCTTATTAAAAAGAAACAAGGTGGTATCATCAAGATGGCGGAATAGGTGGTTCCTGACTTCAATCCCACTCACAAAAAACAACTAAAAGCTATCCATAGACAAGGCACAGTAGTGAAAACCCCAAAACCCAGGGGTTAGGTAGAATCATCTCCTAGGACTGAGGCTGAGAAGAACCACAATAGAAGGGTAACAGGAACGGTTTAGCTCTGATTGAATTGCTCCTTCCCTAGGACAGCAAAGTGACATACAGAGGAGTCCCTCAGCCTAGGATTTCTCCAATGGGCAAAGAGAGCCAAAGGTAGACATCCTGTTCCACAGAATTGCAGGATGCTTTCCAGGAGGGCCACTTGGGTCTTGCCTCACAGGGACCACTGAAATAATTGGAAGCCTTGGAGCCCAGCCTACAGGCAGGCTGCAGAGCTCCATGGAACAGCTGAGCCCAAACTATTAGTCCGGCTCATTTGTCTAGCATAGCCTTTGGTGTCACTCAAACAGGAAGCCTGGATAGTGACCCTGCCCAACCAAACAGCACAACCTCCACCCACAACTAACTATGGGGCACAGGTAGCGGCCACATATGACCAGAGAGCCAAGCCTCAATGTGAGCCTGTCCAACACCAGAGCACAGCCAGCACTTGCCTAATGATGGAGCTCAGCTTGTCTCTCTCTTGATCTTAGAGCACAGCCTGAGGCTCTGTCTGATCATGAAGCTCTACCTGAAGCCTTGCCTGAACAGTGTCCAGACAGCAGTACTATCTGCCTGAGGAGCACAGTCTGAGACCCTATCTGACCAGGAGTAATTGAAGGCTCCCATTTATAGTACCAATTCACTGCGAACTGCAACCAATGGTACCACCCTGCTAGGGAACACACTCTGTGACTACACTCACACAGAGATGATTGTGGAGCCCAGCTAGTAACCCAATTTAAAATAGGAAGTTATAGCTATCAGTAATGACTTTGTGTATGTGGATTAAATTCCCTAATCAAAGACAGAATGGCTGAATGGATTAAAAAGTCAAGATACAGTGATATGATGCCTACAAAAGACTCACTGTTGCCTTAAAAGACAGGCATAGATTGAAAGTGAATGGATAGAAAAAGATATTCCAACCACATACTAACTAAAATAGACCAGAGGTAACTATGTAGGATAACTTGGAGATACTGCAGGTTTGATTGCAGACCACTGCAATAAACTGAACACTGCAATAAAGTGAGCCAAAGAATGTTTTTGGTTTCCTAGTGCATATAAAAGTTATTTATACTAGAGTAGAGTCTATTGATTGTCCAATAGTGTTATCTAAAATAACAATGTCTATACTTTAATTAAAAAACACTTCATTGCTGAAAAATGCTAACCAGCATCTGAACTTTTAGCTAGTCATAATCACTGATCATAGATCACACAATAAAATAATGAAAAGATTTGAAATAGTGTGAGAATTACCAAAATGCAACAGAGACATAAAGTAAGCACATGTTATTGGAAAAAAAATGGTGCTGATAAAATTGCTTCATGCAGGGTTCATATGAACCTTCAATTTGTAAAATCCACAGTATCTGAGAAGTGCAGTAAATAGAAGTGCAATAAAACAAGGTATGCTTCTACAGTTGCAGACAAAATAGACTTTAAGTGAAAAATGGTCACAGGAGACAAAAAAGCTCACAATACAATAATAAAGGGATCAATTCATCAAGAAAATATAACTATCGTATATATTTATGCACCCACATTGGATCACCTAATACATAAAGCAAATACTAACAGAACTAAATGAGAAATATAAAGGAATACAATAATAGTGAAAGACTTTTGTACCCCCACTCTCAACAATGGATTGATCATCCAGACAGAAAATCAATATGCAAATAGTGACATTGAACAAAACCATAGACCAAATGCACCTAACAGACATATATAGAACATTCCATCTCGTAGCAGCAGAATCAGAATTTCAATTGCACATGCAGCATTACCCAGGTCAGATCTTAGGTTGGCCACAAAACGAGTTTCAACAAACTTGAGAAGTTAGAAATTATATCAAGTATCCTTTATGACCATAATGATATGAAAATAGAAAGCAATAATAGGAGGAAGACTGAAATTTTTATAAATAGTGGAATTAAACAACACAATCCTGAACAACCAATATTTCAAAGAAAAAAATAAAAAATAAATATCTTAAAACAAAAATGAAAATACAGTACACTAACTCTTATGGGCTGTAGCAAAAGTAGTTCTAAGAGGGAAGTTTATAGTGAAAAACACCTACATTAAGTAAAAAGAGAGATCTCAAACACCAACATAATATTACACCTGAAACATCTAGAAAAAGAACAAATAAAGCTCAAAGTTAGCAGAAGGAAATAACAAAGATGAGAGGAGAAATAAATGAACTACAGACTAAAGACAATTAAAAAGATAAACGAAACTAAAAGCTGATTTTTTTCCAAAGATAAACTAGGTTGACAAGATTTTAGCTAAATTTACCTGAAAAGACCCAAATACAATTAGAAATGAAGGAGACCTTACAACTGATACCATAGAAATACAAAAGATCATAAGAGACTACTATAAACAACTGTATGCCAACAAGCTAGACATCCAGAAGAAATAGGTAAATTCCTAGAAACTTATGGCTTTATAAAACCAAATTCTAAAGAAATAGAAAACCTCGACAGATCAATGAGAAAGAGATTGAATCTATAATCTAAAACCTTACAACACACCAAAAAAAGCCCCCAAAAAACCTTTTGCTCAACCAAAGAAACCATAAACAAAATGAAAAGGCAACCCACTGAATAGGAAAAGGTATTTCAAAACAAGATAATCAGTGAAGGGTTAATATCCAAAATATATAATGAATGTATACAACTTAACATCAGAAAAACAAACAATCTGATCAATAAATGGAGAGAGGACCTAAACAAAAATTTTTCTAAAGAAAACATACAGATAGCCAATAGACAAAATAAAAGATGCTCAGTATCACTGATCATCAGGGGAAATGCAAATCAAAACCACAATTAGATATCACCTCATAACTGCCAGAGGGGCTAGTATCCAAAGGATAACAGAGAAATAACTATTCATGAAGATGTGGGGGAAAGGAACCTTTGTACATTGTTGGTGACAATCTAAATCAGTGCAACCACTGTGAGGCAGCATGGAGATTTCTCAAAAAATCAAAACTAGAAATACCATATAACCCATTAATTAATTCCACTACTCTGTACTTACCCAAATAAAATGAAAACACTAAGTGAAAAAAATATATGTACCTGTGTGTTTATTGCAGCATTATTTACAATAGGCAAGATATTGAAGCAACCCAGGAGACTAACAATAGATGAATAGATAAAGAAGGTGTGGGGTATATATAAATAAAATGAAATATTGCTCCACCATAAAAATAATGAAATCTTGGCATTTAGAACAAGAAGGATGGACTTAGAGGGCATTATGCTAAGTGAAATAAGTCAGATGAAAAAGACAAGTATGAAATGATTTGCCTTCAATGTATAATCTAAGAAAAAGCCCAACCAAAGCCAACAGACCCTTAAATATAGTGAGCAAACTGGTGGTTGCCAAAGGGGAGGTGGGTGGGAGAATGGGAAAAATAGGTGAAGGGGATTAGGAGGTACAAACTTCCAGTTATAAAATAAGTAATAGAGATGAAAAGTGCATATTAGGAATAAGTCAATATTGTAATAATATTGTATGGTGACAGATGGTGAGTACACTTTTCATGGTAAGTATTGACTAATGTACAGAACTTTGGAATCACTCACTGTTATACCTGAAACTAATATAACATTGTATGTCAACTATACTGCAATAAAAACAAAACAGTACAACACAACACAAAACAAAACCCTTCACAACAAAAGCTTAGGATTAGTTGTTCTATTGGTGAATTCTACCAAACATTTAAGGAATTCATGTCAATCTTTTTCAAACCTTTCCAAAAAAATTGAAGAGGAGGTGACACCTCCAAACATATTTTACCAGGCCAGCATTACCCTGATAGCAAGGCCAGATAAGGGCACCTACAAGAAACCTACAGACCAGTAGAGGTCTTCTTTAATGAACAAAGATGCAAGAATCCTCAACAAAATATTAGCAGACTGAATTCAACAGCACTTTAAAGGGATCATAAGACATGATCAAGCAGGCTTTAACCTTTGAATGCAAGGATAGTTGATAAGCACATCAGGGGTGCCTGGGTGGCTCAGTGGGTTAAGTGTCAGGCTTCAGTTCAGGTCATGATCTCTTGGTTCATGGGTTCAAGCCCCCATGTCTGGCTCTGCGCTGAGGGCTCAGACCCTGGAGATTGCTTCAGATTCTGTGTCTCCCTCTTTCTCTGCCCATCCCTAAGATCATACTCTGTTTCTCTCTCTCTCTCAAAATTAAACATTAAAAAAATTGAAAAAACATAAGTAAACCAATAAATGTGATATACCACATGAATAGAATGAAAAATAAAAATCATATGACCTTTTCAACTGATGCACGAAAAACATTTGACACAATACATCTTTTCATGATAAAAAACACTCAACAAATTGGGTATAGGTATGTCATAAAGGCCACATATGACAAACCCACAGCTAACATTATACTCAGCAGTGAAAGATTAAAAGCCTTTCTTATATGATCAAGAACAAGAAAAGGGTGCCCACTCTCACCAGTCTTATTCAACACAGCACCGAATGTGCCAGCCAGAGCAATCAGACAAGACAAAGAAATAAAAGGCATCCAAATCAGAAAAGAAGTAAAACTGTCTGTTTGCAGAGGACATGATTTTATATAGAGAAAAGCATAAAGATTCCACCCAAAAACTGTTAGAATAAACAAATTAAGTAAAATTGCCTGACATTAAGCTTTTGATTGTCAGTGCATCCATTTCAAAAGACATCCATCTTAAATAAACATTACCAGCTGTGAGACATAGCTAGTAGCAGAACAATCAGACAGGGAATCTGCAGCCCCCCCTCATTAATTCTCTTTCTATAACCTAGATAACCCCTCTTCTCTTTCCCATGCCCTAATTCACACTCATGCTTCAAATTGGCCAGTAGTAAACTTACAAAACTTCAGACACCCACCTTGGGACCCTAAAACTCTTGGTCCCTTTACCCATGACCTCATTGTGTGGCCTTCAGGTAAGCTGTGCTCTTTATGACCTGTGAGTAATAAATCTAGTTTCTCAAATTTCTCGATGGTTTTTGAAGTTTGTCCTGCAATCAAACTAAGCACTACAAGGGCTGGTCTCGTCACAACACTGGCCCTCATGAGAAACTCTGGGGGCTTACTACTACTAAGTAAGTGCCCGTGTGAGTGCCTTAGGCATTCCTAGTTAATAATATTGTTATTAGTAGATGGAGACAGATGATAATTGGCATAGGGTACAGGATTGTGTCCTCCATGCTGTGGGTCACGGTTAGCTAAAACTTGTGGACTGGATACCAAGGCTATTATTACCACCCAAGGTAAGCCTTGAGGGTAAAGCCTTATGGAAAGGATATTCCAATAGCAAGGAAATAGGGAGACTTGCCCCTGTGACCACAGAGTCTGTGGGTCATCCAAGTACTATGTGTTCTAACCTGATTAATGAAATCGCCTTGCAACACAAAACTAATGGCACCACAAGAGCAGAAATTCAACTTTCCCAAGGTTTGTGTTCTCCATGTGGCTGCCTCGGTCACTGCTATCACTCTTCAACCCCCAGCTTGATGGAATTTTACAGGTCCTAGCCCTAAAGAATTAATGGATAGAAACAGACATCCTAAATGCTTAATGTTTGTGTTTCCTAAAACCGCCAAAGAGGTTCACCAGTTTTTTGATAATTGCAACCCCCCCCATGGAAGTTTCCTGGGGATTGCTTGATTCCTCTGTATACCAACAGGCAGAGGCTCAAGTATTATGCTCCAGAGGCCTAGGGGCTTTCCCCAAGTATCCTGTGAGTTCTGAGCAAGGAGGCAGACCCCAATCCAGAGAGGTCAATTGGGAAACCCTGGAGAGGGAGGTGGCCCCTTAAGAAGAGGGCTCAAAGGGATGTCTTCCACAAATTTTTCCCAATAACAACATGGAAGATCAAGATAACAGGAGAAAACTAGGAAGTAGAAACTGAAATAGAAAATTATACTTTAACTGAAATTCAAACCCTTAAATATTTTTTGCAGCAGCAAGATAAAGGAGCTGATTGGTTACTGCAGGTTTTTGGAACAGGCTCTGAATTGTTTCTTATGGCTGCCCAAATGCACCAACTGGCAGCTATCTCCAAAAACCTTAAAATCCACGGGCTTCTGAATGGCTCAGTCAGTTAAGAATCTGACTTTTGATTTTGGCTCATGGTTCTTGGGATCAAGCTCTAGGTTGGGCTTTGTGCTAAGCCTGCTTTGGATTCTCTCTCTCCCCCTTTCTCTCTGCTTCTCCCTTGCTCTCTTTTTCTCTCTCAAAATAGTAAATAAACATTGAGAAAAAGAATAGTTAAAAAAACAAAAAGCAAAACCCAAACCCTAAAATCCATAACCTTCACCAAGATGCATCAGGGCTGTATGCATGTTCCCTCTGAGATACCACAGATCCGGCACCCCCTCAGCTTTCCCCTCGAATGCTGTAGTACAAAGAAACATGCTTCATGAGGCCCCCTGCCACCAGGAGAAGAGGTAATAGGCTTATCCAGATGCCTAGTGAGGAGGGAGAAGGAAAGAAAGGGGCCCTTAAGGTACTGATATTCATACCAGGGCCCTTCCTCTCCTCACTTGATACTTATTGCCTGGCACTGTGCCTGTCTTTTCATCACATGACTGTCAAGGCTCACAGTGAATGTAAAACATTAGATAAGGCCAGTCTTCTGCTGTGCAAAATTAGCCTGGTCCAAAGGGTTTATCACTTCTATGATCACAGTGACCCAGTGATCCCCTCATCATCTATAACCCTAAAGAGGCTCTATTGGACCAAGTCCAAAGAATTCTTTTTACAGGGTGATGCCTCCAATTACAGGGTGGCACTACTATATTTTATCGGGAGTGCCAAAACCATTCAAAAGGTACTGGAGAGTGTTGAGATGGTTTCCAGACAGGGAGGATATTCTCATTCAGAAGTCCAGATATTCCAGGCTCATTTCCCTCTACCCTCTATGCTCCAGAGAACTTTCCTTTGAGAAAATTTCCCTCAATAAAAGGGCTCCCTACTTCCTTCTCACTAAATCCTTGACCTAATTTTGCCAGTCTTGAGAATACACAGGCAAACTCTACTGGGAGTTATAAAATTTCAGTGTTCCTGGCTAGCCCTGGATCCAGTCCCTGGATCACCAGACAACCAGTTTCTAAACTCTAGTCTCTAAAACTAGTATTCTCCATCTGTAGCCTCTTTCTACTATCTATCCTCTTGCCACACTGCTACTTCTAAACCCTCTGCCCCAAATTCAGTCCCCACTACTTCTTTTTGTATCCTTTCCTTATCTCCAGGACTGGCATTCAATTAAGCCCCTACCCTAGGAAATCAGTGGTTCCTTGGGGCCTGTCCCACCTTCTAGGGACAACAAAAATATATAGTCCTTTTTAGTTCTGTTAAGCACCAGAACCCAAATCACCATCATTCCAGGCAATCTCTCTAAATTTCCAAATGGGAAGCCCTTCAACATAGAGCGCTGTTGGTAAAACAAGCAAAGGTGAACATATCTGTTCTCACTTAACTTTTGTAATCATTCAACTCACAGCTTCCTCTGGTGGTTTCCCCTTGGCTTATTTTTTCCCTTTTATAGACATAGATACATCGATATTATGCCAAGCCACATGGAACAAGCCCACATACTTAGCTTTCTTCATGGGACTCACCAAATGGATGCCAATGACTTCTTCTTCTAGCCAAGATGGTAAACACCACCCAATACCAAATTAAACAGGGCACTGAAGGCCTGTCAAAAAAGATATGCTTGAGATAGAGTCACTAATCTCCCCTTTCAAAAGCCACAGTTGGCCTGTATTTAAGCCAGTCACTAATAAGTAATGCCTTACAGAAACCTCCATGCTCAGATTCCCCCCATTAAGACTCCAATTCCTAATATTATAGAATTGACTGAGGACATTCAATGGACCCAAGGAATGTCCTTTGCAGTTACTGGACCTAGCTAATATGTTTTAATTTGTCCCCACTGTGGAAGAATCCCTGACCCAATTCACTTTCATTTTTGAGGAGACAGGATACATTTACTTGGCTCCCAATGGGATATTTCAAAAGTCCTGCAAATGCACATAACCTCTGTTACCAGAATTTAAAACCTTACAATTGGAAAATTGCCATGTTTTGGCATCATACTGATGGCATGCTGAGGGGTCCCTCTGAGGCGGCAGTACAGGCAAATCTATGCATTCTCACAAGCAATATATACCGACATGGCTGGGTGATCATCCATCTGTCAAGTTTCTAAGCATCATATGATCCTCTTAGAGCTGAGATATTCTCCTAGGTGTCAAACATCAATTTCTCACTATTAAACTACCCACTATACTCAGCCATGACACATACTAGGCCTTTTCATGTTTTGAAGGCAACACATCCCTCATCTCTTACTAATTCTTCACCTGACATACACGATCACATGCAAGTCTGCTACCTTTCATTGGGATGAGCCTCAACTATACACTTTAGAAGCTGCTAAACCGGTACCCTGACAAGACTTATCTTTAGTCCCACCTGTTTTCATCTTTGTTTTTTAATTATTTTTTAGCTTTATATTCTGAGTCAAGTTATTGGCCATGTTTGACTGGAGTCTCTGGACCAAAAATGAGTTTATCTGGCTTCCTGTGAGGTTTAGAACTAATCACTTTACCCAGAAACAGCTCGATATACTCTCCTTGACCTCCAACTCTTGGCATCCTATTGGTTTCTTTTAGAAATCAAGACCCTAATCAGCTTCCATCTAGTACTGCTCTGTTTCTAAGTTCCTATAATACCTGGGTAGAGATGCCTCCCAGCAGACTTAGCACATCCACTGATGCGTCTCTGATGAAATGGAAATGGTACCTTCAAGAGATGGCCAAACCTGACATCAAAGGTTTTTCCATATCACGGAAGGATGTGGCTTCTCCCATACTCAAGCCTTGCCCACAAACCTTGCTGAACTGATAGTGGCACTCCATTTCCTCCTCATCTTGGGGAGCCCTCTAGTACCAACTTTCAGAGATGGACAGGGAGACAGTGCTCTTCACCAGTGATAGTGCTGCCATTGTAGGAAATGCATCTTACTGAAGGGCCATGACATTCCATCTTGCCTCAAAACACCTTTCTAGATGAGGAGAGTACTCCTGGCTCAGTCCAATTAGTGAAACTTGTAGCTGTGCACTTAGCTCTTAAAGAGGTCATAAAAGGAGTCCATTGAATATTAATATTTTCAAAAACTTCTGAGCTGTTGCTAATGGCCTCTTGGTTCAGTGGGGCTGACAGCTGAGGAACAATTTTCTATACAAGGCAAAGCCACTTGGGCATCCATATATGAAAGAAACTAGTAGAACTCCTACCTCTTATCATTCATTACTCATGTTTCCACTCACATCAACTGCTCTATATCAGAAACCATTTTCAACAGTATCATAGACTCCCTCACTTCACTGATACAGGCTCCTCAAGGTCCTGGCCTTTCCTACTGGCTGACTATATGGACCCACACAAACTTATATCACTAGGAAACCCATGCCTTAACAACTCTGGCTTAAGTGAGGGAATTCCCCTTTCTCTGCACCAGTGAAAGTTGGGACACATGATTGCATTCTCTGCTCCCAAAGTAAACAATAGAGACTATCCAGATGGGGATATACTTTCTGGGGAGACCAACCATATTCCCACCGGCAGACTGATTTTATTCTCTGACGCTCTATTTTTCCTGGGGTTTTCAGATACAATGACAATCATTGATACCTAACATGGGCCTCCCTTTGGCAACTCTCACCTACATTTCCACTTCAGAATAGGAAATCTGTTTCCTTACTAAATATTTTCTGGTTCCTTTTGGATTACCAGATGTTGATTCTGATCAAAGTATCTACTTCATCTCCCAGAAGATTCAACAGTGAGCTTTCCAACATATTCTTTGAACTTCCATCTAGGCTACCACCCCCAGGTGACTAGACCCATTGAGTATTATAATAACCTTAAAGACACAGTTCTTAAATTACTTTCAGACGTGTGGTCCCCAAAATGGACTGAACTCTTACTCTAAGCCCCTTTAATTCTGCTCACCTGGCTCACTTCTCACCTCTGGGGTCTTCATACTGCACATACCAACTGTTCCCCACCCCTTAGAATTACAGTTTGATTGTCTTTGGAAGTCCTTAAGCCTTTACTCTCCAAGAGGATGTCCTTTTTATTTCATCTTCTGACTCACTGTTCCCTATTTGCTATGATTTTTTCATCCTCTCATCACTTCCATCTCAATGGCAATGGGATACAAGGCAAATAATCTAATAGGATCCTCTCATCACTGAACACTCCCTAGGTCAAAAGTCTGCCAAGTTAGTGTGAGATCATTTCTTTGGGGACCTTAACAATGGTTAGGACTCTCCAAAGGCAGCAACCTCCATGCCAGCTACTTTGCCTGAATATAGTATCTATAAAGGCTGGCTAATGAAACTGAACTCCCCTACTAATTCACAGGAAGTGGACATCATCACCCCATGATCAACCAGTGGTACAGTTTGGGCCTCTGCAAGAAGGAAAGAAAATCTCTGCCATATTTGGATCCCTATTTAGACATGAGAGCGAGGGGAAAAAAACTACAAGTCATAGCTTACTCCATGCTAGATGAGGTAATCCAAACCTTCTCAAAGAGCACCATATTCAGTCATTAGTAACATCCAGAAGGAACCTGGCCCAAGCTCATCAAATGTTGGTGCTCTATAAGGCTTTGTGCAGCCCAAGTGATGAGTTACTAGAAGACCCCTTGGGACTAATCATTACCTAAAGCCAATGTTGAAACAATACCACTCCAGCTTCCAATTGCTCCCACAAGGTGGTAAAGAGGAGAATATTGGAGAGTCCTGATGGAAGAACTTAGGACAGCATGCCACTGAGCAAAGGGAGTGAATCTTTATACATGCAATGGACCTTCTGGAGGTGATGCCTAAATGATATTTGCTATTCTCCCCACCTCCAAATACATCAAATGTTGCTACAAGTGAAATGGCCCTATGATTGTTTATACATAAAACTCAGCTGGTTTTAGAGACTGTGATCCTGTAATCTTTCAGTCATTCTCATGGGTTGGTCTTAGGAATGCCTCAATAGCATACATAAGATCTGCCTTAGCCCAGGTTATAGATACTACCTAGAATCTTTGTACACTTTGAATGAATTCCTCAGGGAGTGCAAGGGAAGCACCTGTTCCTATGCTAAATGTGCCCCTAACAACTCCAGGGACCTCTTAAAAATCTGTTTCACTAACCACAGTTATGCAGATAGGCTTCTCAGACCTCAGGGAAGCCTCAAAGTTGTATCAAGCTAGTCTGTTCTCAACCCATGACCATTATCACAACTAGAGAGCCACATAATAGGAGGGTCATCCAACCCCTTGGTGACCGCCACTCCAGAGGATCTCAGCCCCAAATGAGACAGACTCATCACTGGAAAGGACATCACCCAAGATGACATCATCCCAGCTCAAGAGTTCATGGTTGGAGATGACTATGTCCTAGCCCAAGTGGTCATCATTGGAGATGACTATACCCACTTTATCAGAGATGACACCCCAGTGACGTATCACTGCATCAGAGATCTTACGACTCACTCAGATGCCCACCACCCCCACCCCCACTCCAGTTCACTCAGCAAGTTACCACAATGGGGGCTAAAGGTTTCTGGGAACAATGGGTTAAATATACTGCTCTGATGGAATCAAAGGACCCACTGAAATATTATTTTTATGAATTTACCTTGTGTTTGTCTGCTGACCCTACCCAAGATGCCCATTTGTCAAACTGCAAGTGTCTCTTCCATTAGCCATAGGGCAGCATTGTATCATACATATCTCCCCACTGTGGCAGGCCAAAATGTTCATTTGGAACCAGACAGCTCCTCTACCTAAAAATACCACCCATTTAGATTACTCATCCTTGTCTATACCCTCTCATCTTCAGTTTCTGTATGCTTATATGGGAATACCCAACCAAAACTTCTGCTGTTCTCCTGCTTTTTTCAGTTATACTGCAGGATTCACATCATCAACCACTGTTGGTCACATATCTGCTGAACTTGCCTCAAGTACTTCCCTTTGATAGCACGATCCCATACCACAAATAACCCCATGCTATCATGACCACTTCCACTACTCTTCCCCCTAGACTTTCCACACTGCTGGAAAAATGCTTCATAAAGACCACTAACATTTATTTTTATTTATTTTTTTCCATAATATTTTATTGTCAAATTGTTTTCCATGCAACACCCAGTGCTCTTCCCCTTAAGTGCCCTCCACCATCACCACCACCTCTTTTCCCCCCTCCCCCTTCCCCTTCAACCCTCAGTTCATTCTCAGCATTCAATAGTCTCTCAAGTTCTGCATCCCTCTCTCTCCCCAACTCTCTCTCCCTCCTCCGCTCCCCCTGGTTCTCCATTAGGTCTCTCCTGTTTTCCTGTTAGACCTATGAGTGCAAACATATGGTTTCTGTCCTTCTCTGCCTGGCTTACTTCACTCAGCATGACACCCTCAAGGTCCATCCACTTTCCTACAAAGGGCCATATGTCATTCCCTCTCAT
>NC_043709.1:52408164-52428218 GCF_006229205.1 Suricata suricatta
CACTCCATCGTAAATATATACCACATCTTCTTGATCCATTTGTCAGGTGATGGACATTTAGGCTCCTTCCATGTTTTGGCTATTGTTGACATTGCTGCTATGAACTTTGGGGTACATGAGACCACTAACATTTATATCCTGTGGGCTGAGAGAGCTGTGCATGAACTGGATGTCAGAGATGGCTAGACCTGTGATTTGGCCTCCAAATGACTACATCTCATCATAGATTCTTACTTTACTGATATACTCAACTTCAGCCAATTCTACTGACCACCACTACCTTTACCCTGAGCTTCCCTTTAGTTAGATGTCCCAACTATTTTCTGCCCTACCTACTCCATGAGGTTCATTTTGGGATGCATTTGAGGTCACCTTGGTGAGTCTGTGCCCAGGCAAAAACAGCTCTTGGTCCACATACCCCTTTAATTATACAACTAGAATCACATAGTGCAGGTAGCCAATGAATAGGCTCACATTTCTGGTTTTACCACCAGATGCTCTGATTCATATTTTACACTAGGAATATCCAATTTCAGGTTTTGCTTCAGGCCCACATTGCAAGGACCTCACCTGGCACACTACACTTCCTCAATCATCAGACTGGCTTCTCCTGGGCTATAGCCTAATGCACTATTGTCTCATTCAGGTTGCCTCTAGAAGTAGTCCTTTCAGGTCATAGGCCTCCTGAATTTTCTGCCCTGACTGGCTACCACTAACCCAGAAGAATCATTTTCATTCCCTTATTCCTGGGAATTTCAATACTCCTACCATTGACTGGACTGGGAAAAAGTAGCAGCCCTAGGCAAACACTGTGATCTAAAGGTTGGGACACAAGAGTTTTCATGTGCTTCATCAGAGTTTTATTTATGTTGTATGATAAAGAACAAAAGGAAATACCTTCTGTAGCTGAGAAGCTTTCATAATCAAATGTTGGAGAAATATAGAAAAGAAAAATGATGAGTGAAAGAAAAATCGATGAGGAGAATCTGGTAAGTTTGTTAACACTTAAAAGCCATATCAAGCAACTGAGATAGAGGTATAGGAAAATGATGGCTCTGATAGAGATAAAGAAAAATCAGTAGGAACTAAAAAACATTATGTGAAAAAAAATGGCTTGGCAGAATATAAAGTTAATGACTGAGAATCAGGGCTGTTGAGTGATTTTAGAGGGTCCTTAATGCAGGGTAGGAAAAGGCGCTTCATCTTGGCTGATGAATTAGGAAGAAAAGCTCCCATCTAAATGACAGGCTAAGAACAAGGTACACTTCTGAGTGGCTTCAGCTTCTCTCAGAGCACAGGGTTTGACAAGTGAAGCATGGGTTAATATTTGGTTATGATGGCACGACTTTTTAAATATAGAAGAAAAAGTAAAATAATAATGTCATAACAATGCATAGGATAAATATGTATGGCTTAAAAAGACAGTATGAAATATTTCTAAGTTGAAAAAATAAGAAAGTGAAACAAATGGAACCAGAAGCAGGAATCAAAGATGAAAAAAAGGAGAAATCTTTCCTGAACTAACAAAAAGAAATAAGCCTTTGTAAAGATTAAAAGAATTCACCGTGTTCCAAAAAAAAGTAAATAAAAGAGACATCCTGAAGAAAATTTGAATGCAAGAAAGCAATCTTCCAAGCACTAGGCAGAAATAAAAGAAAACAAACAACTACCAATAGAAAATAATCATGCTGGTCTCAGAATTTTTCTCTGTAACCGCCTGTGTTTGATGATGGTAGAGTAATATTAGTACTATATATTTAAGAGTAAAAGGCAACATTATAAGGAACATATATTTAGTCAAATTGGCATCAACAGAAATGTATTGGCAGTTCTTCTAGGACACAAGAATTATATCACTTTTTTCAAGTGTTATACCAGAAGACTCAGGAAAAAAAATTAAGGCCTAATTAAAGGAGAGTAACAGTAAGAAGGTAGAAATTATGTTTGATTTTTCTCATCATTGTAAATTTCTTTCCCAGTAGAATGTGACAAACATTAGGACCTCAATAACTATTTGTTGACTAAAAAGAGGAATAAATGAGTGGTTTTGAAAAACAAAACCCATTATCAAAGCTATTGCTATTAATGTATTAATAAAATTAATGCAATATACAAATTATTTTTGTAGCTAAGAATATTAAAAGTATAGCAAATTCTTATTGACAAAAGCTATCAGTGAATATGGGAAGACTGAAAAGAGGTACCTCAATTTACAAGGGTAGAAGAATTTGGAGGGGTGCATTTAAAATTTTTTTGGCTTTGAAATTCATTCATTAAGATACCTATTGAACACATGTAAGTTCTTCCTGTGTTTCAAGCAGATCTGTGTCAGAACATGATTCCTGCTTCCAAAGAGCCTACAGTCTAGAACACTACTCTCCAGAATAGTCACATGCCTACTGAGCCTTTGTGGTGTGCTCTAACATAGAGGGTATTTTGCTAAGTGAAGTAAGTCTGACAGAGAAAGACAAATATCATATAATTTCACTTACGTGTGGAATCTAAAACATGAAACAAATGAACAAACAAAATTATAAACAGATCCGTGAATAGAGAAAGCAAACTGATAGCTGCCAAAAAGGATGGAGTTGGGGGAATAGGAAAAATGGGTGAAGGGAAAAGGGAGGTACAGGCTTTCAGTTATGGAATGAATAAGTCACAGGGATGAGAGGTACAGCATAGGGAATATAGTCAATGGTATTGAAATAGTGTTATATGATGAGACATGGTAGCTACACCTGTGGTGAGCATAACATAATGTACAAGGTCATTGAATCACTAATCACCTGAAACTAATGTACAGTGTGTCAACTGCACCTCAAAAAATATATAAAATATACACTGGATTTCAAGGACATAGTTCAAAGATAAGTATGTAAAACATCTCACTAGTAATTTTTATATTGATTACATGTTGAAATGACAGTATTTTAGACAAACCAGGTTAAATTAAATATAGTATCAAATTATTTTTTTATGTGACTATTAGAACACTTAAATTACATGTGTTTTTATTGTATCTCTATGGGGTAGTGCTGGTCTAGGAAAACACATCAGAAACTACTATTATAAGGATGACAATTTAAATGTGAGAAAAAGACTTGCCTAGAATAATTTGGTTATCCATTAAACAGCATTTTTCTTTAATATGTTCACAAATATTCTAACTCTACAAGAAAGTTTTGTTAGTCTCTAATAAATGACTTCTACCAATTCTTTTCCTCCTTGAGGAGAATATTATTCTTCCCCCAAAGTGGGACATTTTCCTCCTAGTCTTGAATCTGAGCTGGACTTCCTAACTTTTTGAGCAATGTAATGCATCAGAAGTCATTTTCTGCAACTTCTGAGACTAGATAAAGTAGGCCTACAAATTCTGCTTGAAATTCTTAGAACAATTTTACTTGGGATTTTTCCATATTGGAACCTAGTTACCACCATGTTGGGAGAAGCAAAAGCCACATGTAAAAACCTTGTGTTGACACTCCAGTTGGTAGGTTCAGCTCAGTCTCTGTCAACAGTCAGGATCAGCAACCAGCTATCAGAGAGAATAACCTCGGGCATCCTCCATGACTGTGTGTTCTAATAACTAGAACCCTGTCCCATTTGACTGAAACTCAGAGACCCACAGCTGAACCCACTCAATAGAACTGTGAGAGAATAATGCTAACCTGTTGTGATAAACCATTAGCATTAGAGGCAGGAATGGGGAAGGGGTATATCCCAAGCCCTTCTGACCATTAGAACTTTCCATTAGTACCTCCTAAGTTAGTGTTTCTCAGAATAGGTTTATGAAATAGTGATACAGAGACCCAGAGATTTTATATATTTTTCAAACACCGCATATATTCTTTTATAATAGGACAACTGGAAGAACAAATAAAAACCATAGAGTAAAAAACAGAAAACTAAAGGAAAAGCAGTCAGTATAAAAATAAAAAACAGTCTGTAAAATGACATTGAACATTTCAGTTATAATTAAGATAACAGTTGATTTTGAATAAGCACACCTATTTTTTAATCACAAAGAAAAAATGAAAAGGTGAGCAGAGATATATTAAGTAAAAGCCATTAAAACTAAAAGAGGGTATTAATTTAAAAGCTGACAAAAAAGGAAAAAATTATTAAAACATAACAAAAGAGTTTTTTATATACCTAAAATTAAACGCCAAAATAAAGTTCTAATAGCCAGAAAACATATTTGAATTTATGTGAATCAAAACATGGAAATAAATTTTATGAATTCAAGAAGAAATGAATAGAAGCTTAAATTACAGTTGAGAAGGTTAGCATCACCATCAGTTTTAAGTGAGAATATCTCACTTATTAGTAATAACATTAATGAAGTTAGTTTAATAGAAACATGTTTAAACCTTCTTGTAAATGTTTATTTATTTTTGAGAGAGACAGAGCGTGAGTTGGGGAGAGACAGATAGAGAGGGAGGCATAGAATCTGCAACAGGCCCCAGGCTTTGGGATTTTATCACAGAGCCTGATGTGGGGCTCAAACCCACGAATGGTGAGATCAGGACCTGCGCCGGTCGGACGCTCAACCAACTGAGATACTTAGGTGCCCCGAAATATATTAAGCTCTATACTCAGAAGCAGAAAAAATATATATTCTTGTTAAATGTCACTGTAGGAGTCACAAAATATGTTTGTAATACTAAACAAACAACCAAAAAAAGCCATCTTGATTTCACAAAGCAGAAACTTAAGGATTTTCATTTTCAGTTTAAAATAAAAAGAGTAGGTAAAAATAATAACTATGACAATCACTATCATCTTATATATTAATGTCTACCATGTGGAATAACCACTCTGTGGAAATCACAATACTTGTGATAATTATTGTATCAACAAACAAAGTAATAAATGAACAGTACTACATACAAAAAAAAAAAGTTATGGGATCTTACCAAAGCTGGTGTTATGGGTAAATTTAAGCCCTATTTTTTTTTTTTTTTACTTAGAAGAAATTTAAGAAAGCCGGAAGTTAAAATGACATAACAATTATAAATGCAAAGATAAAACATTCTGTAAAAGAGAAGTGCTAATTTTAGAGTTTCTTTAGCAAATGTCTATTCTCTGATAAATATAGCCTCAAACAAAAATAGAACTATTACATTTGTGAGATTTTAAAATTTTTAAATGATAAAATACTACTGCAGATATTGTTAAAATATTAAAGTTTTAATTTTCTATAAACATAAATAACGAATGGATGTAACATTTATTTTATTTTATATTTTACAGAATATAAGGAAATGTGGACACAAGTCTATGTATGGAATTTTCATCATTATTTTTTTATATAGTACAAACTTGAAAACAATCTCAATGATCAGTTAGGAAATCTACTGGGTACAGTAAAAATTTGATTAGCCATTAAACAAGGATTGTAATGCAAGCACATTTTTGTTTATGTAACAATAGTATCAGGGATAGACCTCTAGATCAACAATATGGTCAAGGTCCAGGCTCACTTTATCTTTCTGTTCTTCCATTCATAATATATTGGCATTTCACCTCACTCTCATTACTACATAGTTATAAGAAAGCTGTCTGACTTAAAACAAATGCTCATGTTCAAGAAGGAAGGACAAGAGAAAGCAGAAGGTGCTCTCTTCTCCAATCTATTGCTTCATCAGGAAAGCAAAGGCCTTAAGAGTAGTTCTAGCAGCCTACCTCATGACCACAGCTTTGTCACTGCCTATGCTAATCATGAAAGAACTTGTGTACTTGAATAAATGGCTTTTTACACTTGATCTTAGCCAAAAGGCCCAGAAGCAATGAATAAGTGGCTTTGTAAAAAAAACTTTTTAAATGAGATGTGGGCAAAGAAGAAAGAGGAAGGGAATGACTATTTGAGTTGCAACCAAAAGTGTTTGTTATAATGTCCCACATGTAGGAAGGAAGGAAGGAAGGAAGGAAGGAAGGAAGGAAGGAAGGAAGGAAGGAAAGCAGGAAGGAAGGAAGGAAGGGGTGGGGGAAGAGTGCTTACCAAGAAAAAAGAGAACTAAAATAAAGTCAGAAATGAAAGAGGAAACATTACAACTGACGCCAAAGAAGATACCACAGGAATACAAAGGATCATAAGAAACTACTATTAACAGTGACACACCAAGAAATTGGATAGCTTGACAGAAATGGAGATAGAAGCAGACACCTACCAAGACTGATCATGAAGAAACGGAAAATCTGAACAGGTTGATAACTAGTTAAGAACATTGACTCATGAGAAAAATCTCCCATTACAAACAAAAGAGCTTCAGGCCACCTGTGTGGTTCAAGTGATTAAGCATCCAAGTCTTGATTTTGGCTCAGGTCATAGTCTCAGGATTTGTGAGTTCCAGCCCAGCAAGCTCAGAGCCTGCTTGAGATTCTCTGCCTCCCTCTCTGTCCCTCCCCTGTTCACACACACTCTCTCTAAAAAATAACTAAATAAACATTTAAAAAACACACAATGAGGTATTGCACTTGTTTAAATGCTACCATGAAAAAGACAAGAATGAACAAGCGTTAGGAGAAGAAAAGGGAAGCATTGTGCCCTGTTGGTGGGAATGTAAATTGGTGCAGTCACTGAGGAATACAGTACAGCACTTTCTCAAAAAATTAAGAATAGAACTACCATATGATCCACTAACCCCCCTTCTAGGTATATATCAAAAGGAAATCAAATCACTATTTTAAAGACATGTCTGCACCTCCATGTTCACTGCAACATTATTCACAATAACTAAGACATGGAAATAATCTTAAGTATCTATCAACAGATACACACATAGAGAAACTGTAGTGTACATTTATAATCAAATATTATTTGGCCATAAAAAAAGAAGGAAATTCTGCCATTTGCAACAACGTGGATCAACTTTGGGGGCATTATGTTAAGTGAATTATGTCAGACAGAGAAAGACAAATACCATGCTCTTATATGCTGTAATTAAAAAAAAATAAACTCACTGATAGCAGAGAGTAGATTGATGGCTGCCAGAGGCGGGAAGTGAAGGTGCAAGAAGTGTGTGAAGGTGGTCAAAAGGTACTAACCTCCAGGTTATAAGATAATTAAATTGTGGTACATAATGCACAGCATGATGACCAAAGTTAAAAATATTGTATTGAATATTTGAAAATTGCTAAGAGAGTAGATCTTAAAGATTCTTATCATAGGAGAGGAAATAATTATGGAGGGGATGTATGTTAACTAAATTTTAAACTAAAATGTAATCATTTCCATATATATGTATATATATGTATCAAATCATTATGTCATACAATGTATAGAATGTTATATGTCAATTATATCTCAATAAAACTGGAAACAAAAATTAAACACAGTATAACATAATCATTGTTTAAATATTATGCAGCCATTAATTTCATAAAGACTTTTTAATTACACAGTAAATAGGCTATGTTAAATAAAATGTAGGCTATGTAAAAATAAAATGTTAGTTATATATATACATATATATGTATACACACACATATATACGTGAACACACGTGAATTTACAGAAAAATGTGAAAAATATCCTAAAATATTAATGACGGTTCTAGCCAGGTGGTGATATAATGGTCCTTTATGTTTTTTTGTTTGTTCTCTTATGACTTTCCTATATTTAAAAAATATAAACACATGTGATATTTAAAATCAGAGTTTCTTTTCAGAGCAAATTAAGTCCTCTTTCTCACATATAAATTGAATGGAATTTTCTTTTTTGTTCTGTGCGTCCTTTGTGATGACTCGGACAACCATGGCCACATTTTCACTTCTTTGGAGTGATTTAGGCATTCAAAGTTCAAATTCATCCAGATAATGGTTTTAGCATGGCGTGATGACATTTGCTTTGAATGTGTGCATGGGTTGTAAAGCCAACCTGAGGAATCTAAACACTAAGCTGCAATTTTGGTAATTTTGGCGTAAAGTAGAACTGCAAACAGAAAAATTGTACCAAGAGAGGGAAAAATAAACAAAAACACTGGACTAAACTTAATCTGTAATGTGGGAAGGGGTGTTTATGATGACAATTTCTCTGTTATTGCTCCATCACTCTCTCTAAACAATCAAAATAGTTGTGGTAGTGAACGACGACCAAAGATTAAAGTGTATTAGAGTTGTGGTGACAATTTCCACATGGATTCTCTTCATTTTTCCCAATAGGACTGTTTATGATGGATGTGTAAACCCATGTTTTCCATATTATGCCTCAGCTTTGGGTTTTGATGCCATCTCCCTGAATTTTATAGTCAGATTTGGCCTGCAACTCAATAGTTCCAAAACTGTACTTTCTGCATTAAAAATTTTTGTTCATTTTCATGCTGAGTTATTTCAACTCAAAGGATAGATAACATGTGAGTGGTAGGATGCTGCCTCAGGAAAAATCAAACTGAATTCTTCTCAGGTTCCACTGAAGGTTCTATTCCTCACCACCTATAAGATAAGCTTGAAATTTGAGGGTGAAGTGGGGATTTTTTAAAGTTTATTTATTCATTTATTTTGAGAGAGAGGGAAAGAGAGAGAGAGGGAATGTTGGGGGAGGGGCTGAGAGAGAGAAAGACAGAATCTCAAGCGGCTTCTACACTGTCAGTGCAGAGCCTGACGGGCTTGAATTCATGAGAACCCGGACCTCAGCTGAAGTCACGAGTAGGACGCTTAACCGCATGAGCCACCCTGGCACCCCAGGGATTTTTTTTTTTTTGGTAGGGGTATACACTCCATAGAGTGTATGGACTTGGGGACAGAAGTTGGGATTATAGTTGACTTGGAGACTTATTCTGACCTTATTATTGATCCAGTCCATGTAGTTATTCTTGTAACAATGTTGTACTTGAGAATCAATCCCATCTGACTTGAGAGGCTGATTCCTAAAGGGATTTCGTTTCTAACTAGAGTATTTTTTGGTGTACACATATGGCCACACACAAACATGCACACATGTACAGAAATATATATGTATGCACATGCATATATGGGAAATACGGCCTTTCTTCTCCTACTTATCTTTTGTGGTAAATTTTAATTTTGGTTATCTATTAGTCATGTTTTTCTTGACAAAAACTTGAAAGGTCTGATATATTAATGCATTATTGTTGTTATTCTCTAGTATTTCTCAGTGTGTTTTAGTTTTGAATATTATAACATTTTCTCTTTTAAATTGAATGAATCACTCTATTCTTTGAACAATCTTAGAAACACCACAATATGACTGCGTGATTAAGATAAGCATTGCCTTGGATTTTAATTTGTGTGGGAAGCCATGTGGAATAGTTGAGTCAATCTTTATTGAAAAGTCAGTATCTGGCTCTTATTATTAGTTTATTTTTAATTATGACAATGCCAACTAATGATGGTACAACCTATTCTTGTTCCCACAAATTTTCAAAAGTTACAAATAAGATAATCGGATTTTAAGTTTTGGACCTCACTAAATTAGTTGTTTTTTAGAAATGTATCTATCTTATGTTTGCCTGGTTATATGCTGATAATAGTAAAATCTTTAAGGGTCCTATGAAATGAAAGCCTCTTTTTTTTTTTCTGATATGAGCCATCTGAACCACTTATTATAATTTTACAGTCTAACAAAAACATCATAGATATCTCCAACTATGCCCCAGGGTCATTATATATGACTATATATATATGTATATATATGATTCTTAAAATATATTAAATATTATATATCTAAATAATTACAACTTTCAGGTATGTATGTACTTAGTAAGGCTTTGATGGTAACAGAGAAAACCTCTCCTCATGGAGCCACAAAATAAAGATGTAAATAAATTCAAATGCTTACTTTACAAAATGAATATTTTCTGAACAATCTGTGTATCAGTAGTTTAAGATCCCCAGTGACTAAGTTTTAATTAAGCTTTTGTAAAGAGTTGCGTCAATACAGGAATGAAATGTCAGGTCAGTGGCACAGACCTCCTGATACCTATACTCCATATTCTCATTAGAATTTGATATTTTGAATATTCCCCTAATATTTTCATATAGTGTGTGGCATGAAGAGGTTCTGTCATTGAAATTACTCTGATTTTTACAACTCTGCCACCTGTCTCCTGCACACCCACTCACCTTATTGTTGATTTGTCAAAGATTTTACATCTCTCCTTACTTTCTAGAGAATGACTGACGAATGTGCCCTCACAGTTCCTTCTTCTGAAATAAGGGCAAGCGTGTAAAGTTGTCCTCCTGTATTTTTCAGTGTGAGTAGGAGGGTATACTTTCCAGAAATACTTTCCATAATTTAGAAATATGATGGAGATGTTGGCAACAGTGTGAGAAAGTAAGTTGAGTCTGAACTGAAAACAGGTTTAATGAAGAAATTTCTCTAAGGGTGACTGAGCTCTTTTCACCATTGGTAGAGCATATTCCATTTCCATGATTTTCATATGAGTAAGACGGTAACAGGATAGGGTGACCATGGTTGATGTCCACAGAAATAGTACCCAGGCATATTGGGTATGCTTAAATATTTGTTGCATGTTTACCATGTGCCAGGTATTACGCTCGATAACAGAAATAGTGATTTATAAAATATGGTTCTTTTGCTAAACAATGTAAAAACTTGATTTAAAAATGCAGGTAAACAATAATACAGCTGTTGTGACCCACAGGATATGGAATGTGAGTATTTTGAATATGTTCTTTAGCTCCTTCAAACTACTAATGATGTTAAACAGGAAGGTATTTTCAGTTAAGATAACCATCAGAAAAGTATAATTCCTAGCATTAAGAGCAGAACATACCTTCCCATCCAGGCATATTTGGCTAAATTTAAAGTTCCAACAAGGGCTGGGGAAGAGACTGCTTTGTTCACAGCTACAGCCAAACACAGTGACTTGCACACAGCAGATGTTTAAAAGGTATTTGTTGAGTAGTATTACCGAGGATAAGAGATTAGAGGTCTAATTCCCAGTTTAAAAAGTCTTTTCATTACTATTTATATGATTTTGTAAGAACTCTACTCCTGGGTCTGGAGTGCTGGGACACTACTGCGTTATGGGTACTTGTGTGACAGATGGAATAAGTTATTTACCCTGGACTGAATATAAAGCTAACCTGCATAAACTTCCTAACATAACAAAATAGGGTGTTAGTAAAAGATGTAAAGCATGATTTTAATTGTAAGTACTGAGAGAGCCCAGAGGAAAAATATCTATCATCAGCCAAGGGATGGAACCCCAAGCACAGAGAACATAAGTGCATCTCTCCATGGGCAGATGGAGGGGATAGAAACCTACTTGGTAGAAGATCTGACAGCCAAGAAATCTCTAGTCACCACTTCCCATATCATGACTTTATCTAAGTAGGTGGGCAATCTTCATGTGAGCTACTCTAAGATTAAGCAGCTTCCCAGATCACTTTGCAAACTGGAATTTGATTTTGAGAGTCTTTTTTGTTGCTCATCTACCTACATATCCAGAGATACTTTGCACCAGCCTTATCATCACTAAGGTTTCCTTTTTTTCCTTCAGTGACGCAGAATGAGCTTGGTTGAGAAGTTGTATGCCTTTCCTTTTCCTATTTCTATCTCCTTTATGCTAGGGAAATAGGAGTAGGAAGAGAATAGTTGCATAAAAAAATCTTTGCTCTTGGATTTCAACTAGATAGTACTAAGGAAGAAAGTAATGGGAAGTTAATTAGAGCTTTGAAACTCAAACCCAAGATGTAAATGGATAAAATACTTACTAGATGAGTAGCCAAGTACAAAACACCCAATTCATAAAGGCAATGAGAAGAAATATAGCACTTCAGCCATTTCCAAGCTTAAAAACATAGTGCATTATTATTAACTAAGAGAGTACTAGGTGTTATCATAGATAAAATCTTCAAATTTCAGAAGGTTCCCAATTGGTGAGTGGTTAGTGATTTAAAAACATCATCTTCCTTCTAACGACATTTCCATTCTTAATCCATGGCTCAGAAGGTGGCCCTCATAATCATCTCCCTTCTAGACAGTTGTAGGAGAAACAGAGCATGGAGAACCATGTGTGAAGAATCTTCCATAGGTGTGGTTCCCTGCCCATATTCTATTGGTCAGAGCTCAGTCACATTGTCATAATTTATTGCAAAGACATGTAATCTACTCCTGTGCTCAGGAGAAAGAGGATATGGTGAACAACCAATTTGTCTCTACCATAGTTTGGATACTTATGTAAAACCTCAGCAATTTAACTTAATTAATTAATTAAACTTTTAATGTTTATTTTTGAGAGAGACAGAGAGAGTGTGAGTGGGGAAGGGGCAGAGAGGGAGGGAGGGAGACACAGAATCTAAAACAGGCTCCGGGCTCTGAGCTTTCAGCACAGAACCTGACATGGGGCTCAAACTTGGGAACAGTGTGGTCATGACCTAGGCTAAAGTTGGACACACAACTGATAGCACCACCCAGGCACCCCAAAACTCAGCAATTTTAAAAGGCAAGATTGAAGATATAAACCCAGTAATAAGTAAGTAACACCTGTGAGCATACTTTTGGAAGACAAGAACTGCGTGGAGGCCACAGGAGAAGAAAAGCATACATAACTTTTGAGACCACAAGAGGAATTGGAGCTAGAATGGTGCCATATTTCCCTAAGGTTTTCACTGTTCCTTAATGAAGATTAACAGGATTAGTATCATAGCCCCACTGCATGTACAGCTTTAAAAAATGTTTTCATATTGTTTTGCTAAGTGATACCCAATTCTTGTTCCACAGTGGGGAATATTACTCTCAACTACGTATTTTGCTGTCCTTACAGGGTTCAGAATTAAACAACATTTTCAGTTGTTCAAGTATTCTGTTAGGTTGGTATCTAGATAGATGGGATCCACAAGACAATTTCTTTTAACATTGTGGAACTAAGAATAGGAAAATTTGAGCGAGCAACCTCTTTATAATTCATGCTGTCTTCAAGCCTCCACAGAGGCAGGATTGATTTACTCTCCAAAGAAACAAAACCAAAGATTGTCGACAATAAACTGTGCCAGAGCTTAGTAATGAAAAACAAGTTGGCATTTATCATGTGAAAAAAATACAGGGTGAGTAAGTGAATAGAGATCAGTGTGGGGGTTGGAAATCAGGTAGCAGATGAAAGAATACAAGAAATGTCATGAAGTTTGTGAAACTGCATGCCCAGTAAGCTCAAATACAGAACTTCAAAATGGGTGTTATACAGAGGGCATTACATACTTGATTTCAATTTCCTTAGGGAATCTCCAATTTGTGATGTATATATATATATATATACACACACACACACACACACATATATATATACACATATATATATGTCATGGATATATCCTATAATACTTATATTTATATTAATATAAGTTATTATATATGTGTGTGTAATTACACCTTATTTCTTAAATGACTTGGATAGACCCAGTGACAACACATGCTAGAACTTTAGCAACGTAAGTTCAAGAGAAAAAATAGGCATTAGAAGCAAGAACTAGTCTTGGTTATAGGTTCTTAATTCTATTTGTATATTGCAAAACTTCAATGTAGAGTTGTCAGAAGGGTTCGGCTTGATTCAGTCAGATGTAGTTTTAAATTATAAGAGCCAACCTAAAACATATTCAATGCTCAATAACTACTGAATTAAAGAATGACTGACTCTGATGAACAAATCATAGTCAGATGAGTCCAGATGACAAGATACACTTGAAGCATATTTATGGCCAGACCAGGCCATGTACAAAATTTATCCCTAAGGAAAACATCTAACAAGACTTAAACTGGCAGTCAAAATAGTAAAGCCCAGAGCAGGAGGACTATGCAGAGAAACTGAGGCAGAGCTCTATCCACTCTATTAAAAGTGAAAATAAGGTTATATTTTAGTTCAGAGGATTTCCAAGTTACTGAGATTCACACTAGACACTGGATTTTCAAATAAATCTGAATTACTTTCTTTTACCATCATGACTGTTTTGGCCAGAAATGACTCAAGAATCAGACACAGCCAATATTAAAATTAAAAGTTCTTTTTTGCTCTTGATTCCCTTGCCTTTGGGAATGTGTCAAAAGTAGGAAATTGGTTGGTTGAGGTTAAGGAGGCTGTTTCCTGCTTTCTCCTCTAGGGTTTTGATGGTTTCGTGTCTCACATTCAGGTCCTTCAGCCATTTTGAGTTTATTTTTGTGTATGGTGTAAGAAAGTGGTCTAGTTTCATTCTTCTGCATGTTGCTGTCCAGTTCTCCCAGCACCACCTGCTAAAGAGGCAGTCTTTTTTCCATTGGATACTTTTTCTTGCTTTGTCAAAGATTAATTGGCCAAATACTTGTGGGCCCAGTTCTGGGTTCTCTATTCTCTTCCATTGGTCTATGTGTCTGTTTTTGTGCCAATACCATACTGTCTTGATGTGGGACCTCATCAAGATAAAAAGCTTCTGCACTGCAAAGGAAGCCATCAAGAAAACCAATGGGCAACCAACAGAACTGGAAAAGATAGTTGTAAATGATGTAGTGGATAAAGGGCTAGTATCCCAAATCTACAAGGAACTCACCAAACTCCATACCCGAAAAATGAATAACCCAGTGAAGAAATGGGCAGAAGACCTGAACAGACACTTCTCCAAAGAGGACATCCAGATGGCCAACAGACACATGAAATGATGCTCAGTGTCACTCATCATCAGGAAAATACAAATCAGAACCACACTGAGATATCACCTCACACCAGTCAGAGTGGCTAAAATGAACAAATCAAGAGACTATAGATGCTGGCGAGGGTGTAGAGAAACGGGCACCCTCCTACACTGTTGGAGGGAATGTAAACTGGTGCAGCCACTCTGGAAAACACTGTGGAGGTTCCTCAAAAACCTATCAGTAGAACTCCCCTATGACCCAGCAACAGCACTGCTGGAGATTTACCCAAGGGATACAGAAGTGCTGATGCATAGGGACACATGTACCCCAATGTTCAGAACAGCACTTTCAACAATCGCCAAATCATTGAAAGAGCCTAAATGTCCATCACTGATGAATGGATCAAGAAGATGTGGTTTATCTATACAATAGAATACTGCATGGCAATGAGAAATAATGAAATCTGGCCATTTGTAGCAACGTGGATGGACCTCGAGTATGTCATGCTAAGTGAGCTAAATCAGGGAGAGGATAGATATCATATGTTTTCACTCATAGGTCTAACAGGAGAAACTTAACAGAGCACCATGGGGAGGGGAAGCGGGGGAAAAGAGTTAGGGAGAGGGAGGGAGGCAAATCATGAGACACTGCTGAATACTGAAAACAAACTGAGGGCTGAAGGGGGAGGGGAAAAAGGGAAGGGAGGTGATGGTCATGGAGGAGGGCACTTGTGGGGAAGATCACTGGGTGTTATATGGAAACGAACTTGACAATAAACTATAAATAAAATAAAATAAAGTAAATTAATTAAATTAAATTAAAAGTTCTTACTTAGAGCATCTGGAAGGACTGTGGACTTAGCCTTTAGTTTCTATATTGTAAACATCATATGAATATATAAAGAATCTTCGGTTCTCTATTTTGCATTCCATCATATTTATAACAATACCCAGTGTGAGGTATCTAGTAAGTGATGTTAATTTACCTAGATTTAAAAAGTAGAAGTTGATTAAATATACCTAAAAGATATATTTTTAAATAAATAGGTAATAGCATCAGGAAGATAGTTTGGAGAGTAAAAAAAATGCCAGATATAATGTTGTTTGTAAATGAAAGGTGAACTTCCTGCAATCGTTATCATTTAAGATAATGAAAATTTTTCCCCATCCAGAAAATTGAGGGCTAAATCAACTTTTCTCGATAATAAACTGTCTGGTTTCTCCAAAATTTATGTGATTCCACTACAGGAATTTGGGTAGAATCCAAGTCACAGAATCTGACCAGTTTCCAAATTCATATCCCACATAAAATAATATATTACACTGACATCCCTATTTACTTGTTGCATGTGGTACTGTGCCACCATTCATTTTCCTTATCTCAGTTTTATTCATCTTTAGCTTTTGCCATTATTCTATCCCTATCTGCTCAAGTTCTAGTCAGTATTCCATTAAGATGCCTTTTGGGTCTTCTCCTTCTATATTTTATGTTTCACTGTCAGGCTTCAACACCTCTCACCTAAATTCCTATAGCTATCTCTTGTATTGTGGTCATTCTATCAGTTTGTGTATATTTAAAATTTATTTAAAAATTTAAAACAGTTAAGTCCAGAGCTAATATATTGAATAGTGAAAGGTTGAAAGCTCTTACTTTAATTTTAGGAGCAAGTCACAAGTGCCCTTTTTTTACCACTTTTATCCAACATTGTGTTGGAAGTCCTGGCCATAACAATCAGTCAAAAAAGTAATAAAAGACACCAGAAAGTGAAAGGAAGAAGTAAAACAATCTCTATTGGAGGATGATGTGGTTTTATACAGAGAAAATCCTAACAACTCCACCAAAAACTATAGATCTAGACAACAAATTTAGTAAGGCTGTAGGATACAAAATCAATATGCAAAAATTCATGGTGTTTCTATTGCAAACATTAGTAGTGCTTTAGTGCAATCCCTATCAGAATCCCAGTGGCCTTTTGTTCTTGCAGAAACAGAAAAAAACAATTTTAAAAATCATATAGGAACACAAAAGACTCTAAACACTGAAAATAATTCTAAGATGAACCAAAGCTGGAAGCATCACACTTCCTGATTTTAACTGTTTTACATAGCTCTGGTAATCCAAACAGTAAGGTACTGGCATAAGAGCAGACACTAGACCAATGGACCAATGAAACAGAATCAAGAGCCCCAAAATAAGCTCATTCATATATGGTCAACTAATAGTTGAGAAGGGGGCCAAGGATACTCAATGGGGAAGATAGTCCCTTTAATAAGCGGTGCTGGGAAAACTGGATATTCATATGCAAAAGAATAAAACCAACCCCCCTTACACCACTGGCAAAAGTTAACTCAAAATGGAATATAGACTTATATTCCAAATGTAATACTTGAAACCATAAGAATCCTATTGGAAAACATAAGGAAAAACCTCTTCAATACGGGCTTAGCAACAATTTTTTAAATATGACACCGAAAGCAAAGACAACAAAATAATAAAAACCAAGCAAGACTACCTCAAACTACAAAAATGCTTCTGTGCAGCAAAGGAAACAATAAAAAAAATAGAAAGGCAACCTATGGAATGGGAGAAAATATTTGCAATCCATACATCTCATAAGGAGTTAATATCAAAAATATATAAGAAATTCATACAACTCAATAGTAAAATTACAAATTATCTAATTAAAAATGGACAAAGGACCTCAATAGACAATTTTCCAAAGAGGATATTCAAATGCCTTGGTACATGTAAAGGTGTTCAAGATCACTAATCCTTACGAAAATGCAAATCAAAACCACATTGCCGCACTCTTATTAGAGTGGCTATCATCAAAAAGACAAGAGATAACAAATGCTATCAAGGATGTGGAGAAAAGGTAATCCTGTGGCTCTGTTTGCAGGAATGTAAATTAATTCAACCACTATGGAATATAACTGGGAGTTTACTCAAAAAATTAAAATTAGAACTACCATATGACCCAGCAATTTCACTTCTGGGTACATATCCAAAGGAAACACAATCATCATCATGGAAAGGTATCTGCATCCCCATGTTCAGTGCAGTATTAATCACCAAATCCAAGCTATGAAAGAACCTAAGTGGCCACTGATAGATGGATGAAGAAAATGTATTGTGATATACAATATATCACAATATCACAATATATTGTGATGTACACAATACAAATGTATTATATATAAATGTATTATAATATATAATATATAAATTATAAATATCTAAAACTAGAAAAATGCCAAAAAACTTAATTCTTCCAAATATGACATATTGTATAGGAATTCTGACTTATAAGTGTTACAGACCCTTTTAAAAATTATTTTTATCCATTAGAGTTTGAGACTAAAGAGTTTGGAAGAATCTATGGATTATTAGAAATGCAGGATATCAGATACAACCCAGATATACTGCCTGAAAATATGCATATTGACAACATCCTCAAGTAAAACTTATGCATATTAAAGTATGATAAGCTCTGTAGGTAGTCTCATTAGTTTGGCTCACATTGGAATCGGTTTGTTTTAAAAAATACAGGTACACATACAAATTGTCTCTATCTTTCACTATAGCTTACTGAGATATAATTGGCATATAAAAGTGTATAACTTTAAGGTATACAATATGATGATTTGATACACACTTCTGGGAAATGATTATCACTATAAGGTTAGTTAACATCTTCATTACCTCATATAATTACCATTTTCTTTTGTGGTGAGAGGATTTAAGATCTATTCTCTTAATGATACTATATTATATATACCTAAGAGTGGCTCTCTATAGTCACTATGCTGTACATTAGACTTTCAAAACATATTTATCTTATAACTAGAAATCTGTACCTTTTGGTCCAAAATCTTTCCATTTCCCACTCCCCTGCCCCTGGAAATCACCATTCTATTCTCTAATTTTAAGAGTTTAGTTGTTTTTAGATACAACATATAGTAATATGCAGTATTTGTCTTTCTAGGTCAGACTTACCTCACTTCCATAGAATCCTTCTTGATTATACATCTTAAAACTACTTTTATAATGCCATTCTCCACATTAAAGATATATGCACATCTCCTACTTTCTAGTCCATCAAATACAAGCTGCTCTGTTTGACTTTGAGTTTCAATATGACCTTGCCCTTCCTATCCATCTTCATTTCCTTCTATTCTTGAACTCACATCCTGTGTGTTTTAAAACATCTCATATTTGTGTAGCATCTTAGAGTTTAGGAAAAACTTTAGAAATCTTGCTCTCACAATAAATAAAGTTGGCATGATTATGTCCATTTTATAGAGACCTGAAAAGGCAATACAATTTTGCCAAGGTCACATGAAATAGCAGATGGCCAAGTTCATTCTTCTGCACTATAATATAGTTCCTGATGTTTATCTTTCATAGATTATGTTTTTGGTTTTTTTCTCTACCTTTCAAAACATTAGCTATTTCTCTATGCAGATACCTATGAATATTTTAGCCTACACTTTTCCCTTTGGTGAATTAAATTAGGTAAATTCCACATATTTTCATTTTATTTTTAAAGTCAGAATGTTTTATGAACCCAGACTACCTTGTTTATTTTTTGAAATCATTAAGATATCTTTTATAGTACTGATCCATATTTTGTGATCAATAATTTTCTTTAAGTTGTGTTGACTCAAACACCAGGTACATGCCTCATTCTGAACTCAGTAACTGATGAAAAGCTGATTCCGACCCCTGAGGAAATTTTTGTCTATCATGGGTTTGGGGAAATAAAAGGATTATAAAAAATAGCTCTGAATTAAAGGGGATAAGAAGGATTCTGGGAGAGAAATACATTTCAAGTGCTATGGGTATTCAAAGGAGGAAGAGATCACAGCAGTTAAAGGAATTAAGAAAGGCTTCATAGTTGAAGTTACATTTGAAATAGTCTTTGAAAGATGATTAGCAAAATAAAATGAGATGGTAGATTTGAAATTTTAAATATCTGTGAACATACAATAGCACTAGAATTAAACACATAAGTTGAAATTGAAAGGCTCAAGTCATTTGGGGCAAAAAATGAAAATGCTTAGGATTCATTCATTCTGCAAGCATATGTTAAAACCAAAAAATATGCTCCTTATCTTCAGGGGATGCAAGATCGTTAGGGGGCAAAATTCACCCAAAGAAATAAGTACAATCTACTGAAGAAAAGGCTTGAGTAGCAGTGTGTACCAAGCATTGTGGGAGCACTGGGTGAGAGCCACTAGCACTGGGTTCCACCCATTTAAAACTAACGCTGTGGTGAAAATGAGTTGGAATCGGTGGTGCAGCCATGTTGGTTCATTTGCATTTCAAATCTCCAGACTGGTGGCTTAAATTAATTTATTCTGAGCAAGTTTAATTCTCCAGGCAGACAGGTTGATGTATTGCATTTTATTATTTTGCTAGCATCGCATGTTCTCTCTCAAAGTGGAGGAGGAATTGAGTTCAGAGCTCG
>NC_043709.1:52428318-52430780 GCF_006229205.1 Suricata suricatta
TGCGGCAGTGAATGTGTGCACTACAGTGTGTGCGTCTGGGTAAAGGTAAGGTGGGTTCTGGAGCAGTGTGATTTCTTTCACGCCTCACACTGCTTGTTTTTAGGTTGGTTTTTATTTCTGGTTTCTTTGAAAACACTGCAGGAGATTTCTCAGCCTGCCTCATGGCTTGGTAGGGTGAGTATAGTACCAGGATTCTAGGAACAGGACTGTAACCTCACAGCTTCTCAACTGGTTCCACCTTTTATGTCTCTTATCTTCACCCTATGAAGCAAACCTCTGCATAAGAAAAAGGAAAAAAAAAAAGAAAGCCAAAAATATAAAATAAAGGGAAAACCTAAAGCAAAACCATGACAAAACAACTGATTATGCTACCTTTATACAATACAAATATTAAATTAAAAACATCTGAAAAAAATTTGCTGACTGGCAACTAAAATATGTCCCTTGAAACCTTTTCTCCCATGACTTTTCATTTTCTCTTTGAGGTTTCTGACCTGTCAATTTCTTCTCTAGTCTCTGACCCTATTATAGACAATATATTTTAACAGATAAAGATCTAAAGATTAAGTAAATTCTCCTCAGAATTATCTCATATACCTTCCATTGTAGTTACCTTGACTGGTATTTCACATATAATGATAATCACACATATTCATAAATAGGGAGGCTAACTTTTCCTAGAGTTATCAGAAATATTAATATAAATAATATTTATATAATTAAATACCATTTATACAATAAATACAATTTATATAATGGTATTTATTTATACAAGTAATCTAATTTAATATACCTAACAACTATGGGGTGTATATATCATCCCCTCTTATTTAGATGGTATTACAGCCTTAGAATGTGTAGGCAACTCAGTCAGGGTCACTATAATCAGCAGCATCAGGGCTTCAACTTGAGCATTATTTAACTTCATTATTCTACTTATTAGCCTTGTGAGTTTTGGAGGAGTTACCTTACTTCTCAATGCTTTTTTCCTCATGTGTTGAAGAAAAGTGTTGGTAATAATCTAAACTGCTTAACTGTATTGGACATATAGTGTTGAATTTTCATTATTCTTATTCTGACTCCAGAGCTTGCTTTCCATGCAAGGGCTTCTCAAACTTTAAGAAGCACTGGAAGCATCTGAGATCCTTGTTACATGGCAGGTCCGATCCAGTAGGTCTAGGGAGGACCTGAGATTCTGTGTCTCTGAACCTCCCAGGAAATGCCAGTGCTGCTACTCTGCAGCTTGCCTGCAAACTTTGTCTCATGTTAAGGGGAGTTACATTTAGATTGGTCATAGAAAAGTGATAGAAGCCAAAGTCTCATTTCTCCTCAAGAAGAATGATTTGGTCATGCTTTTTAAATAGGATATTTTGTTGAGATATCAGCTTTGTTTTGTTTTCTGTGCTCTTTCTGTCTCTACTCTTTTCCCTTCAAGAAGATAGCCTGGCCCTTCAGCGTCTCTTGCCCCAATGGCTTTTGAAGTGTAGGAAAGAGAACCATGTTGGTGATTTCCTTCATATTAGAACTAAATCATTTTAAAAATTTTTAAATATTTTCATTTATTTTTGGGAGAGAGCAAGCAACCATGAGTGAGTGAGTAAGCAAAGCGGGGGGGTTGGGCAGAGAAGGAGACACAGAATCTGAAGCAGACTCCAGGCTCTGAGCTATCAACACACATACAAATGTGGGACTTGAACTCATGAACCATGAGATCATGACCTGAGTCAAAGTGTGATGCTTAACTGACCGAGCCACCCAGATGCTCAATTTTATTCTATTTTTTATTCTACTTTTTTCTGAAAACTAGAGCTCATTATAAAGATTAAGTGTCCTTCAGGAACAGAAGTAACTGTCAGGGATAGAAGGAGAAAAAAGGGGAAAAAAGAAGAAAGAAAGGAAGACAGAGAGGGAAGGAAGAAAGGAGAAGAAAGGAAAACAAAAGGGAAGGAAGGGAAAAGAAAGGGAAGAGAGGAGCAAGGAGGAAAAAGAAGAGAAGGAAGAAGAGGAGAAAAAAAAAGGTTGTGTCTCTGAGTAAGAAGGTATAGAGCTTGGTGAATATCCAAATGAAGGGTCCTGTGCCCCAGTCCTTGGCAAAACTGAAACAGGTGGTAGATCTAGATACCAGTCAAGTTCATAGACAGTAGGATTTATTTTTCTTTAACAACCTGCTAATCCTAGAAAAGGAACAATCTCAATGGACAAGATGGACAAACAAATTGATTTTATCCTGATACTATTGTCAGCAATAGAAAAGAGAACACAGCAATTATAGATACCTAACTAGAAAGAAATGAGATGGGAAGCTCAGGCCACCTATTTTTGCTAACTGGCCTTACCCAAAAGAGAATTAACTCAAGAGCAACTGGTTTTACAACTTAGAGGAAGACACTCAATGGAAGTTAGTCTCCTCCACAAAGACTAGGAGACAGAGACTCTATCTTACTTGATGACTAGATGTCAAA
>NC_043709.1:52430880-52512202 GCF_006229205.1 Suricata suricatta
ACAAACGTGAGATCTGACCTGAGCTGAAGTCGGAGGCTTAACTGACTGAGCCACCCAGGTGCCCCTATCCATATTCATCAATCAAACAAACATCAAGCAAACAAAACCAAGAGAAAACTCAAATAAAATCAGAAATGAAGGAGGAGAGGGGCATGTGGGTGGCTCAGTCAGTGAAGTGTCCAAATCTTGATGTCCTCCCAGGTCATAATCTCATGGTTCACGAGTCTGAGCCCAACATCTGGCTCTGTGCTGACTCCTCAAGCCTACTTGGAATTCTCTCCCCCCGCCCCTCTCTCTGCCCTTCTCTCCTCTCAAAATAAAGAAACAAACAAACAAAAAAAGAAATGAAGGAGGAGAAATGACAACCAACACCAAAGAAATATAAAAGATTATAAGAGAGTATTATGAAAAAATATATGCCAATAAAATGGGTAACCTAGAAGAAATGGATAAATTCCCAGAAACATACAACCTCCAAAACTAAATCACGAAGAAATAGAAAATCTGAACAGACGAATTACTAGCAATGAAATTGGATCAGTAATGAAAAAACAAAAACCTCCCAACAAACAAAATTCCAAGAGCAGTAGCTCCACAGATGAATTCTATCAAATATTTAAAGAATGAATACTTTCAAACTATTCCAAAAAATAGAAGACAAAGGAAAATTTCCAAGTTTATTCTATGATGCCCATATTACCTTGATACCAAAACCAGATAAAGATATTTCAAAAAAGAAAAGAAGGAAAAATACAGGCCAATATCCTGATGAATATAGATGCAATAATCAACAAACCAAATTGAATCCAACAATACATTTAAAAAATCATTCACCAAAATCAAGAGAGATTTATTCCATGGATGCAAAGGTAGTTCAATATTTGCAAATCAATCAACTTAATATATCACTTTAACAAGAGAAAGGATACAAACCATATGATCATCTCAAGAGTTCCATAAAAAGCATTTCACAAAGTATAACATCCACTCATGAGAAAGAAAAAAGAAAACTCTCAACAAACCAGGTTTAGAGAGAACATACCTCACCAAAATAAAGTCCATATATGAAAAAACCCACAGTCAACCTCTTATTCAATGATGAAAAACTGAGAGCTTTCCTTCCAAGATCTGAAATGAAACAAAGATGTCTAGTCTCACCATTTTTATTTAACATAATACTGGAAGTCCTACCCACACCAATCAGAAAAGAAATAAATGGCATCCAAATTGGTAAGGAAGGAGTAAAACTGTCACTATTTACGGATATCATGATACTATATATATAGAAAATCCTAAAGACTGGATCAAGAAACTATTAGAACTGATAAATGAATTTACTAAAGTCGCAGGGTATTAATTAATAAACAGAAATATGTTGCATTTCTACACACTAATAATGAAGTAGCAGAAAAAGAAATTAAGAAAACAATCTCATTTGCAATAGTACCAGAAAATAATATACCTAGACATAAACTTACACGAGGAGGTGAAAGACCTGTACTCTGAAAACTATAAAGCACTAATGAAAGAAACTGAAGACACAAGCAAAGGCATGCTCATTGGGAGAACTACTATTGTTAAAATGTCCATACTATCTAAATCAATCTACAGATTTAATGCAATCTCTATCAAAATACCAACAGCATTTTTCACAGAACTAGAACAAATTACCCTAAAATTTGTATAGGACCACAAAGGACTCCAAATACCCTAAGAAGAAAACTAGAGGTATCACAATCCCAGATTTCAAGATATTCTGCAAAGCTATAGTAATCAAAACAGTATGCTACTCACACACACACACACACACACACACACACACACACACACACACACGTATATCAATGAAAGAGAATAGAGAGTCCAGAAATACATCCATGCTTTAATGGTCAATTAATCTATGACAAGGGAGGCAAGAATCCACAATAGGAAGAAGACAGTCTCTTCAACAAATGGTGCTGGGAAAACTGGATAGTTACATACAAAAGAATAAAACTGGACTGCTTTCCTTCACTGCACATAAAAATAAACTCAAAATGCGTTAAAGATATAAATGTGAGACGTGAAGCCATAAAATTCCTAGAAGAAAACATAGGCAGTAATCTGTTCAACACTGGCCTTAGCAACATTTTTCTAGATGTTTCCTATGGCAAGGGAAACAAAAACACAAACTAATAAGACTATATCAAACTTAAAAAAAATTTCAGAGTGAAGGAAACTGTCAACAAAACAAAAAGGCAACCTACTGAATGAGAGAAGATATTTTCAAATGGTATATCTGATAAGGGATTAATTTCCAAAATATATAAAGAACTTCTACAACTCAATACCAAAAAACCTACAAATAAGCCAATTAAAATGTGAGCAGAAAACATAGTCATTTTTCCAAAGAAGTCACATAGATGACCAACGAACACATGAAAAGATGTTCGAGATCACTAGCCATTAAGGGAAATGCAAATGAAAACCACAATTAGATATCAGCTCACACTAGTCAGAATGGCTAATATCAAAAAGACAAGAAATAAGTGTTGGCAAGGATGGGGAGAAAAATGAAGCTTTGTACACTGTCTTTTTGAACATAAATTGGTGCAGTCACTGAAGAAAATAGTATGAGGTTCCTCAAAAAAATTAATAATAGAATTACCATATGAGGCAGTAATTCCACTACTGGGTATTTAGACACAGAACCCAAGTGACCATCCACAGATGAATAGATAAAGCAGTATATAAATATACAATGGAATATTACTCAGCTCTAAAAAAGAGTAAAATTTTGCCATTTGCAATAACACTCGGATCTAGAGAGCATAATGCTAAGTTAAATAAGGCACTCTGAGAAAGACATGTTATGTGATTTCACACACGTGGAATTTAAGAAACAAATGAACAGACAAAATAGAGACAAACCAAAACCAGACTTTTAAATATAAAGAATAAACTGGTGGTATCCAGCGGGGAGATGGGTGGGGAAGGGTAAAATAGGTGAAAGGGATTAAGAGTACACTTATCTTGAGGAACACTGAATAATGTATAGAAGTGCTGAGTCATTATATTGTATACCCGAAACTAATATTACTCTGTATGTTAATTATACTTGAATAAGAAAGGATTTACATCTTAAGAAGGCAGAGAAAAAAATACAGATACAAATTTTCTAAGGTAAATGCTGTAAGAAAAGGAAAGTAAGTGGCCTGTAGTTAGGTCAAAATCTGTCTAAGGTTTAGTCAAGCCAAGGGCACGTGAAAGTAGTCTCAAAGGTTGTTGGGCTTGCTCAGATTTCCTTTATTTCCTATCAAAGCTAAGACTCTTCCACTTCTTTTCTCCTTAAAAGTCCTGTTACAAGAATCTCTAAATAGCTCTCCCAAACATGGCCTCATTCACCAGATCCAATCCACTTACCAAATATTTAAATGGCTGTTCTAGGCTATTTGAAGGATTTTAAGAGGTATGTGCTGTAATCTCCATGGAGACAACTCTATATGCCAAGAATACTTTAAGGAGTCAAGACAATATATAAGTACATGTTAAGTTGCTGTGGGACACATAGGCAGTGCAGGCATGAGGACATGTTGGTGGGGTCCCTGAAGCTCCGAGGGAGGCAAAGTTTGGTCTTGTCAAAGGGTCCTCTCAGTGCCCACTCTCCTGTAGGTTTTTTCCTTTTTAATCACTGCATTGCATAGGTGAAAGTTGCCTTACTCTAACTTCCAGAATCCCTTTTCTTTTTATTACTTAAGCTCTTTGTCTAGGTGTCTCATCATCTTATTTAAAACAAAAGAAACAAACAAAAACCGCAAATAATTCGTTTGGCTGCCTTTTCTTGAACAAGTCTCTTTCTCTCTTCTAGGCTGCCCATAGTGTTTCAGACACATTTTCTCCAAATACAGCAACATTGTG
Source organism: Suricata suricatta (assembly GCF_006229205.1). NCBI lineage: Eukaryota > Metazoa > Chordata > Mammalia > Carnivora > Herpestidae > Suricata > Suricata suricatta. The sequence goes on from NC_043709.1 coordinate 52,434,778, forward strand.
AACGCAATACACATGATTGCTTTAGACACAGGAAGTAATATTGGAAAGGAGAAAGATGGACACACATCATTTTATTTAAAACAGTGTCTTTTACCCAAAGATTCCAAATCATTAGCAAATTGTAGTTTAATGAACACCACAAATAGAAGGACACAGTCCATTTATACAATGATCCTGATCACTTAAGTAGTTTTGGTCAGTGGCATTTAATTCCAGGAATAGTAAATAATGAGTGCTTTGTATTTTAAGGTGAAAGTGATTTATCTATGTTTAAAAAATTAATTCAGGGATAATAGAGAAGTCTTCCTCAAAATCAAATAACACGTAGAACAAACCTTAGAGTTTTAATCAATGGCACTGTCAATCATGGTGATACGTGAGGACACCCAGGAGTCAGGGTGCCATCAGGGTCTCTGCTCACCTCTTCTCCGGTTCTGTTCAGATACTCAACTTTCATCTCCTTAGCAATCCCCTTAACACTCAACTACTTAAGGTTTTCAAAGTTAGAAATAAGTCTTCCTAGATAAGGTATTATTAGAATTAACTTGCTATTTTAGCTAACCCTTATTCAACTCCCGCTTTCTACTAGTGTTAGGTATCAGCTATTGATGTCATTCAATATGGAGAGGATTAAGACAGTAACCCTAACAGAATTGGTACTAACAGAAGCACAGACACAATCTCATGGAAGGAGCCCTACATAACAGAGTGATCAGTCAGGATGGTCCAGAGATTAATATGAGTAAAAAAAAAAGATGAATAGAATGATTTAAATAATTGTCTGCTCAGCTGGGTGGAGTCACTAAGTGGTTGGTGAGACCCTGAATTTTAAAACTTTTTACTTGGGTACAAAAGTGAAATATCTCAATAAGGCCAGTAAGGTGTGTATATACTCAAACTCAGCTTGCTGATGAGAAGGATGACTTGGGATAAATATCAACAGAAAAGACTTAAGTATTAATTTTGTTGGATGTGTGTCCCTGACAAAGCATAGGAGTTGCCTAAGCTTGTAATTAGTCAACATTTGCCTTCGAGTTCTTAAGTAGCTCTGTGGAACTTGTCCAATTGTTTTAAGTTGCCTCTTAATGACATTCTGAGATGGCCATGGACAATGTTGAAAGCAGGTAGGTTGGTTCTAACCCTGTTGTTTCCCTGGGTCTTTAGACATTATTATTATTTTTTAGATATAAGGTTAAGATCCATTACCAAATAGCTGTCATTAGCCTCAATAAGGTGCTGGTAAGAGATTAAACCCCACACTTAACAAAGCTATTTCCATTCAGAAGGGGGTGGCACTACCGGAAAGCAAAACTCTGGAAAGCTGTAATACTGGAAACTTGGGTCAGGGACTAAAATTCAAACAGTGGTCTTGCTATGTTTTCTTTTAAGAGTAACTCTAGTACTATTTATTTTATAGCTATAAAAATTGCAGTTGGAGGGCTTCCTAGGTGGCTCAGTGGTTAGGTTTAATTCAGGTCATGATCTCATGGTTTGGAAGTTCAAGGCTCACATCAAGCTCCACATTGGCATGCAGAGCCTGCTTGGGATTCTCCCCCTCTCCCGCTCTGTGTCCCTCCCCTGCTTTCTCTCTCCCTCTTTCAATAAACTTAAAAAAAATTATTGAAAAAGTTGCAACTGGAAGTTAATATAATCAATATCTGTGACTTACAAATTGTTTTGCAACCAAACTCTAGCGATCAAAGCCATATATTACATTAGAAGGGTTACCCTTCTCCCCATTTTCCCTTAACTTGAAAAATAAGGAATGACAAATGCTAAAAGGCATTGAGAGATAATGGCTCTGAGCTGGAGAATTTTAAATAGGCTTCCCATTTATCAAAGCTGACTTTTTTTCCATTCCTAATAGGTAGGCACCTTTGTGACACAGAATGAAGAAGAAAAGCTCTGTCATACACATTCACTAAAGAAAACCTGTGCCCATAGAGGATTTTTTTCCCTTAGGGAAATTCAAAACTTCTGAGTAATAAATTTCTCTTGGAGGATATATCAGTAGCTTATAGCAGCAGGCTGCCTGTTAGTGCACCTGCTGGAAGATCATCATCTGCCATCACCTTCCATGTGAGTAAGACACTTTGATTGCTGCACTCTTTTAGGTTCAAGAAGACGACGCGAGTTTACAGACTTACTGTGCTTTTCTCAGCTGAGGGCTTCAAAAGCAATGGACATATTAATATACTATGAAAGCAAGTCTCCAGGAGAGTGTAATATAATGATAACACAATGACTACTCAGTGTCAAGTCAGCCAATGAGGTGAGACTATTTCCTGGTCTGTGACAACTGAAATACTCAGCTTCAAAATCAAGCAACTGAATTTTTATGAAATTTTAATTTCTATCTATTGTTGCATTTAAAGTCTCATTTCAGACTTCTGCCTTCACCTTTCAATAATTCTCTCAATTTCGTGCTTTTACTTTCTATTTCTGCACTAAATAAGCACATCTCTCCTACATTTTCTTCAATTCTGTACTCATTTTCTCTGGTTCCACACCACTCTCTTAATAGCTCCCAGTTTGGTAAATGACATGACCTCTTAACCCAGTTGCTTAGAACCCCAAACTTTGGTGTCATTATGAACTCTTCTTTCATGAATCATATCCATTAGCAAACTCTGTCAGTCCATTTTCAAATTCTATTCGAATATAACCATGCTTGGCCACCTTCTCTATTTCCACATATTCACATCACTGAATGTCTTAACTAGATTATTTCTAATCATTGTCATGTAAATATTTTTCCTGTTTCTATTTATCATGTCCTATAGTTTATTCTCAAAACAGGAACAAGATCCTTTTAAAACACAAATTGGGGCATCTGGGTGGCTCAATCGGTTAAGCATCCGAATTTGGCTCAGGTCATGATCTCAGTTCGTGGGTTCAAGCCCAGCATCAGGCTCTGTGCTGACAGCTCAGACCCTAGAGCCTGCTTTGGATTCTGCCTCTGACTGTCTCTGCCCCTCCCCCACTCATGTTCTGTCTCCCTCCTTCCCAAAAATAAGTAAACATTAAGAACACACATACACACAAATCAAGTCAGGTTACTCAAGTGCTTTACATTCAGCGGTTTTACTGTGGCCAACAATGCCTTACATGATGATATCTCTGTCCTGGCCACTCGCTTCTATCTTTGCTCAAAGCCCCACTATTCTCACTGTTTCTCAAACACGCTCCTTAGGGTATTTACATACTGTTTACCCTTTTTCTGGAAGCTCTCTCTTTTGTCCCAGATCCCCACATGGCTCACTCCTTATCTCCTTAAGGTCTTTGTTCAAATGTCCTCCTCTGACGTTCCATCTGCTCATTGTGTCTACATTATCCATGCTGCCCACCACTCTCCGCACACTCTACACCTATTCTCCTTGTCCTCACAGCAGACATCTCCACCTGTCACTGTAGTGGACAGTAATTTGTTTATTCTCTTATCTGTCTCTTTCACTTTAATGTGAGCTCTCTGAGAGTGAATACAATTTCTTTTTGGTTCCCCATCCTACACCTGGGATATAGAAGCAGTTCCTGAAACATAGTGAACTGTCAAAGAAGTAGCAAACAAATGAGTGAATGCTACTTTTTCTATAATGCTTTTGTGGTTTTGGAATTTATTTTTCTTGATCAGCTGATAAGTTCTATCTTTCATATTCCTCTTCCAAAATACAATTCACAAAAAGAAAACAACCAAACAAAAATCCCCATGACATCTCCTTTTTGAAATACTGCATTCTAAACATTCAAAAACGCAAATAGATTATCACACATTAGAACACAACCTGATTAGGTTAAATAATACTAATGCATGGACTTATGGTTTGAGAAAATTCAGGGAACAGCAAGCTATATCTGTTTATAATTTCACTGAGATCACACTCTATATCTAAGATTTAAGTTTCCATTTATTCAAAGCCATTAATCCTTGTGTTTTAGTCATCCCTGTTCCCTTCCTCATCGACTCTCAAACATCTTGTCTCACTGCCTCCTAATAACAGCTTCAATTAGGTCAATTCCCTCACAGGGCTTGCTAAGGTAAGCTTTTGGTTGTTCCCTACCTGGAATATTGGAATACTATATTTCTAGCCAACCTAAAGTTCTAGAATTGTCTATGTGAGATCAGTCTTGCTCAACATTGTATTCCCTGTAACTACCTCTATTCCTAGTACCTATTTAAGTACCCACTGAAGGAATTAGCATAATGACATTTACTAGTGTATTTCTCTGTTGTGCATTGTATGTCTTTTCTCTTCCAGTCTCCTTTCTACAGGAAAGATTAAGGTTTAATTCTTTCTGAAGCTACAGGGGACAAGCTAAAAGAAATTGCGTAAGAATATGGTCCACATCTGCCTTGCCTAGGAAAATGATCTGGAAATGTAGTATTAATCCCCTACACCATTCTAATAATTATGAGTTAACTTAGTTACAACTGACATAATGAACTCTTGTATTAATGCTAATAGACAATTTCAAAGTAAATTGAAAATGTTAAAAAAGGAAGAACAAGACTTTTTTCAAATAGCATCCAATGGATACAGCTTTTATTCATTTATTAACATTTCCTAATAGGGTAAAAATAGCAGAAAAATGAAGGCACCTATGAAACTCATTTTTTGATGGAGCTCCAATTTCAAATATTTGATAATTTTGAATAACTGAAATGATTTCAAGTGATTTCAACTTTTTATTTTAAATACACTTGTTTTTCAGTTGGTTAAAATAAAGCATACTTTCAAGATTTGTGAATTTAACTTTACATTTATAAATACTATTGCTAGGGAGTATTAGACTATGAATCATAGTACTCATCTAATATTTAATGGAAACAAATTAGGGGGAACTTTTTCATATAAATTTATCTGATTGATAATGGTTCTGTCAGAAATAATCTAGGTAAAAAGACTCAACTTCTTAACAAAATCTCATTTTTGTTTGCTGCTTATTTTCACAGATTTTTAAAGAACATTTTAGCAAAAGGAACTTTTTAACTACTTTGGAGTAAAATACAGTTGCCATAATTAAAACCTATTGAAGAGTGTGAGGTAATTTTAGCCTTCCTAAGACATAGGAGGTTTTTGGGAAGAACTGCTTTATTTCAGCAGTCTTATCAGATAGAGAATAAATAAAAACACCCAGGCTCATCTTTGGAAAACTCTATACAGTCACTATCTTCTCAAAGCTTAAGAGTGCTAACATTTTTACTCCCAACATGAATACACTTGCATGGACCGCTCATGGTTCCTTTTAGTAACACATTTTGACAAGAATTATTCCTCTTCTCAAATATAAAAATGAAGAATAATTGGAGAAAGAGAATTTGGATCGTTGTTCACTGCACTATATGTTATAAAGGGTATGCAACTATTATTCCTTATTATATTTAAGGTAAGGACCAATTAACTTAGCATTATCTTTATAAGCCATGCATTTTCTCCTTATTGTGTGATTTTTTTATTTTTTTAAAAATTTTTTATGTCTTTATTTCGAGAGAGAGAGACAGAAAGTGAGTGGGGGAGGGGCAGAGAGAGAGGGAGACACAGAATTTGAAGCAGGTTCCAGGCTCTGAGCTATAAACACAAAGCCCAGTGCAGGGCTTGAACCCATGGACTGTGAGATCATGACGTGAACCGAAGTGGGCTGCTTAACTGACTGAGCCACCCAAGCGCCCCTCATTTTCTTACCTCTACTCCGATATTGTTTTATCCTAAGGACAACACGCATTTTACTAAGTTGTTTTGGCATATTCTTTAGAATCCATCACTGTGTTGAAAACAGGTAACAGTAGTAGTAGTAGTAGTAGTAGTAGTAGTAGTATTGGTAGTAATATTAATAATGAATTAGCTAACTGAATGAATAAATGAATGGAAGGTGTAAGGAAAGGTATATGGGTCATTTTTCATAGCCCATAAGAAAGACTGTCGAAAATTTTAATGAGGAATTTCTTTCCTTTTCTTTTTAAACTCTGGTAAATAGAGTAAATGCACTCATCAAACTTTCTTGCCAGATTTTTTGTTTGCACAGGGTATCATTCAAAGCCTGACCCTGTACTTGTAGCTTATGATGCTGAATAACTAGTAAAATGACACTACCTATAACCAGGTATACATTTTCTAGGGTTAGCTCCATAAGGGAAATCATTCAGATCATTTTCTGGGGTTGTCAATGAAGGCTTATAGAATTTAGTAAGGTCTCATTCTAGTTTCAGAGATAAGAGTATTCTAAACTTGGATTGATTCAAAGAGGCTATTTTTATGCCCAGGACTAAATTTGGACACTCTTCCATTCATTCAATCATTAACAGAAAGGCAATAATGGACAATTAAATATTACCACATGAGGTAGACTCCATTCACTACAGTGAACTACCTCTTAAGGAGTTTGCTCTTTTGAGGTGGTGGGGGGACCACAAATGCATAATAATCACTTAAATTTTATGGTATGAGCTTTTTGAATTATGCCTCCAGAAGAAAGATCTATGGCTTTAGAGAGAGAGAGAAAACAAACAAACAAACAAACAATCTAGTTTGTAGACTCATTGTTATGACTCTTTGTAGGTTTATTTAATCCTTCTGAACCCCTGTCCTGCCAACTTTCAAAGATGGCATAAAGATTAAGTGGAATTGACTACGTAAATCACCAGGTACACAGAAGATGGCTAATGATTTTATCCTTGCTGAGCCCTCTCTATCTGTCCCTTCCTGGCCTGAGGTTAGGAGAAAAAAGGGAAAAGGAGTTAAAAAAATAAAAGAAAGGAAGGGATGTGACTTACCTTTGAAACAGACACTATTCTACTAATTTTACATATATATACACACATACATACACACACACACACACACACACTATATATATATATATATATATGGTGTGTGGGGAGGGAGGAGGGTGGGTGGTTAAATGAATAAGCACATAAAGTAAAAAAAGAAAAGTCCTTGGATATGTGGACAAGTTCTTAGAGCTTCAAGATTTACTACTGAGTGCTATCATGTAAGTACAATGCTTACATTTACATTCGTGTTTATGTTTTCCCCAGATGAAGGCCAAATATATCATGATGTACGTAGGAAAGGAGGTATTGATGTGGTTGAGAGACTATCACCGGGAAACTGAGTAATCATGAGACACCAATTAGCATAGCTGACCAAGTACTAAGCATCGTGCTGATTTCATACTGTCTATAAACCTTGTGATCAGAAGTATTATGAAGTGATCTATACAAATTACATTTCCTATATTATTATCATTAGTAACTTTGATAGTACATATGAAATGGATGTTTACTTTCCCAATTCCAGAAACTAGTGGATTATTACTTAGCTTACAGGGTTATCAGTTACTAAAACTGTCATTTGAGATTATGTTTGATGGCTGTGATTTTAAGGGGTGGCTGTCTGAATTTTCTGAACTAGCAAACAAAAATGAAAATTATTATATTTTAGCAGAAATCTATTTTCTGAATTAATATTAAGTTAAAACTGAGAATCATAGAAGTAGGCATGAGGTTCAATCTTTTAACTATTAAATCCCAACTCTGGCAGTTCCAGTGACATGAGTCCAATGACATAACATCACCTGCTGCAGTAAATAAAATTATAATTCTATTGGTTTTTAAGGGTTTTTTTTGGTGCTTAATATTTCAATTTATTTCAGTTTTATAGTCTTTAAGCCCTAGAAATAGTATGTCTGGTGTAATGTTCGTATAAATTATAAATCACTTTCAAAAATTAATTTTTAATACCTATAGTCTTTAAGATATTTTGTTTTCTGAAAGTGGTTTGTGTATTACTTTAAGTTTTAGAGACACTGCAAAAATCAATATTAATCAATAGCTAAAAAATGCAATAACTCCCTAACTTTATAAAAATAAAAAGAGGAAGAGGTTTTCAGCATAGCAAATTATTTAAAGATCTCCAAAAGAAATGCCAAACATCACCGAGACTATCAGAACTCCTTCCAAGTAATCACCCATGGAAGAGACAGAATTAAAAACCCTGCTTAAACCTGCAAATGTAATTGAATCAGAAACACAAGGATTAACTTCTTAGCATTAGAATCCAGTACTTTTAAATATAAGCTCTAAAAGGTTGGCTTTATCAAATGTCACTTGGATAACAGCAATGATAATCTTATTGCCCAGATGTTTTACCAAGCTTCATGGATAAGAGGAGGAGTTAGAATCAATGGGAAGAAGTGTTTAAAGAAGAAATTATCTCTTGTCTTTGTAATTCCTGGGCATCTTCATTTCCATTAATGCATTCCTTTTAGAGGATATGGACTGTGGGAATTTAAATACTGTCACTTAAGAAGATCAATACCTTTGCCTCAGATATATGATGCCTAAGATTTTTCTAAATCAAGCTAGATGCATTAGCTGAGACTTATCTTAAAACCACCAGCAAGTGGCCAGAAGATATTGACATCAAATTAAAAACGGTCTTTATATAGTACAAGGAAGACAATTGTTTTAAAATCAGGCCCTTTAAATCACCAGTGAAGTTAGAGATTAATGAGTCAAGTTGCAGCTGCATTCATTTACAAAGTGAATATTTCCATTTAGATAACTAGAAGCATCAACATATTTTTCTAAGTGAGACTTATAAGTGATAAATGAAATATGAAAATTAGAGATTATACACATAGGGTAGAAGACCCAATTATATATCTCAGGTTCTTAAGTAAAGGGAAGTTGTAAATTTACATTATTGAGATATTTGGCAATTAATTTTTACTTTTTTTTAAATATTTTATTTTTGAGACAGAGAGAGACAGAGCATGAGAGGGGGAGGGGCAGAGAGAGAAGGAGACACAGAACCGGAAGCAGGCTCCAGGCTCTGAGCTAGCTGTCAGCACAGAGCCTGATGCAGGGCTCGAACCCATGAACGTGAGATCTGACCTGAGCCGAAGCCGGAGGCTTAACCGACTGAGCCACCCAGGCGCCCCTGGCAATTAATTTTTTTAAAAAGTGACCATTTTTGATGTAACCAAGGTCTGACCTGTCTATGGATATATTTCTTTCAACTAGCCAAAAGAAAATACCGTATATTCTACACAGATACAGGTATCTAGTTATTTGATTATCTTAATGTGCTTTATAAAAATTAATTAAAAGTTTAATTACTTCAATTCCTTTTATATTTTATTCAATTTTGGCAATTTCAAATAATGCTTTCAAGTTTTAATTTTTTAAACTTCTCTATTTGAAGATGGCAAAGGTTTCATGCTATGAAATTCGAGGCCTCAAGGCACATGTCTTTCATTTTCTAGTCTTCCCTTACTTCTGCAGATTCAAGCTATTTAACACTTATTTGTCTAACTTTACTAAATGTGGTTCTAGGCTTAGGAGAGACAGGAGTGTATAGGAAGGAAAAGATTCCTGCTCTTATTGAGTTATATTCCCGTGTGGGGAGACAGGAAAAAAATGAAGAAAATATCAAGCACTGAATGATGTTATAAGGAAAATAGCAGTGGTTCTCCTATAGGAGAGTACTGGGAGTAGAGGGCTTACTTTAGACATGAGGGTCAGGGGACATGTGACAGCCCTAAATAAGAAAGAGGTAATCAAGCAAAAATCTCCAAGATGGCCAGGCCCTTTCTAGGCTTGGGAGAAGAATGACACACTGGTGGGCAAGTTCTCTGCAAATCTCTAGACCCCAAAGGGAGGGGCTGAGGTATTTGTGCCCAGTTAACTTCCAATTTATGATCTAGTAGTTAAGAATAGTTTCATGGGGAAGATGTTTTTAAACATTTTTATTTATTTTTGAGAAACAGAGAGAGACAGATCATGAGCAGGGGAGAGTCAGAGAGAGAGGGAGACACAGAATCCAAACACAGGCTTTAGGGTCTGAGCTAGTTGTCAGAACAGAGCCTGACGTGACTCTCAAACCCATGAACTATGAGATCATGACCTGTGCTGAATGAAGTTGGATGCTCAACCGACTGAGCGACCCAGGCGCCCGTCACTGGGAGGATTTTTAAATGGAACAAAATCCTAAGAATATTCTGATAAAACCCTTAACGAAACCAGAAAAGTAGAACAGATGTATTCTTCGTCCCTTCAAAGAAAAAAAAGTATAGATTTTATTGTAAGGGCAATGGGAAGCTACTGCAAACATTTAATCAAGAGAGTGACATGATTTGCCTTTTTAAGGACCATTCTCACATAGTTTGAAGATCATATTGGCAGAGTGATAGAAAGGAGACTAGTTAGGAAGTAAAAAATATGATTGATAGCCCAGGATGGTTACGATGCAGACAGTGAGAAGGGGTTTAATTTTATGCTAGCCGTTTTACTAGACTTAAGACTTTGTTCAAGCCATAGAACTTCAAATCTAAGCATATGCAATGGAAACATTCAAGTGTGTTCTGTTTTTCAGTTATTGTAAGTGGGATAGAAATGGAAAGAAGTAGGCAAACATGTTTTGTTTTGGAAGTTGAGTTAAAAGCACTTGCTAATACATGTGTTGTAGGGGTGAGGGGAGAAAAATCAAGGGCTTCACACCCACCTTATGAACCAGGTACCAACTAATCTGTGCATCATCTCAGATGATGCTATGCCTTCTCATGTTACCATGGCTTGTGTATGTTGTTCCTGCTACCTAGATCACCTATTCTCTAACTTTCTGCCTGGTTAATACCTACTGATCCTTCAAGTTGTAATTAAAATGTCACCTGCTCTCTAAAACCTCCCCAATCTAAATTAGATACTCCTCTTTGACCTTCTAAACACACAGTGCACGCACTCCTCTAAAAGCAAATACCATACTGAATTACAATTGATGATTTACATTCCAGATGCTCCCAACAGTTGAGTGTAGGAGTATGTGATAGTGAACAGGGACTATGCCATTCCTTTGTGTACCTCTATTTCTTATGCATCTGACATTTTACCTGGAATATGGTATCAACTAAACATAGTTATGTGAGATTGAGTGAATGAATTAATTCACGGTTACCTTCTTCCTACCCAGAAGGCTTATGTTTTTATTGTGGTGGTGGTTGTTAGTATTGTTGGGAAAATTGCTCCCTCTTGCTTTTCCTTCATTGTGAACATATTAAAGAATATGAGTATTTTCTTTAGTAATAAATTGTATAAGTGAATATCTATATTGAAGCAAACATTGAGTTGGATAAAGTTAAACATTCAAGGAAGACTTTATTCAAGATTATTGCAATAGGAGGGAGATCAGAACACAGTCTAAGCTCAACTTGGTTGAACCAAAGAACATTAGAGCTTTTAAGAGGAAGGGAGGCCCTTTAGGCCACCTGTGTTTACTAATCAGCCATTACAACACACCACACCTATGAAAGCAAACTTTCACCTATCTTCATGATGGGAAGTGGCTTTATAATTTGAAATAAATCATCCACAGAAGTTAGGCTTCTAGCCTCCCACAGAGACTGGGACATAGGGGTTCTGTTTTTCTTAATTATTTGTTTTCAAAGGGATCAGCCACAGATTCTTCAGAAAGATATCTCTAGGTTGCAAAGTTGGTAAGAAACTTTTAGGAAGATTTACATCTCAAAGGGGTGGAGAAAGATTTCACAATCCCAAGTTTCCAAGAAAAATTCTATAAGAAAAGGAAGTTCAAAGCCTAGAGTCAAGAAGTCTGATTAAGTTTCTGTCAAGCAGTTTTAGTCAAAAGAAATATTGGGGCTGTCTTGGTCATCTACCAAATTTAAGATTCTATTTACTTTGTTTATATCAGAGCACAAAGCCTATCAGATTATCACTTTAAAATGTAATTGCTAGTGTACATGGGATATATCCACCTATCAGATATTAGGAGATACAATAGCCCTTCACTCTTGCAGTGGTGTTACAGATTCCCAGTGCTGGGAGGAGGGCTATGATGATGACTTTATATTCTGTGAACTGGGCAGCCAGTTCTGATTTCTGATTTATAATTCTCAATCTATGTATGCTTGATAGATATGCTCACAATGTTTCCAAAAACAGTTGGCACAGGAGTGAGACAGAAGATAGCCTCTATGACTGCTGGACATTGTGGTAGACTCAATTTGAATGTCATGCATTTCAAGATATTCGGGGGCTGGAGGGGCAGGATTTAATTACTGGATTTGAAGAAGATCCTATTTTTTCTGTTGACAAGTTCTTTGACGATTTTGTTTAAACAAGGTTTCAGGCTCAGTCTTTCTGGCTTTTCAAAATGTAAAATCTCCCTTAGAAATTCAGAGCACACATCTTCTTGTGATGTTAATAAGCAGAGTTTTTATTATGGTGGGGGTGCCTCTTTTGTTGTTGTTGAGATAGTGTTTGTATAGGAAAGTGGTTTGGGAGACGCTGTTTGTTTTGAATGTAAAAAATGTGGCATATAGTGAAAGAATATTTGATGAAATCCCTTATCTCTCATTCCCATCTTTATCTGTTGGAGACTCAGCATTTTGCAGCCTCATTTGCAAAACATTTTCATCTCATTACCAAAGCACTGCTGTATCATCATTCTGATACTGGAGGGCCAGATTGTGTGACCGATGGGTGGTCAAGGACTGCAGCACCCAGACTGTCAGACACGGTTTCTCATCTCATTTCACAAGAAAGACAGTGTTTGAATGAAGGATTCAGATTTGATTTTCAGTCTTCTAGTGCATTTTGATTCTCTTTCTGACTTTGCCTACCTAAATAAAGGGCCTAGAAGGGAAACCCAGAAAAGCTCTAGACACCAAAGAATCATATTAGGGGGTAAGGAGAACATGGAGAAAGCATGTTCATTTCTTTGGCTGGACTCGTGCCTTTCTCACACCCTTTTCTCCCTAATAAACAGAGAAAGACTGTTATTTTTAATTATAACACTGCTGCAGTTGAAGTTGGAAATCCAAATCCTCGGTGGAAGGAATCCACTATATAGCCTTACTACTCAAAGTGTGGGCCTCAGACCAGTAGCACTGACACTTCCTGGAAGTTTGTTAAAAACAGTCTTGGGTCTCACCCCAGATCTAATAAATCAGAAACCCAAGATCTTTGTGTGCAGACTGAAGTTTAAGAAGCATGGCCTATTGCCTATTAATAAAAGAAATATATCATTGAAAATAATTTTAAAAAATCAACAATGGTGCATCAGGATTTCCTGAGCTCCGAGTAACAGAAAAACAGGCATGCAGATGTTTAAACAAATACGGGGTTGCAGAACCAAAGACTATCCAAATGAGAAGGGTATCCCCACCCATGTAATTGGTCATTTCTTAGGGTTTGAATATTCTGCACTAAACCTATACTTCGGGCCAGACAAGAGGTGAGGGTGATGGAAATAGGTATTGGGTATTAGAGGCAATCTATAGTAGCTTCAATACACATTGTTTAAAGAAGCATATTCTGAAACTAAATATGCAAAAGTACCTCCAATCATCTGCAATTATAAAATGAACTAAAACCCAGTCTTCATAATAACTAAATTATAGTTATGTTACTCATAGACTTGACACATATTTTTCTGCCCACAAAGGCTTATTCCAGGGCTGAACCATGTGCCGTGACATGTATCAGGTATGCTCATTTGCATGCCTCTATACTTGTATCTTTTGTCCATATTTCTACAACAACTGCATTAGGTATGTACTATGATTCACCCATTTTACAGATGAAGAGACTGAAGAAAGTGGAGCAATTTGTCCAGGCTTGCAAAACTAGAGTCAAGATTTAAACCTGATATGCTATCTTTCACTAAATATACAGTTGTATAAATGATGAATTCAACTTAATCGCAATAAATAAGTGCAGTAACAGAAAAGTTCGGAGAACGCTGTGAGTGTATCATAGAAAGACATAGCCTAATTTGTGGTAGGTGGAGAAAACTTCTCTCAGAAATCCCTATATAGCTGACAATAGAAGGATGCCCTGGAACAAGGCAGATGTAAAACTGGAAGAATTCAAAATAGAGGGGAAAGCATGAAGGATAGGAGTGAGAAAGGACATGCCGGGAATGAAGAGGTATGTAGTGTCCAGTGCTAGTGCTGCCAAAGAGGCTGCCAGATGGAACCGCATGGTTCCAGGAGGTACCATTTTCTTTGACTTGAGTGGGAGATGCTCTGTGGCTCTTTGCTGGACACAAGAATGAGGACATGTGAGGCTAGTGTCGTAGGGATTTTCATTATAAAGAGAAATCTCAGAGAATGGACAATCTGAGGCTCTCCAACATTTGTGCTTATAAAAAATGGAAAAACAGAGAAGATTGAAAAGGTGTAGCCAATAAAATGTGAGGTAGAACCATCTTGTTCCTTCCAAATCAACTTAGCCTTCTTTCCCTCAGTTGTCATTGAATCCATGGCTGCCCAGAATGAAGGCTATAGTTCTCAGCTCCCCAAGTAGGAGTGTGTGTAGTGGCTTGCTTAGTAGGTCTTCCAAAATTCATGTTTGCCTGAAACCTTACAATGGCACCTTATTTGGAGAAAGGGTCTTTGCAGGTGTGATTCACCATCTCAAGATGACATCATCCTGTGTTTGGGAGATATGTAGCCCAAGTCCAATGACTGGCATCTTTGGAAGAAAAGGAGAGAGCCTGGAGAAACACAGGGGCAGGCAGAAAGGGAAAGAGAAAGAGGGCCGTATAAAGACAGAGGCAGGGATTGGAATTATTCTCTCACAAACCAAGGAATACCTGGTGCCACCAGAAGCTAGAAGAAGCTAGGAAGAACTCTTCCCTAGAGCCTTCAGTGAGAGCATGGCCCTTCTGACTTCTAGCCTCCAGAACTGTGAAAGAATAAAGTTCTTGACTTTCTCCTTGCTATTAAGTTCACTCTTTAGGTGATTTATCCCAGTCACATGTATGTACTTTATTTTTTGAATAGGTAATATATCTGTAAAGCGCAACATTCTTATAGTATAAAAAATATACAGTATAAGTTTCTCTCCAGCCATTTTTCACAGCCACACTGTTCTTATCCCGAGTTGACTGCAAACACTTATTTTGTAGATAGTTTATCCATATACAAGAAAATATATGCCTATATATGTATGATGTCTGTGCATGTGGTTGTATATATACACCTGAATTTTTAATAAATATCAGTTTCAGCATATACACTGTTACCCATGTGGCTTTTTTTTCACTTAAAACATAAATAAAACACTGTGCAGTTAGTTTTGAATATGTTGAAGAGTGTCCATAGGTTAAATTCTTAAAAAAGGGGATTGGAGGCGCCTGGGTGGCTCAGTCAGTTAAGTGTCTGGCTTCAGCTCAGGCCATGATCTCACTGTTTGTGGGTTTGAGCCCTGTGTCGGGCTCTGTGCTGACAGCTAGCTCAGAGCCTGGAGCCTGCTTCAGATTCTGTGTCTCCCTCTCTCTCTGACCCTCCCCTGCTCACACTGTCTCTCTCTCTCTCAAAAATAAATAAAGAATATTTTAAAAAATTAAAAAAAGAGGAATTGTTAGTGCAAAGAGAATATAGATTTTTAGTTTTGATAATCATTTCCAAATGGCCTTCAATAAAATTTTCACCAATTTCAACTTATAGTAGCATCACATGAGAACACCTGTTTCTCCACATCTCCACATAGCTCAGCATGTCTTTATTATTAGGTGTTTTACACTGATAAACACTGTGCATTGACACAGCTTTGATCTTTGGCAAATGGATAGGGGAGATGAATGTTAGAAACAATTATGTTTCAGAGCCATTTACATTTCTATATAGTGAGAAAGCTGTTTTTCTTATTTTTGTATTGAAATTTTGATATTTCTCTTACTGAATTATAGGAGATATTTCCTTTAAGAAAATAGCCATATCACAGATGATATTACCAAAAAAACCCAATAGATAGAAAGGAAAGGAGAGAAGGAGGGAGGCTGGTATACAGTTAGTACTTATGAACAGAAATAAACATTTCTTGGGGTGTCTAGGTAGCTCAGTTGTTTAAGCATCTGACTCTTGGTTTCAGGTCAGGTCATGATTCCATGCTTTGTGAGACTGAGCGCCATGTTAGGCTGTGAGCTGACAGCACAGAGGTGGCTTGGGATTCTTTGTCCCTCTCTTGCTCACGCACATGCTCTCTCTCTCTCTCTCTCTCTCAAAATAAATAAACACTAAAAAAGGAATATTTCTTTTCTATTTTTCATTTGATTTTATCATAATTTTATGATGCATACATTTGAATTTTTATTATTTTATATTTAAGTACGCTTCCTGCCCAGTATGGAGCTCAATGTGAGCTCAAGACCTGAGCAGAGATCAAGAGTTGGATAGTTAACCAGCTGAGCCATCCAGATGCCCCATGATGCATACATTTTTAAAAATTATAGCTCAGGGCACCTGGGTGGCTCAGCTGGTTAAGCCTCCCACTTGGGCTCAGGTCAGATCTCACGTTCGTGGGTTTGAACCCCGCGTCGGGCTCTGTGGTGCTAGCTCAGAGCCTGGAGCCTGCTTCTGGTTCTGTGTCTCCTCCTCTCTCTGCGCCTCCCTCTCTCATGCTCTGTCTCTCTCTGTATCAAAAATAAATAAAACATTTAAAAAAATTAAAAATTATAGCTCATTTATATTAATCTCTTATGGCTTCTGAGTTTTTTATCATTCTTAGAAATTACATATTTCTATTATGCCTACTCCTTATTATGAAAATTGATAATAAAGATGAAGAATTAAATATTTTCCTTCACTTTACAGTAGAAATTGAGACAGAGGGGAGAAAAGTAAACAGTTGATGACAGAAAGGAAAGGAGAGAAGGAGGAAGAAAGGTTGGTCTACAGATATTACCTATGAATTATTCTTCCCAAAATATTTTACCTGGATCTAATATTTTGTTTATTCTAATTCTTTTTTTTAATATAATTTATTGTCAAATTACATACAGCACCCAGTGCTCATCCTAACAAGTACCCTCCTAATGTTTTACATAAAATGTAAGGGAGAGGGAACAAGTTAGCTTAATTCATGAGGAAATAATTCAATAAGTCCAGGAACAATTTAAGACATTTTATTAAGACAACTTGACCCTATTAAAAATTAATGTCATTAATAAAAAGTATGTGCTCTTCCAGATAAAAGGTTTAAGAGACCTAACAATCAAATACAAGCTGTCATATGTGATTGGATTCTGTTTCAAATTAAATAAAACCTGTATTTATAGCTTGCTGACAAAAATCATAAATTCAAATTTTTGTTATGTTTAAGTTGTTCCCTAATACATTAATTGTATTAAAAAATTCATGTTTTCAGAATAAGCATTACAACAAAACTGATTGAATTTTCCTTTCTTTTAATGATTGCTCCTTTTTTTTTTTTTAAGTGTATTCATTTATTTTGAGAGAGAGACAGACAGAGAGCGAGAGAGAATCCCAAGCAGCCTCCATGCTGTGAGCATAGACCCCGACCTGGGACTTGAACTCATGGAACTGCGAGATCATGACCTGAGCTGAAATCAAGGGTTGGACATTAAACTGACTAAGCCACCCCGGTGCTCCTGACTGTACTTTCAATTTTGTTAACTGTGACAATAATATTATAGTTATATAGAAGGGTATCATTTTTTGGACATGACCATAAGGACTTAGTGATGAAGTTTTATCTTCTATGACTCTCTTCCAAATAAGCAAAATACAACATAAAATGATATGACAAAATGTTTATAATTGCTGAATCTAAGTATTTGGCATATAGGTATTCAGTAAACTTTTAAAAAATAGTTTTGATATTATTTTTTTATTGCTGCTGTAATTTGTTATCTCGCAGAAAGTAGGTAGAAGGAATTACTCCCTTCCTGAGAGTAATTCTGAGACCTCTACTTTCAATACCACAAAATCAAATTTAATTGGCTAGCAGAGCTGAGGTCCTTTTTCAAGTTTTAGAGAATGAATTTGCTTCCCAGGGTGTTCAGGTTGTTGGCCAAATACATTCCTTACGGTTGTAGAATTGAGTTCCCAGTTTCCTTGTGGCTGTCAGCCGGACTCACTCTTTCTTTCTAGAATCCGCCACACTCATGTTTGCTACATAACCACCCCTTAGCAGAGGTGAATCAAATACCACTCGCAATGTCAGTCTCCCCAACTTCTCTTCCTGCCACATTAAGCAGTCTCCATCCAGAGAAAGCTCTCTGCTCTGAAGGGCTAATTAGACCGGGCCTGGCGGGGCCATCTCTTCAGCTTACACTCCATCACCACAACTGTATCTGCAAAGTCTCATTAGTCCTATAAAGTAATATAATCACAGGATCCAAGGCTTAGGGTATGGACATGTTGGGGTGGGGACTAATCTGTGTGCCACAATACATATTTGATAATTATTAGAATGAAAATGTAAAAATCATAGAAAGGCTTATTCATTACAAAATAATTACCACCACCACAGTCCATATTATTTCTTTCAGAAATTCTATGGTTTCGTTCTTTATATGCAAGTCTTTGATACATTCATTGTTCATTCCTCTCCCACCTGCAGGTGCCACATAGGGAAGGGTAACACTGCTGTCAGCGGTGTCAGCGTCACCCATTTCTTTTCTTACAAATCCCTGTGCTTGAGGTTCAGCCTCAAAGCAGAAAAAGCACGGTCCATCCCATTAAGAAACCCTTTTGTTCATGCTTAGTTCAGTTCAAAGGATGAGCATTTTAATTTCTTTCCTCTATCTGCTTTGATGGCCTTAAAAGATTTTTCTTTAATTGAAATCTGTTTTTTGTAAAAATTCTTGGGCCATATTTTAAAGATAAATGGACAAGAGTCTTCCTTTGGATTCTGCCTTGCTCTTTATGTCCCTAATTAGCACCTCCTGGGAATTTAAAACACAGGAGGGGCAACTCTGGGTGATTAGGAAGGTCGATCATCTATCCATAATGCTCTGACATAACCATTACTGACAGGTGAAGACACCTGATGAATGGTATGGAGGAGAGACAAAGTATGAAAGGTGGACAGATATGTTAATAGAGAAGGGAGGTTTATAGAAGATAAAGATCTCTGTGAGTTAGTGTGTGAGCTGAAACAAGTACTTTTATAAACATGGTAGAAAACACTGACTTAATGCGAGTAAATGAGAGTATTTCACTGGACAAAACCCAGTGGAAGAAAGGCTTTCCCAAGACAGCACACAAGGGGTTGGCAGCATGGTTAGCTAGATCAGAGCTGAGGTCCAGTCTCACCAAGCCCTTTTGTTCTTACCAAGCTGCATAGTTACATAGCCTACATATTAATTAGTACATTTTCAAACTGTCACTTTTTCTGAATCTAAACTTTGGCTTTGATATATGGAAACTCAAACCTTCCACATGCCCCCCAAATTATTCCAGCCTAGGGTTTGCACACAAGTCAGGGGTTTTCCATATAGCTAGGGGACTGACTACAGCTTCTTGAAAGATAAAACCCCTCACTCCAAGACATACTTCACCTCATTTACAGTTTTGCTTGTTGTCAGTGCGAGAAAAGATAAAGAAATTTGGTTGGGTTGCTGAGTTTTAAAGTATTTAAAGTATTGATTTTAAAGTATTTAAAGAATTGATTCGGAATCCAGGATTTGGGAAATACATGGTATTTAGCAGAATCAGAGATTTTATTACAGAAGTAAAAAAAATAAAAAATGTTTGGAGATGACAGATGCAAGCATTTTTTATTGAAAATAGAGTAGTGCAAGCCAAATTTAGAACAGAAGAAAAATTACTGGCACACATGTGCTTCACAAGACATAACAGCATTGGCATATTCGGAAAAATTCTACTACATTGTAGAACAGCTGTGGCTGTTCATTAGTCCACTTCATGATATTCTTTTCTAAGGTTGTCAGGCCTCTGCATTTGTTTGTAATATAAAATTATTAAAATCCTTTATCAGGCTGATTACCTTAATAAAAGTACAACACAAAGTACAATAAAAAGTAAAAAAGTCTCCCCTCTATTTTTTCATTTTCTGTTTCCTCCTTATTCCCATCCAACATCTAATGTTCTTTTAGTCTTCATCCTCATATATCCTAACTTTTTTAGTTTTGATGAAATTGAAAAACATAGTTTTGCATAGAGTTTAAAACTATATCATGCGAAGAAAACATTGCCTATCCCTGATTTTAAACAACCATCAATCACCAAACATTTCCCCTTTTGAGAACTAGGCCACACTTTCTCTACTCAAATATCATTTGATTTTGTGTTTTAGTATTTTTGAGTGTTTAATAGGCACTCAAAGTGTGGCTCTTAGGGTAGTTTCCTATTATTGCTGTAACAAATAATCACACACCTAATGGCTTAAAACAACACAAATTGATAATGTTCTAGGTGAAAATCCAACACGACTCTCACTGGGCTACAATTAAGGTGTTAGCAGGGCTGTGTTCCTTTCTAAGAGGGTCTAGGAGAAAAAGAGCTCTGTTCTAGTCTTTCGTAGTGTCTAGAAGCCATCCACATTTCTTGTTTTACAAGCCCCTTCTTGCATCTTCAAAGTCAGCAACAATTGCATTTCTCTGACCATTCTTCCCTAGTCATGGCTCCCTCTGACTATAGCTGGGACCGGCCGTCTACTTTTAAGGACTTGTTTGATAAGACTGGGTCTACTTGGATAATCTAGGCCCTTTTTCCCACCTCAAGGTCCTTTGCCATAACTGCATCTACAATATTTCTTTTTCCATATAAGGTAAACACTTGCAGCTTCCAGGGATAAGGATGTGGTGGAGAGTAGGAACTATTCTGCCTACCACACCTCCATCAGAATCACCTGTTTTTCACGTGACAAGAAAGGAAGGAAGAAAGAGAATGAATTCTGCACTCTATCTGCACTCGGCCTTTATAAGATTGAACATTGGGAATTTTCATGAACTTGTGCTTTTAAGAGTTTCCCAGATATTTTTTAAGTTTATTTATTTTGAGGTGGGAGGGGCAGAGAGAGAGGAAGCGAGAGAATCTCAAGCAGGCTCCTCACTGTCAGTGAGCCCAATGTGGGGTTCATTCTCATGAAGTGTGAGATCACGACCTGAGCTGAAATCGAGCTGAGCCACCCAGGTGCCCACCCCAAATATTTTTACTCACACCTCTCTTTACCTTTGACCATTCCTAACTTGAGCTGCCTGAGAACCCTGAACGCACGCTCTCTGCGGAATCAGCATTCTGGCAGGTTTGGTGGTCACGAAACATGCCCCACTTAGCGCCAACTCCTGAGTGTAACTCGGATATCTTCAAAAAACATCCTAAAATTTTAGTCTTTTAATTTGGGATAAAAATATACCGTGTTTAAATAAAACAACACCTACCAGATGCTTTAGCACAATTTAAACAGTCTACATTGTTTTAAATATGTAAAATGCTATGGATAGGGAGAGTTGTCATGCTCTTTAGCTATTTAATTTATAGTCTGGATTTTACTCGGTGGACCATAGTGACTATAAAGCAAGCCAAGTGAATGGTAAGTGACTCACAATATGGAATCAAAAGTAATCCCTATACTCTAATAGCTGGGCACAGAGGGGTATATTACAGGCTAAATTTCTTTCACAAGTTGGAATGTATTATATAAATAGATGTCATTTATTTCATTATTGTTGCTTTAATTAGCACAGTTATTATTCAATTAACATTTAATACTAATGAAATGTGAGTACATCTAGAAAGTAGTCATCTACTAAGATTTTGATCTTATTTTTGGGGAACATCTAACCTGAAGTTTTCAATGACATCAAACAATAATCTTCATTTAGATTCAGGAAATCAAATTTAATTATAGTATTAAAATAAAGATAAAACTCTGCTATGTAGCACATAGTTCTGTAATATTTAATAAGAACATAGGAAGAAAAGAGCCAGGACCCAGTAGGGTAGGGAGGGAGGGAGCAAATACAAGGATGAATGTGCTAGAAGTTTGGTCCTCTTGCTAGATAGCCCAGATGGTGCTTAGTGGGATCATCTGAGCTGCTCAGGGAATAGTGATTCCTAAAGCTCTTCTTTCCTTCATTGAGATATTTATTCAAAGAGGCTTTATTTAGCCAGACATTTATTTCATTTCTAGACTTAAGTTTTGAACTCTAGAGATTGCAAAAATTCTTTGGAGAGATACCATACTGATTACCTAGTAGATTAAAATTGAGGAATTATTTGTCTAGTTTCCTCCAAGTTAAGGGTGCCTGGGAAGAAACAAGTAATTGTTACAAGAATGAGAGAGACACAGAAAATGGAAGTTAGGCTTTCCTAAAAGATACTTCACAGTTTTCCTCTGAGCCCAGAGCAAAATTCTGTACATGGGCGAGAAATCCACTGGAAGATATCATCCTTCAATATACATTCTCTTCTTCTTTCAGAGTAATGGACACTCCCCCAAATTTTAGTGGTAGTAACAGAAACAGACTGAATTTTTCAGCCTCTTTTGTATTTTTGTGTGGCATGTGACTGTGTTCTTTGCAGGCAAAAGGAAATAATGTTCCTCAAAGAAAGACAGGCCTTTTTTCTTCCTTTTAATTCTCATAGCTCTGGCCTGTTGGTATGCTAGAGCTGGGTCAGCAATCTTGGCTATAAGGTGGAATCTGCCTTTTACCAGTAAGAGTAAAGAACAGAGGGCACCTGCATTACTGATGGTCATGGTGCTACACCACCAGCTCAGAAGTGCCTAATTTATATGAACACGATTTTCTCAATGAAGCCACTATTATTTTGGATTTTCTGATGCTAGTAGTTCAGCTAAATACTAATTAAAGCAGATTATCCAATACTTAATAATTCCTTTCACTGCAATTTTTGGAACAAACAGAACCTGAAAGAAGAGTAAGTAGTGACTGAACCAGAAACAGTGGGCAAGCATGCCAAATAAAAGTAAATATTTTGTGTCTTCTTTCTTTTTTTCCTTTTTTAACAACTCATTATCCCTGCTCTTTTCTTCTATTTTCTTTTATTCCACTGACTCTTACAAATCTTTTCATATACCTGCTCATATGTAAGTATTCATTTGCTTATTCAGCATTTATTGAATGGCTATCAAGCTGTACAGGAGTGGGTAATATGAAAAGTATAGAGACAGGTTTCACAAGAAGACATAAATACTATCTAGGCAGTCTTTGTTTTTCTTCAAACTTAGGGCTGACATTCATCTTAGAAAGCAAGAGGTCTAGTGCCCTCAATTCACACGTGAGGAAACTGAGATTCAAGGAGACTGTACATTACACAGCTGGGTGGTGGCAGATTTAATGAAACTATAGTTTCATCCAAGGTTTCTCATGGAAAGGGGGCTTCCTCTACTTTTGAAGGGACATTTAATTTTGTTAATTAAGGGTAAGTTCTCAAATTTTGCCTTTGGTCTAATAAATTTGAGAGCTCTACATAAACACTAGCTCCAGTAATTACATATTGCTTCCTGATATTGCATGTGTGCGGGTGGCCCTGGTGATTTTGGAAAACTGCTTTCAGTTTGATATTGAGAAATGGGGCTATACTTTATTATATAAGCAGTAGCAATTTTAATTGGATTTGTGCAATGGTATGGAAGACATAACCATGTCAATATAGACTGGTTAAAAACCGAGTTGCCAAAATAGGAAACTAGTTCCAAATTTTCCTGCCCATAAAGCCCATAAAATGGAAAGGAATCATTCAAAATGGTAGAAACACCCTGGATTACCTAGGAAGTCTGAATACAGAAATCAGGGCAGAAGCAGCTATTTTTCATGTTTTTCTTATCCTATGGCTGTGATTCTCCTGTTCACCTCCTCCTGCAGTGAGGTTTTAATGAATTGCTATAAAGGGTGAGGTGGTTGGAATCTCAGGAAAGATATAATCATTGGGCTCTAAGAAAAACAAAACAGATGGCATGCCTTAAAATTTTTGCTTTCATATTTCAATTATTCAAAAATACCTTCAGCAAAGCTGGTGTCTATTTTGTAAAGGGCGTTTACACAGTAAGGAAGTTGCTAAATGGGTTGGGAAAAGCAGGTTAGACTGCTTAAGGCATTTTATTTTTACTACAACAGAAAGATGTTTTAATTAGTTATTTACAGTGTTTCTGGCTTGGAACGAGATGCTTATATGGCACAAAACAGCCATCCTTCTTTAGTAAATATGGGCTGATTTCTATCTTGTTTTGCTATTTTTAATGATATTTTAAATACTTAAAGTTTAGATTTTGATCAGATTTTTAGAGCAAAAAACTTTATTCACAATCGTTACTATACTTTATAGTCTACTAAATGCCTAGAGCTGGTCCAGAAGAGATTATAAGCATCTCTCCATTTTGTGCAAGGTTCTGAGAGTAAAGGTTTTATGATCTTAGGAAAGTTGGAGTCTAATGGGAAGGGATTACTGGAGGAGGAAAGGGAAGGGACCAACGCTTCCTAAAGGAACAGGAAAGATTCAGGGAAAAGCCCCCATTTAAGTCAAGAGTTGAAGGACGACTGGAGATTTACAAGGCAGATAAGGCGGGGATGGAGAGGATGGTCTAGGCAGAGCAAAAGCAAGAATAAATTCATGGAACCTGAGCCAGTACATGGCATATCTGGGTTGTATTAAATATTTTAGGGTGGCTGGAGAACTGAACGTTTTTAGGAGAGTTTCAGGAAATAAATCAAATATGTTGTCAAGTGAAAGACTTCTCCACAGAAACTATTTCATTTCTTCGCCATGCTCCTCAGTCTCCTGGGTTTCCATCCCACCATGCACCACACTCTTGAGTTTCAGCTCACCGCCTTTCTTCACAAGACAATAAAAGCAGAACTCACTGAATGGGCACTTCTTCATCTTTCCATCACCAAATCTATAAATATACCTGCACCAATCTCCATTGCCTCCTTTCATGACAGTGGCTCAACAGATCAAATGTCAGAGAGCAGTTCCTTTCTGTGTGTTTTGGATTCTATCCCCTTTTGCCTTATCATGAAGTTTTGTCTGCTGAGATTTTCCTTCTCTGCTTCTCCATCTCCCTCCCTCTCTCTTTCTTTCTCCTTGAGTATTTTCATCAGATATGTTCTAGTATGTCATCTTAAAAACAAACAAAATAAAGCAATAAACACATAAAAATATTCCTGGATCCCACATGCTGCTTCAATTCTTGTTGTAAAGTAGTGTGTGTGCACCAATTATTTCATGTGCTCCCTTAGAATTTCTAACTTTTCTGGACCATAAGACTCGATTTGGCCCAAGGATTGTGATAGGTAATGCTAGATGACATATACCATTAAAAGGGCCGTACCTCCTTCCTAGATCCTTTCCCTGCCACGGTGAACTCAGAGGCCATACGTCCCAAACTGAATAATCATGGGATGGAGGGCAGAGGGTCACAGAACACTGTGTGAGGGAGACGTAAACATGTATAAAGTCCCAGGGTTGATTTATTAGAGGCTGCTACCATAAATTTTCCTGATAAAGAGAACTGCCTGTATTCCTCCACCCCTTTCCACCACCAAACTTCTTCAAAGAGTTTTGCAAGCCCTTCGGAATTTTCTTCACATGCATGCTTCTTCCATTTCACTTTTCTCTGCAAAGGTTACCAATAGCCCCTGTACCACAGAAGAGGATTTTTTTTTTTGGTATTTATCTTACTATTTTTGGAAGAAGGTAATATTCTTGATCACTCCTCTGTGAAACAGTGTTTTCTAATGTTCTTTCTACTCTCTGGTTTTTATTCTCCTTGTCCTCTGGTGACTTCAACTCCTTTCCCAATTTCTCAATAGTACATTCCCAAGGAATTGGCCTAATGTCCTCTTAAAGTGCTTCCTGTACTCTTTTTCCTTTGTGATGGTAACTTCTAGATTTCTCCAGCTCAGATATCTGTTCTGAGGTCTACACTCCTCACTCCTATAGCCAAATACTTGCCATTTTCACTAGTATTTCCTATAGGCATCTCAAACTTCACATACACAAATAAACTTGATGCACCTTACCCTCCACCAACCCACCGATTTTGTCTTTCTACACAAGATTGCACAAGATGCACTCCCTGTCAAAATACCAACATCACTTTTTACAGAATCAGAAAAAATAATCCTAACATTTGTATGGAACCAAACAAATGAACCCCAAGTAGCCAAGCCAATCTTGAGGAAGAACAAAGCTGGAGGTATCACAATCCCAGATTTCAAGATATACTACACAGTTATAATCATCAAAACAGTATGGTACTGGCACAAACACAGACATATAGATCACTGGAACTCACTAGAGAATCCAGAAATAAACCCATGCTCATATGGTCAATTAACCTACCACAAAAGGTGCAAGAACATGCAGTGGAAAAAAGATAGTTTTTTCAATAAATGGTGCTAGGAAACCTAAATGGCTACATGAAAACGAATGCAACTGGACTACTTATAACATATGCAAAAGTAAGAATAAAAATGGATTAAAGACCTAAACACACGGGACATGAAACCATAAAACACAGCGTCATTCCTGGAAAATATCTTATCATTGCAAACTTTTGTTTATTCATGGTTCCTTATCTGTTCAATTCAAATACACTTAAGACCTACTATACCTGACCTATCTCTTATTGCTTTTCTTCTTCCCAATATCATCTCCTAATTCATTATCCATTCAGCAGAGAGACTAATATTTTATAGTCTTTATCTAAGGGAATTTTATCTATTAGAGGAGAGGTTATAAACACAAATAAATTTTATAAGGAGAATCATTTCAAAGAAAGCAATAAAAATGAAGGAAATACAGAGAGATTATAGGACCATGATGGTCAGAAAGTGCACAGAAAGTCTTTAGGCACAAAAATTTATTTAAAGCACCACCAATATGCCACTTTCTTTAAGAGATAAAAATTCACCATTTTCCCAGACTATTATTTTTTTTTATAAACTGTAGCATAAATTACATAGTATTTGATTTGGTAAACAAATTTCCATCTACGATATCACAAATTATGGCAATACAAAAGGGATCATTTGATTTGATAGTGGTCTATATTCATTTCTGCATCTTCCAGATCCTGTTCAATGTGAATGGTGACACAAGTTATCCAGCTGCTGCAAGCAGAGTACCAGCTGCCATGTAGGTGACCTAATAGACCCCATTACTGTCAAACCAAACAAAAATAGAAATTAATGCATGTTCTGAATGATGCTCCAATCACATTTGGTAGATTTTGCCTTCTTAGCACCATGTCTATGTATATGTACGATGAAATATTATTTAGCCATAAACAATAAGGGAATCCTGCCATTTGTGACAATATAGATGGATCTGGAGGTGAAATAAATCAGAAAGACAAATTTACTATATAATTTCACTTATTTGTGTAATTAAAAAAACATGAACTTACAGGTGCAGAGATCATATTTACAGTTGTCAGAGGTAGGGGATGCAAAGTGAATGAGGCTAGTCAAAGGGTACAAACTTCCAGCTGTAAGATAAATTAGTTCTGGGGATTTACTGGACAGCATGATAACTATAGTTAACCATACTGTCTCATATATTTAAAAATTACTGAGAGTAGATCTCAAAACCTCTCTCACCAGAAAAAAGATTGCAAGATGTGAGGTAATTAATGTGTACTTAACATATTGTAATCATTTCACAATATAAACAAATATCAAATCATTATGTTGTACAACTTGAACTAATACAATGTTATATGTCAAGTTTATCTCAGTAAAACTGGGAAAAAAATTTTAATCTTTTGCACAAGAGCAAAAAGAACTAAAATGTAGAAACCTAGATATGTTTTGAAAGGAAAAAGGTGTTAATAAAGGATGTTTGTATGTGTGTTCTCTTCCAGTCTTGCAGCCCAGACTGCAATTTGCGTAAGAAGAGACCTCGGAAATAGAATAAGGGATGAAATATAAAAGCTGCTTTGGGAAACTCTCTCAAACACTAGGACCTCAAATGCTGTCATCACATTCCCTTCACTTAGCCAGATTATATTTCTGGTTTTGGTTTTAGGAATACAAATGTAATAGCAGACTATCTTCCTGTGAATGACTCAGGCTGATTAAAGTTGTGAGCAACTTACACAGCACTTACATACATCACCCAGTGCTCATCATGACCAGTACACGCCTTAATCCCCATCACCTATTTCACCCACCCCCCACCCAACTCCCCTCCAGCAACCCTCAGTTTGATCTCTATAGTTAAGACTATGTTTCTTGGTTTTCCTCTCTTCCCTTCTCCCCACCATGTTCCTTTAGATACGTCTCCAGAGGCAAGGGAAACAAAAGCAAAAATAAACTATTGGGACTTCATCAAAATAAAAACCTTCTGCACAGCAAAGGAAACAATTCTTGCCACTTTCTAAAAAACATCTTGCTGCTGTTCAATTTTTCCACATTGTTTTCCTGGAACTCCAACCTTAACAATGGTCCTGAGATGGGGGTTTTGAGGTAATGGAGCAGATATAAATAAATTAAATTCATCTACCATGACCAAGAGACAGCTGGGTGGTAGTGATAGAGGCACTGAGCTTGCTGTCAGTATACCTAGATATAAATTATGGTTTGTGTCATTTATAATCAGTGAAAGCTTATTTTTCTACACTCTCTGGGATTCTGATTTTTTTAAAGTATGTAAAATAGGAACAATAATATCTACTCCATAGGATTGTTGGGAAGATAAAATACTTAATTTTTAAAAAATGTTTAGTCTAGTACCTTTTTACTCATTGGGTTCTCAAAACACATTTTACCAAATCTGGATCAAAACTCACATGATTGATACTATTAACCATGAAAATGTATATTTTGGAGTTGGAAAAGACTTTTTTTTAACCAAAGCCAATTGAATTGACCAACTTCAGATATTAAAGCTAAGGGGAGTCCAAGGCCTGAATCCCTGGTTTCCTGTGAGTAGCCCAGGGGGCTTTTTCCTGGTGGATCTTATTATAAGAAAACTAACAGGACACCTGGCTGGTGTAGTTAAGCATCTGACTTGTGGTTTGTGAGTTCAAGCCCCGCATTGGGCTCTGTGCAGACAGCTCAGAACCTGGAGCCTGCTTCAAATTCTGTGTCTCCCTCTCCCTCTGCCTCTCCCCTGCTCATAATATGTCCTTCTCTCTCTCAAAACTAAACATAAAAAATGGAAAAGTGGCATGGGTCACTGTATATAACTAGACATCACATGTCGCAGAAACGGCTTCTGTTTTGAGAAGAACATTTAGTAAATTTATAACAGTGGTGAGTGGAGAATTTGGTTCAGATAAGGCTCTTCTCACTAACAATAATTTCTAGTAAGTCACTTCTTAACTCTGAGCAACAATTTCTATAATATCTCTCTCACATAATTGTTGACTTAGAGTAGGCAAAGTTATGTGAATGCACTTAGCACTGGTTTTGAACATAGTGTTCTATAAATATTTGTGAAAGTGGACCCAGAATGTAAATTTGTTTAATATATTCTACCAATCTAGCTAATTCAGAAAAAAAAAGGGGGGACACCCACATTTGTCTTAAATGGTCTTTTCCACAAATTGTCTAAATAATTCTTTTAACTCTGTGCTTAATGATTATGAAAGCTTAGCCATGATGAATTGTAATAACAGTTAACTGCCTAAGACCATACTTCTGCAACAGAAACTGGACTGCAGCATCTAAGTAGCTGACGCAAGTCTCCTTAGATAATCTATTTGTGATTATGGGACTTTATTTTATTCCTAGTTATTCATTCTGCTTTCACCCACAGAAGGCTAGAAAGATGTTTCTTTTCCCCCCAAACCTTAGCCAAAAGATAGGCAGATCTGCTTGCCTATCTTATTTTAAGACCAACATGACCTCTAAAAAAGGATTGCTTTTAATTGGATCTATTTATATTCTTTTTCATTTCGGCTGGGGCACTGACCCATGCTAGGAGCACTTCTGTCTAGTGGCCTGCCCCAAATTGATACAGTACTTGACCTGTTACACTCCATTTCCTGAGCTATAGTCCTGATAGAGTCTATTTCCATAACCCTCAGAACCCTGACATGACTACGATGACAGACCTTTTCTTTAACAACTGTCTTCTCCAAAACTAGCCGTCAGTACTACCGCTCCATTATTAACAATATACTTTTTGTTAATAAAATCATGTTATCCTCCACAGCTGTGTGATGGTAGAGTATTTCCTCATGAAAGTCCTTTAAATTCACACTGTCATTTCACCCTTAGACCTGCACAGTGGTGAGGGACTCCAGCCAGAATCTGTTTTGTCCCTTTCTCAATTTTTAGACATTATACTTATTATTTTTCTTGTGTCCCTTGATAACTTTTTCATTAATAGAAAGCTTAATAGAAATTTAGTGAATCCTAAGAGACTCAGTTTATGTAGTGGCCATATGACTTTATGAATCGCTGCTAGACTAAAAGAAGATTTCTGTGCTTTTAAATGGGTTGTGGTAGGTGCATAGGCCACAGAAAGATATCCAATACATGTTGCTACCTTGTTATATGAAAACAAAATTGCAGAATAGCATGCTCAGCATAAACCTACATTTTACACACACACATACACACACACTTATAAACACGAATTAAGAATATCAATGTAGAGAAATTGAGAAAAGCTAGAAAATAATGTACATACTGTTAGCAGTTGTTATTTCTATGGGATGCCTTTAAGGAGGATGTTCCCATTCTATTTTATACATTTCATAATAGTTTGAATATTTGCAATAAATTACTCTTTTAATAACTTTTTGAATTCAGAATAAAATGAGTTTTAAACATTAAGAATTAACAAAATCAACTGGAGAAGCTGTAAGCAGTAATATATTGTTCCAGAAGGATCCACTGCTCTTCTGAGCAATACTGCGGAGAAGAAGCATGTTGACATTTTTTATGAGAGCTTCTGAACATTTAAATTTTATTTTTAAACTAAGCTTACACAAATTCTTACTAGATATCTCTCCTGAGGCAAGGGAAATGAAAGCAAAAATAAACTACTGGGACTTTGTCAAAATAAAAAGCTTCTGCCCAGTGAAAGAAACAATCAACAAACCTAAAAGGCAACCTATGGAATTGGAGAACATATTTGTAAATGACATATCTGATAAAGGGTTATTATTCAAAATCTAAAAGAATTATAAAACACAACACCTCAAAAATGATAATCCAGTTAAAAAATGGGCAGACGACATGAACAGACATTTTTCCAATAAGACATCCAGATGACCAATAAATATATGAAAAGAAGCTCGACTCAATCAGGGAAATAGAAAAGCACTCATAATCAGGGAAATACAAATCAAAACCACAATGATATGCATCACAGCTCACCAGTCAGAATGGCTAACATTAACAACACAATGGCTAAAATTAACAAGTATTGACAAGGATGTGGAGAAAAGGGAACACTCTCACACTGTTGGTGGGAATGCAAACTGATGCAGCCATGACGGAAAACAGTATGGAGGTTCCTCAAAAGTTAAAAATGATCTAGCATTTTTAGGGTTTGCCCTAAGAATACAAAACTACTAATTCAAAGGAAAACATGCACCTTGATATTTATAGCAGCATTATCAACAACAGCCAAATTTATGCAAAAGAGCCCAAATGTCCATCAAATGATAAATGGATAAAGAGATTGTGGAATATATATATACACACACACACACACACACACTATATATATATATATATATATATATATATATATACACACACTATATACATATATATATACATATATATATATATATACACACACACACAATGTAATATTACTCAGCCATAAAAAGAAGGAGATCTTCCCATTTGCAATGACATGGATGGAGATGGAGGGCGTGATGCTATGTGAAATGAGTCATTCAGAGAAAGACAAATACCATATGATTTCACTCATATGTGGAATTTAAAAAAACAAAATAAATGAACATAGTGAGTAAAAAGACAGAAGAAACCAAGAGACAGACAGTTAACTATAGAGAATAAACTGATGGTTAGCAGAGGTGGGGGGGAGGATGGATTAAATAGGTGATAGGGATTAAGGAGTACACTTGTGATGAGCACTGGGTGTTGTATGCTAAGTGTTGAATCACTATATTCTACACCTAAAGCTGATATTAGACTGTGTGTCAACTAACTGGAATTTAAATAAAAGCTTAGAAAAAACTAAGCTTACCTATTATGGCCCCTTCTATCCTTTTATGTAATTATGTATGTTTATGTAATTTAAAATATTAAATTGTTTAGCTTGGCATATTAAAACGTGAATATTTTTACTATCCTACAACATAAATGGTTTTGCTACAAATGGAGGGGGAAATAGCAGTAGTTAAATATATGAATCATAGTATAGCTGAAGGTACAATATATAAAGTTCTTTCTCTTCCCTTGTGGATGTTCATGAGATATTTTATATAGTTTTATAGTATAGTATTATTACATTGTGTTCTGCCCCAAGTAAATATTTTAGATACATTCACTTTATCTTATTTTATGGGTAGGTCTAAGCAGAACCTATCTGCAAGTTAGAGTCTGTAAAAGAAAATTTTTACACAGATACCTGTTAAAAATGGCAAGACAGGTTTTATTCAGATTACTTCAATAGGAGACAGATTAGATTCTACAGTATGGAAACAGCTCAACTCCAAACAGCACAGATAGCTGGGCATTTACAGCTAATGAGCAGAGTAAGGGGGTCAATGGATGAGAAGTTACAAAGAGGAACTTGATTAGATAGAAAGGGTAGGAATATTTTTTCCTAAACTAATTTAACAGGATTTTTGCTAAAAATAAAAGCAAGTCAAAAGAATCAGGTATCAAGGGTGGGAGAATCCTTTATAAACTGATGTAGGAGGATTCTTTGCTAAAACTGGGTTGGCATGCACAGGTTGAGACCTGGTCAAGAAGATGGCTCAGAAAACCCAGATTTAAGTTTTGTCAACGCAGGCTTGGCAGGTCTCCTAATCTGTATTCATGTCCCAGGCTGTGACCTATTATGATGGATCCAAGAAAAGATTTTTCTAGAAAGAGGTACACCAAGGCAAGTTGAGGGAACCCCGTGTATTTTTATCTAAGATTTCTACAATTTCCTGCCAACATTAGTGGATTTCTCCATCACTGCACTGCATATGGGAGGGAAGTGACATGTGAGGTTGCTTGGCCCATGACAGAAGTGCAGAAAACAGGCTCATTCAAGTTTTCCAAGTGAGGCCATTATTTCCTTTGTCCAGAACAGCATGTTTCAGAGTATTGACTTTGCAGCCAGGCTGCCTTGACTCATTTGTCTTCCACTCTAGCCCCTGCTCTGTGACCTTGGGCAAGGTGCTGACTACCAAACCTCTGTAATTTTGTTGGTAAATAGGGATAATGATGGTTAACTTTCTCATTATGATGAGTATTAAATGAGTTTAACTATGTAAAGCCTCATGGCCATAATACATCATCACAAGAATTAGTTACGTTTACACAAACAAAGTGCTTTTAACATTATCTCAACATTATCGTGCCCACAGTAAGTGTTCAATAATTGTTTGCTCTTCAGTCTGTAATGCTCTTTTTTTTTTCTAGCCATTTTTTCTTAGTATCTATTTGGCCTTTTTCTCCAAAACTCCTTTCTAGAATGATTATTTAACAAGTCTGAGATTATTCCCTTTATCATTTCCAGAAGTTGCTCCTAGTTATTTTCTATCTGGGGGCATCTAGAGAGTTTTTACAATGGTTAAAGTATTTTTATTATTCTGAGGAAAGGATGTAAAAGAATTAGGGTCGCTATTAAATGATAAGGATATTGGGTTCCGATAGCATATATATGTCATGATTTCAATATACTAGTTATATAAATATATATATAAATTGAATAATATCATTTCTCTACTTAAAATCCTCTGATGCATCTTTTTGTACTTATTAACCTTAAATTCTTTATATAATGTGTGAACTCTATTTTTCACATGAAACCCTTTAGGCACCTGCCACACTAGGGCTTTTTACAGTCCAGCCCATGTGCAGATTTCATTTCACCTTGGAGCTTTTCATGGGCTAGTCTCTCTGCCTGGGATAAATTTCCTCCCATTCTTTGTATGGAATGCCCCTTTTCATCATTTTTGTTTTAGTTAAAATATGATCTTCTTAAAGAGACTGACCCTAGCCACCATCTACTGTTCTCTGTATCAGCCCCTTTTTTGCTTCTCAGATAGAACTTATAATTTTAAATTACTTTATTGATTTGTTTGTTCATCGTATCCGTCACTGGAATGTAATTTTCAAGATGCAAATTATACTTTTATAAATGATTATTGAAGAATTTTCTCATTTTATATTTTACTATTTTCTTGGATACAACAAAAAGTATAACTTTTAGTGTCATTTTGCAAACGAATTTCATAGACTTTAATGTTGATGGGAAAGCTATCATTAAATTAATTTTTAAAACCCGTGGAAATTGTTTTCATTGGATCAACAAATTCCCTGCCTTGCTGTGAACCCATGAAAAATCTATGCTGTGATCAAGAAGCGAAACTGACTGTTTAGAAAATTACAATGAACCTGTCTATTTTCATCTTCTACTTTGAGTTAAAAGAGGGAAAAGTGTTAAATCAAAGTAAACAGAATGTTTACTCTGCTTTCAGTTTTAATAACTAAATGTATTATTCACAGTTAAAGAGATACACACCTTCCTTCCCTGTTCTACCATGATCCTGTGTATAATTTTCCTCTTTATTTTTCCCCAAGACTTTCTTATATCTCCCTTACTTATTTTAAATAAACGATCTATATAAATTTCTTTGCACACTGAATGGTGCAAATGTACCACTTCGAGGCCTTACACTTGGAGATGTATATTTGGACTCACTCATAATTCATATTTAGGTCCTTATTATAATATTTATATTAGAAACCAAATTCTCCATTCTGTGGTATTATATAGTTATGAGTGCTTAACATTTTTACAAATATTTTCTGAGCATTTTCATGGCCAAAGCACTATCGTAGGTACAGGGTATATGTTGGTGAATTAAAAAGATTCCAATTTTGGACAAATTCAAACCTGAGTTCTTTCGAAGTAACTTAAGGGCCACTTGTAAGTGAAAAGTGAATCTCTCCAGGGCTCCCAAAGATATTTTCTGCCTCTGCCCAATCACAGGGCTTACAAGAGCTGTCACTATGGCTCCTCCTGTAATACAGCAGTATCATAGTTTCACCTGCCCAACCTTCCTTTTTCTGGTGTAAGAGATGCTACATCCTGGAACAGATCCATGATGCAGGCCTCTCTGAAGAGAATGGAATAACCCAAGACCCAGTTTGGGAGTTAAAAGTAAACATATGCACAAGACAAGAAGTCAATGTCAGTTCAAGACTTTTGCTAAAAGAACTGGAAAATGAGAGCCCTCTTTCCACACTCCTGCTATGCTAGTAGAATGTAAAAGAGAGCTGTTGCCAGAGAAAGAAGCCAACACAGACTCAAGTTCAGGATACAGGTCCCTGACTTCATTGCCAGCAACCTTGCATCCTATTGGTCCTGAAGAAAGATTTTCCCTTGAACTTTTCCCTAATTTGAGATTCTCTTTTTAATTTAGCATGTATTCTTTTTTTAATTCTGTAATCAAAAAACAGAAAGTTATATATAATTAACCGTGGAATGCATATTGTTGAGCCATTATCTCTAGAGGAATACAAGGAACATGCTCAGAGAAGTTACAACTCTTCCCTGTGGTGATTACTTGTTGGAACCCAAATGGGTGAGCAGGACGAAAGATGGAGAGGGGACTGATAAGGCAAGAACTGGCATAAAAAGCCTTGGAAGCCCTAGAAAATGTTATAATAATTGTTAACTCATTTCTGTGGGGATACAGAATCAGAAAGAGTCTCACTCACATTGACTAGTAGGAGGAAAAATTCAAATGTGACACAATAGCTATTCTGCTTTTGTTAATAAAGAGAAATTTTAACAGATGCATAACGACGTCCAGTGGGCTAGTTATATTGAAGAGGAACCAGACTTGCTATGGATGCCTCAAATATGACAGCTGGCATATGAATATGAACCACAGAACAGAGACTGCAGTTCCAGATGAAGAGAATTTGCTAACCAAGCTTCCTGAAGAGTAAAGGGACTATTTTCAGGAGGATCTTACCACTAGAGATTTTCATTTATATGCCAGTAACCACCAGGTATGAATGTTGACAGGTGATCTAAGTATATAAAAGTGGACTAGATGAACTCCCTTCTTACCCTTTCCAATCCTGAGATGTGGAGGTTCACTGAAAATGGTAATCCAGCTTGATTTGGCAGTGATAGATTTAGATAGATCATTGAAACCCTCTATTCTTACAGGAAAAAGACATTTAATCACCTTTCTCTATTGCAATATGCTAAGAGTTTACTTATTTATCTTGAGAGAGACAGAGACAGTGCAAGTTTGTCAGGAGGGCAGAGAGAGGAGAGAGAGAGAGAGAGAGAGAGGAGAAAGAGAGAAAGAGAGAGAGAGAGACAGACAGACAGACAGACCCAAGCAGGCTCCTCACTGCCAGCATGAGCCTGATGTGGGGCTTGAACCCACAAAGCCAAGAGATCATGACCTGAGCTGAAAAGCAAAAGTTGGAGGCTTAACCAACTGAGCCACTCAGGTGCTCCTACAATTACTTTTTTTATATTGAAATGATCAACAAAATACAAAACAAAACAAGATTCTGAAAACCCCTCTACCTTAAGTTCAAAATAGAGTGGGAATTTGGCAATCTAGCAACAATTTTGGTCAATAGAGGCTGTTAAACTATAAAATTTGAGTAATTAAGTGGCTTAGATTTTTAGATCAATAGAATTAATTAAGCAATTAACAAATCCTCATACTCTGCCATGTGGATTCATTGTTTTTCAATAGTTATGTAGCTTTTAATGTGTGAAACTATTTTATAATTAAAATTCTATATTTAGTTATTAAAAATAATAAGGACATGCCCTTTTAATTATATAATAAAATAAAGGTAGCATTCTCAATACATGCTTCTGCTTTGTGGCGAGAGCACAAGAAGGCAGCATAACACTGCAGTTCAGGGAACAGATTTGGGGGTAA
The DNA here is from genome assembly GCF_006229205.1 of Suricata suricatta. Lineage (NCBI taxonomy): Eukaryota > Metazoa > Chordata > Mammalia > Carnivora > Herpestidae > Suricata > Suricata suricatta. Next base: position 52,471,607 of record NC_043709.1, read on the forward strand.
AATAGCCTTGGGTTCAAATCTTTGAATAATCACTTTGTAGATAAGTGACCCTGGATAGGTTGACTTTCCCCAGCCTCAGATTATTCATCTGTAAAGCTGAGATAATCTGCTTCCCAAATCTTTCTATCCTCCAGTTTTCTAATCTCAATTCATGTGAACACGCCAGGCATCTTATTCCCTTCCTCTTTCTGAATCTGTTCCCCCTTCTTTAAATCCTATTCTTCTTTTAGGGCTTAGCCTAAATATTCCTGACCCTTAATTATTCCATGTTATATCCCTCATATCGGCTTCAACTGTTCCCTTATGGCACTTTTTTCATTGTAATTTTACCATCTGTTCTTATGATGCTATGATTTTTACCTGTCTTTCTCTCTCCTGGCTTAATCCTTTCTGTAACATTACTCTCTCACACCATGACTGGCCTATTATGGCCAATAAATATTTGCACAAGAATAAAGGATAGTTACAAGCATTCACTGAGGGAATAAATGCACATAAAGCACTTAGAAAACACTATTTACTATTGAAGGAAACTGCTATTTATTAAAGCTTTGCACCATCCTCCCCTTTACTCGCCAGAACCTTGTCAAAGCAACTCAAAATATAAATAACAGCTATAAACGCACTTAAGTAGATATTTATGAAAATTCCTTCACAGAACTTACCAAAATTACAATTATAAAGCTACCTATGTTTTTATTATTTTACTGTCTCTGCCACTAGAAGCTAAACTCCTTGAAGGCAGGGCCTATCTCTGGCTTATTCCAGCCTGGACTACCAGTTCATCTTACAGTGCCGTATCACAGAACTTGAGATTTAGCCTAAGGACAATTACATTCTTTTTTTTAAAATTTTTAAACGTTTTTTTTTAGTAGACAGTGCGAGCAGGGGAGGGTCAGAGAGAGAGGGAGGTACAGAATCGGAAGCAGGCTCCAGGCTCTGAGCTAGCTGTCAGCACAGAGCCTGATGCAGGGCTCGAACCCACCAACTATGAGGTCATGACCTGAGCCAAAGTCGGAAGCCTAACCCCTAACCGACTGAGCCACCCAGGCGCCCCAGGACAATTAAATTCTTGAAGTATTTCAAGCAGGGGAGTGACAGTATCAGACTTGATGACTTAAATGATTGCTCTCCTGCTGAATGGAGTCAAGGTCAACATGGGTCAAAGTGTAGCCAGAGCAGCTGTGAGATTAATGCTGTTTTCTTTGCATGAAATCAGGGTGGCTCAGGCTTGGGCAGATGGTAGCAGAGATACAAAGTCAGAGACAGAATCGAGGAATATTATGGAGGTAGAAAAAACAGGGGTTGGTGACTTACATGGTGATAGTAAAAAAGGGAGACACAGCTATCATTATCATTATTATTATTAACAAAAATTTCAAGTACTTTCATTTAGATTGTTGGTAGCATACATGTGCTGGGAAGGAAGACGTAACAAAGAAAAAGCAATAAAGTGAAAAACACTTCTCAATAGAGACATCAGAAATGTGAATCAAATCAGCAGCTGGTTAGAATTTGGCAATTTTTACCTCATCTACGAGGTACGGAAAAGGCTCAAACTGAAAGAACAGGGGATACATTAAGGGCAAAGCTACTCTGTGCCCCGCCCCCAGCTTTACTGAGATATAATTGACAAGTAAAATAATAAGGTATTTAAAGTATACTAAATGATGGTTTGATATCTATATACATTGTGGAAGGGCTCCCCCCAAGTTAATTAACACATGCCTCACTTCACATATTTACTTTTTTGTGTGTGGGAAAATTTAAGTTCTACTCTTTTAGCAAATTTCAATGATAAAATATACTGTTATCAATCACAGTCACATGTATTCAGTTCTCAGACCTTATTCATCTTACAGCTGAAAGCCTGTACTTTGTTTTCCGTGGAGCAGAAAGGAGGTTGTGGAACTGGTCAGCAAACAGTTATTTCCAATCTAAACCACTGGGATCTCGCTCTATTTCTTCCCCCGTGCATGGACAGATGAGACAAGGGGTCAAACCCAGCAGATGTACCGGTGGCCAGCACAGTTACGGTGATTGGCATGACCAGGGGAACAAGTAAGACCAATAAGGTAATTGACATTCCTGAGACCAGCAGCCTTGTACAAAAAAAATACAACTTGGAACAAAGGAAGTGGGAGAGAAAAAGAACTAAAAAGCCTTGTGTGAGAGCGGAGCTCAACTCAGTGAGCACAGCACAGGAGAACCTGAGCTCATTAAAAGTGCTATGAACACAATATGAAGGCACGCAAGTCGAATTCAGCTTCGGGAAGCGCACAAGGACCGACATGCACGGAGCCCCTGTTCTGTGATGGGTGCTAGGCTAGTGTTTGCATATGCCGTCAAGTTTAGTCCTCCTCACATCCCGAGAAGGGGATTTTCATTTCTATTTCCATTTCTCAGAGAAAGAAACAGACTCAGGCTAGTTTCATCACTGCTTATGTTCGCACATTAGTCAGTGGCAAAGCCTGGACCGCATCCCAGGTTTTTCGAACTCCAAAGCTTTTTCTTCTTTTTTCTAAAACACGTTATGCCACAGATCCCAAGTCAGATTTTTGGGGGGGCCAGGCAGGTAAGAGAAATGAGCAAAACTGGCGGGGGCGCGAGACACTAGAGAAGGACCCAGCAAACGGATGAGAGTCCATGGAAATAATTCATTTACAGGGGGCAGTGTCCATTTAGCTTCAGGAAGATACTGCTGCGTTGGATGTGGGCTTGGTGTTGTCAGATCTTCAAACTTCATGAGACAAACTGAGAATTTATGTTTTTATGTGAAATCTCTTAATTTGTAGATGCTGCTAATTAATTCAGTATTTCAGAAAGCTGTTGACGGATCAAGCAAAACTGCTCTGAAAGCTGAATTTGGCCTGGAGATTACAAGGTGGTGACCTTTATGTTACATCCTGCTGTTTGGGGCTCTCTGGGCAGTTAGCACATTAAAACCCTTTGTGACATAATGGCTGGAGATTGTGTAAACACACAGGCAGTCAGAAGGCTCTGGCCACACAGAACCAAAATAGTTCATGAACAGAAAAACAAGTAGAAGACAAAAATAATGCCCTTGTCACTGGAGAGATTCTGGTTAAAACAAGAAAAAGGTAGATAATACACCTCTACCAGTTTGTAGGGCTGGCTCATGACAGCTTATAAGAGCCAAATGTTAAGTATGCAGGAATTTTGTTAGTATTAAAGCAGAGTTAGCTTGAAGTTCTCCCACAGTTCTAAGAGAATTTACACCACAGAAATCTGCCGACACTAAAAACATAAAGCATTATTTCCCAGAGAGTTGGCTTACCGGCCTATCAGTGCCGTAACTTAGGAAAATGATTGTTTGCTAAATAAAACCACTTAAATTTACTTATAATATCATTTGGCTCACCCCTAATAATCCAGCTGTCTCTGAAGTGCTAATTTAATAAATCTATTGAGGAATTTATGTTGTGGTGAATTCGGCTTGTCATTTCATTTCTGGTTGGTGTCCCTGTAAAGATGATTTACACCATAGGAGCAACTGTAACAAAAACCACATCATGAAGAGGAACTAATTCATTACATAATCAGTTTTAAATAATATCAGCTAAATTTAGAGAGAACTTCTACCTGCTAAGGTATTGTTCTAAGATACTTACCAATTGTCACACTCAATTTATCTGCAAACAGACCTGTAGGGTAGAGGTTTTCGTGTTATTTTATTGGCTGGGAAACAGCCTCAGAGAAGTCATACAACAACAAATGGTCCAGCTGTGCTTTGGATCAGCTCCTTCCACTCTAGCGTCAGCTACTGAACGCCGCATATACGATACACCACACTACAAAAAATATTAATGGCCTCAAAACAAATACTCTTGATTGGATCATTCTGTACAGAGTTATCGATAAGACAAAACAAGAGATAATAAGGGTTAAATAATAAGCACAATCCTGAGTCACAAGAAGTGATAAATGCAATTTCTTTCCTTTCTCCTCCTGAAATCGAAAAATATCTCACAAAATCATTACTGAACAGAACAACCAAATTACATCTCCAAAGACTTGATACATCTTTTTTTTTAAATATATGTATTTTTAAGTGTTTATTTATTTTTGAGAGAGCATGGCAGAGAGAGATGGGGACAGAAGATCTGAAGTGGGTGGCTTTGTGCTGAAAGCAGAAAGCCTGATATGGAGCTCGAATTCACACACTGTGAGATCAGGACCTGAGCTGAGTAGGATGCTTCACCAACTGAGTCACCCAGGTGACCGAAGACAATATATGTTTTCTTAAAAAATTTTTTAAACATTTATTTATTAATGAGAGATAAAGAGAGAGCATGAGTGGAAGGAGCAGAGAGAGAGAGGGAGAATCTGAAGCCGGTTCCAGGCTCTGAGCTGTCAGCACAGGGCCTAACATGGGGCTAGAACTCACAGACTGTGAGATCATGACTTGAGCTGAAGTCGGACGTTTACCTGACTGAGCCACCAATGTGCCCCAAAATGTGAAATATCTTTTTTAAATTTTTTTATACATTTATTTATTTCTGAGAGACAGAGAGAGAGAGAGAGAGAGAGAGAGAGAGAGAGAGCACAAGTGGGGGAGGGCCAGAGAGAGAAGGAGACAGAATCTGCAGTAGGCTCTAGGCTCCATGCTGTCAGTACAGAGCCTGACACGGGGCTCGAACTCACAAACTGTAAGATCATGACCTGAACCAAAATCGGGCACTTAACCGACTGAGCCTCCCAGATGCCCCAAGGTGAAATATCTTAATAAGAAATAAAAATAAAGCAAATTGTCCATATTTAGCTGAAAAACATTTTGGTGTTGGGAAACAATCAAAAACTGAATTTAGTTCCTTTCTAACAAAATATTTTTCTAGAATTGTTATAATTTAAAAGAACTAACACAATACTCTTGTAATTTTTCCTGTGCTTTTCACCTTCTGTCTGAAAGAAAAAGTAAATTGTATCGGTTACTGCTCTAATAAATTAGTACAGTGGGCTGTGTGGGATTAAGTATTATAAATTCCATACATTTTTATGTTTTTCCTAATGCAGTTATGTGTTATAGAGATTAGGACACATATTGTTCAACTGCTAAAGGAATTCCAAGAGGCATGGTTTTGTTTACTTGTGCATGTATGTTGTAGACATTTACTTGTAAAGCTTTTCTGTCACATTGCTATAGGGAGATGTTTAATTTCTCAGTGTCCATGAATAAAAACTTCTTTTACAATTATCAAATAAATTGCTATAAATTTATAGTGGTAACATTAATCCTGTACTTATTCAAATTATTTGGACCCAAAGAAATTTCTTTTCCTAATTTGTCAGGTGGCCAAAGGCCTTTTTTCCCCCTTAAAATTGTTATTCCATGTGAAATAAGTTCTGAGATACTTGATTTTATTCTAATATCATATTTGTAATCAAGGTTCCCAGATTTAGCCAGATTTAGGAAATTAATCAATTCCTCACAAGTCGTATAGCACTTGACAAAGTTCATAGTTGCAATGTAAATGATCCATATCTACTGAATGCTATGAAAGGGAAACACTGAAGTGGCCTGTATCTTTCAGGGGGCTTGGGAGATAAGATGGGAAAAATAACTGAAAAGCAATATAGGAAAAGATTTACAAGTGCTGAGTGTTGTAGAGGGAATAAATCAAGGAGTTGTGCAGATAAGAGAGAGATAACTTCAGGTCATGTGCTAGGCATAGCCATGGCCCCAGTCCTTGAAGGAAGAAATAAATCAGGGCCAGACTTGGGAGAATTTACGGAGAAAGTGAGATTTCAGCTGGATCTTGCAAGATGGCTAGGTGCTGGATATGCAAAGGAGAGGAGGAAGAGCCCTCTAGATTGCATAAATCAAGATATCATGGTAGGGTTTAGCACTTGATATATTCAGGGCAGTGTTTCAGTCTGGCTGGAAAGGACTCCAACTGGAGACATAAGGCTCTAACCATTTGGACAGATCATATAAACTATGTTTTCTCTTCCCAAATATGAATGATGCTGGAATTATAGTCACATAGATGTCTGAGCAGAATTATTTATCTGTTCTTAAAGTTGTATTCTTAAAAGAATAATGGGAAAGCTAGAGCTGCAGTCTAATGATTGATTCATGCAACAATATATATTGAGTACCTTAGATGTGCCAGGCATCTGTCTGTGCAGTGAGACATAAAACAGAGCAAACCATATTCTCTGTCCTTAAGGAGTTCACCATCAAGTAAATAAACAAATAAATAAACAAATAATTAGAATAACTTTGATATATGTGCTTTGTTCAAAGGGCCATGGTGGTATGGAGGGAGGGAAGATTCATTTTAAACAAGATGGACTTGATGTCTTAAAAAAATGAATTGATATTTGATCTTGACAAAGAGTGTTGCCCAGAGAAAGAGAAGATAGTGCAAAAGAATATGAGCCCAAAGGCAGGAACACTGTCTGTTGTTAAGACTATACCACTGAGCCTGGGTCAGGCAGAGACAGAGTAACATAGCTCTTCTATGTGTGCATGTACACATGTGCTTTCAGGCTGAACTAACTGCAGGGAATGGACCATAGAAAGAGGCTTGTGATGGTGTCATGCTGTCTTATGATCACCTGCTTGGCCCTGAAGGGGAGGGTTAGATGAGAGCTGTACTCATTCCTGGAAGTGAGTGGAGACTGGACACTTCTGTTACATGTCTCTAATCATAAAAGCAATTTATTTGTCTCATGTTGGAAAGTGATGCTGTCAGTGATGTTATTTCCTTCATTGGACTTAGGATTGACTTTATGCTGTTCAGTTACAAGCACAATAAACTCTCCTGTGACCTTGTGCTCTAGTTGCATGCAAACCTCTTTGGCTGCAGTCTGGATATTATTGACAATACATAATGCATTGCTAAGTCTTTGAAAATATGCCACAAGGCTTTGCTCCAAAGAAGTGTATTACATTGCTCTATAGATGACCTTTCATTATTCAGACTCCATTAGAAGACTTGAACTGCTCTATTCTGTTCCCATACCCAGAGGGGTAGTGGTTCTGGGACACTCGGGAGCATTTTTATGGGTCATTTGAGAAAGCGAGTAAATACTCAAGATTTCTCCTATAGACCCTCAATACTATCTAGAGAAATGATGCCACATGCAATGATGAATTGCTCATTCACTCATTTATTTTTTCAATAAGCATTTATTAAAATTTTTTTAATGTTTTATTTATTTTTGATACAGAGAGAGACAGAGCATGAGAGGGGGAGGGTCAGAGAGAGAAGGAGACACAGAACCAGAAGCAGGCTCCAGGCTCTGAGCTAGCTGTCAGCACAGAGCCTGACGTAGGGCTCGAACCCACAAACATGAGATCTGACCTGAGCTGAAGTTGGAGGCTTACCAGACTGAGCCAACCAGGTGCCCCAATAAGCATTTATTAAAAGTCCATTGCATATCAGGCACTTTGCTTAGCATTAAGAGATCAAAGTTAAATAAGACCCACAGCTTGCCTTCAGGGCCTCGTGTCAAGTGTGTGTGTGTGTGTGTGTGTGTGTGTGTGTGTCTGTCTGTCTGTCTGTCTGTAGAGAATCGGAGAGAGAGGGAAAAAGAGGGATGGAGAAGGAGGGAGAGGATTTGTCGTAATAGATCTGGGAAAATGTTGATGGGGATAGAGGTGGGCGTACTTAGCAGAGTCAGCCTTGGAGAGTCAGAGAAGGCTTCCAAGAGGAGATGATGCTTGAGTTGCTACAGAGGAACCAGAGTAAGTTTAGGGGACTGTTGCATGGGGAGCCGCTGGGATGGAGACTGGAAGGGATACAGGTATCACATCATGTGAAGATTGAATTTTATGTCAAGATATTGAGTTTCATATTTAAGACAGCTATAACCTAAAAGGATTAAATAGGAGGAAAGAGAATCCAATTTGGGTTTTTAGGAAGAGCACTCAAGCAACAGTTTAGAGCCTGGGTTAGAGGGAGTGGAGTATTCAGGCTGCAGTAACGTCAAATGGCCAGTGCAAACGGCCAAAAAAGAGAGGAGGAAGTCAGTAGAAGCAATAAACATTTTAAAGGTTAAAATGAGCACAATGTGACTAATTAAATAGGAAGAACAACAGAGGGGGAGATCCTTTAGCTGCTTACACAACTCTTTTAGGTATTTTAACTTCTAAATTGATACTCATTAGCACTGAATGGTAGGACTTCATTCATACGTTAATTCCTAATGGAGAATTAGGACAAGGTGTTTTGTTTGGCCCCTCTGTCTTTCCTCTCCTGCTTTTATGGATGTAATTTTGTCAGGAGGTGAAAAATCATGCTCAGTTGTTAAGTGGATGATGGAGAAAGCAAAAGATAATGGGGATTAAGGAAATGAGGACCAAACGGGAGAAAAAGAAGGTGAGAGAATAGTTTTTTTGAGTGATGGGGCTTCCACAGTTGGTAAAATCATTTATTTAGAAGTAAGAAGTCTGCAAGTTTTGATATGGGAGAGATGGGAATGAACGGAGACTGATTAGTTTTGGAGTTAGGTTAACTTAGGTTACTGACATTCAGCCTCCAGCCTGTCTTGTAGGCATTCAGTGTGAGGTTCAGAAGATAAACAGGAGTAAGAAGAAGGTAAAAGTTGAATCCATAATGTGTGAGAGACATAAATGTGATAATTTTTAATATTCTTTATTATAATGAGGAATGTGAGAAATTCAAAGACAAAAACCTGGGGGGTGTCAATTCTTAAAAGGTAGAACAGAAAAATACAAAATTGTTAGAAAATGAGTCAAGAGGGCACAAGAATCCTATTTCAAGAGTTCTGAAAGTTACAAATAAGGCAATGCCCAATTCATGGCTTTGAAGAATACACATTGTAGATAATCTATATCACAATCAGTAATAGTTAGAAAAGTAATGGTACTCGCTACAAATAGAGAGTGCTCTTTAAAAAGAAGCCCAAAACTAGGCAGAACTCCTTTTTAGTTTCTAGCGAAAGGAGAGCTGGCTCAAATAAGTTTATGGAAACAGGGAAGTTAATTAGCGTGCCTAAGTAAAAATGCTTAAGAGTTAGTCCAAACTACGGATGCTATTTCAGGTTAGTTTTCCTTAGAATAAAACTTAGAAAGTAGACAAAAATTTGAGTGCATGTTGCTTATGATATGTTCTTTAGAACACCATTAAGGGAGTGAGGGAATAGGCAGGCAGGAGGGAAAAAAAAAACAAATTAGGATGCATCAATGAGCATGTTATCATTGTGGGCAACCTAGACCACTCTGGGATGCAGTGTAGACTATACCTAAGAGTTGTTCTACCTAAAATGTGAAGAGTTAGGATATTCATGCCCAGTCCATTTGGTCATTGGTGGAAGGCTCAAAGACACACTGACTTTCAGGCACTTCAGCCTGCCACCAGAGAGAGCCCAAGGACAGTCACAAGTTCTCGCAGTTGAGAGCTCTTAGTGAGCAAAGGAAGGAATGCAGACTGCAAAGGGAATGTGAGAATGGGGGGACACTAAGAGCCTCACCTACAATCCACTCCTGTCTACTTAGACCTACTTTTTCTCTACATTAACCTGTTCACTCTGTTTTATCATTCAGTCCTCAAGTCAGCAGTTGGCTACACTTTATGAAAAGAAAAACAAAAGACATCAGGAACTTAGTAAAACTAGTTACCGTCATCTAAAGCAATATGCCCAAGTATGTACAGCCTATCTCCAAATTTAAAAAGCCTGTGGAACACAGAGATATGGAGTCCCTTTCTTAATGACAAGAAGTAGGAGATACGGGGTCCATTAATGTCCTTTAAATGGGCGGGGGGTGGTTCCTAGAGTGACCCAGAACCATGTGCCCCTAAGAACTTAGTGATGCGGTGGGCCTCTTGATTTCTTAGAGTTTATCACCTACCTACCCTAGTTTCACATGTATTTTACCAGGGTATCCAGAGTACTTGCAGTGTACTGCCGTCTGATTGACTTAAAATAATTATTAAAGTAGACTAGCATGTTGATTTTTGGAATATCATCAAGATAATATCTAAGGTGGTCAAGGTTCCTTTGGACCATGATGTGACAGAAACCAAAAGAGTTAACATAGCCCCTGAGTAAGACTATGAATGCAGGCATTCCAAATGAATGAGTTCCTGTTGTGTTTGTAAAGATTTCAACTGCCAGATGTGGTTTTTGCAGGGGTCACAGTGGTGCATTATGGGAATATGATGGGAACAGCCACACTTTCAAAATTTAAGTCATTGGGGCCAATCTAGAAGACTGCAGTGCTCTTCACTTTCTATCTTGCTAGGATGGAAAACAGTTTCAGGGGCTTACACTTGGAAGTGACTATTATAATTGATCTGACATCATAGATCTGGTAAGCATTCTACAGGGTGGTAGGAATATCTATGTTATTTTTGGATCTGAAAAACTGACCAAAGAGTAGGAGTATACACAGAGCAGATTCAACCTACCATGAGTTAAACTTGGACCAAAACTTCCTTAATTACCTGACCTCTATATGGCCCATCTTAAATAAGGACTATGATGATCTTCTGGTATTGACAACAGCTACTATCCATTATTTGACAACTCAAAAAACACTTCATGTGTAAATATTCATCTGTCCTCAGTGGCAGTTACTGATAAGTAGTTTTAGGTAGCACTGGGAAATAACTGGAGGAATCACCATTGTATACAATTCCTATGAAACTGCAGGATCCTTTTTCAAGGACTACTGGCTGGCTCCTCAAATGAATGCTCTGTGTTGAAGAAGTATCTCAGGTCTGGAAACTGCATGAGGGATGAGATTTTTCCTTTGTGGTAGCTGACTTCAAAGATCTGCTTTTCTGATCTTGGTCATTTTGGGTAGTATTAGTCAAGTAATACCCTCTCTGGCTGACCTGTCTTGGTCCCAGAAACATTATGGTATAATTGTCATAACCAGGGATCCTTGGGAGTCAAGGCCAGTGGCGGTCATTTAGATTTTAATGGCTCATTTTAACAGTTACATTTACCTTACTTGCCCCAGATGGCTAAGTGCAACCCTGTGGCCTTTGATATCCCAGAATCCTATCATCTCCAATGACAGACATAAAAGAGCCCAATTCCAAAGCATCATCTATCATTAGTCTTTGTCAGTGGAGGGCAGACTTCATGGAGCCCATCAGTGTTTCTGACGCTCCCTCACTAGTATATTACTAAAGTAATGAAGGAGCATTCTTTAAGCTTTCCTGGGAAAAACAAATCAGTTGTAGATTGGATAGATTAAATGGATTTTTTTTTTAATGACCACTTATCTGACCCCCTCTTTTATTGTGTTAAGGAACTTAGCAGGAAGTTAAGTTTAACCATCTTAACAAAATTTGAAATGTACAATATATTGTATTGTTCACTATATATACTATGTTGTTCTGCAGGTCTCTAGAATTTATTCATCTTCTGTAACTAAAACTTTATACCCAATAAACAATTATCCATTTCCCCTCACTCCAGCCCCATGCGACCACCATTCTGTTTCTATTAATTTGACCATTTTAGATATCTTGTGTAAGTGGAATCATGCAGTATTTGTCCTTCTGTGACTGGTTTATTTCACTTAGCATAATGTCCTTGAGGTTCACCCATGTTGTCACCCAGGACTTCCTTCTCTAAGGCTGAATGATATTCTATTGTATGTATATACCACATTTTCTTTACCCATCCATCTATCCGTAGACATTTGGGTTCTTTCCATATGTTAGCTACTATCCACAATAGAAAGCTTTTGCACAGCAAATAATCAAGAAAATGAAAAGGCAACCTACAGAAAAGGAGAAAATATATGTGAACTCTATATCAGACAAATCCATGAGAAACTCTTGTAACTCAACAGCAAAAAAAACACAAGTAACCTAAATCAAACAAATAGGCAAAACAACTGAATAGACATTTCTTCAAAAAAGATATAAATGGCCAAGAGGTCTATGTAAAGGTGCTTGACATCATTAGTGATCAGGGAAGTGGGAATAAAAACCACAGTGAGATACCACCTCACACCTGTTAGGATGGCCATTATAAAAAATATACCATTGGTGACCATGTGGAGAAATTGAAATCCTTGTACACTGGTGGTGAGAATGTAAAATGGTGCAGTTACCATGAAATCAGTATGCAAGTTCCGCAAAAAAAAATAAAAATAGAACTACCACATGACCCAGCACTTCCACTTCTGGGCAGATAGCCAAAGTAATTAAAGTCAGGATCCTCAAGAGTTATCTGCAGTCTCCTGTTTGCAGTCTCATGTTCATTACAGCTTTCTTTGGACACATTGGTCCCCTTTACTCAGTTTTCCACCAAAGCAAATCCAGTCTCCTTCGCTTCTTCGCTGAAGATCACCTTTCTTACCAAGCTTCAAGAAACCATTTATCAGTAAATAAAGACCAGCTATAGGCTTCCTTTCCAGGATTAAATCTTCAGTCATGAGCAAGTGCTCTCACAAATTCATTCTTCTTTATCTCTATTTACATTATATCCTCCCTAGTCAAGCGTATTAGCTTCCTATTTCAGCTGTAACAAATTATTACAAATTTAGTATATCACAGTTCTGGAGATCAAGAGTTCTAAAATGTGTCCTCAACAGGGCACCTGGGTGGTTCAGTTGGTTAAGTGTCCGACTTTGGCTCAGGTCATGATCTCACAGTTATTAAGTTTGAGCCCCACGTCAGGCCTGTGGTGACAGCTCAGGGCCTAGACCCTGCTTCAGATTCTGTGTCTCCCTCCCTCTCTGCCCCTCTCCCACTCATACTCTGTCTCTCTCTCAAAAGTAAACACTAAAAAATATTTTTTAATTAAAAAAAAATGTGTCCTCAAGACTGCTCCTTTTGGAGGCTCTAGGAGATAACTCATTTTCTTGCCTTTATAAAAAACACGTATATTCCTCAGCCTGTGGCTTCATTTTCTAGTTTCCAAGATAGCTAGATAATATCTTCTTTCCTCTCTCTGATTTGTTCCTTTCCTTACCTCTTCTCTCTCTGACTCCAAGCTTCCTGCTTCCCTTTCCTAAGGACTTTGTAATAACACTTGGCCCACCTGGATAATGTAGGCTAATCTCATCTTAAAATTCTCAATTTAACCACATCTGTAATGTAAGATAACATATTCACAAGTTCTGAGAATTCATTCATGGGCATCTTTGGGGAGGATACAAGGGCATTATTACTCCTACCACAACCAGGATCCCTAAGAACAATTCCCAGACATCTTTACCCATTTCTTGCTAATACATATTTGTCTGGTCCTACAGCTCTTACTGTAAATAGATAGTCCTTTCCTTCCCACAGCAGATACTGCTTGCCTGCTTGACCTTACTGGTGATTGTGCACCCGCCCACACCAGGAACACTTGGTCACGTCTGGAAATGTTTTTGGTTTGCAACATTGGTACACTACCAGCATCTAGTAGGCAGAGGCCAGGATGCTGATGACCATGCACAGGACAGTGCTTCCCATCAACAAAGAATTATTTTGTTCACAGGTCGTCGTTGAGAAACTGTGGTATAAAATAGTGGCATGGTGAGGTTGGATCTGCATGAGGATCAATGCAATTTTGTGAAATATCTGCTCAGAGGAGGCATTTTAGGAATCCCCAAGCAGGAGAAGCTGTGACATCCTAGCAAAGACAAAGAGCCACTTCTCTTGGCTAGAGGATTCAGGGTCATCTGTATTTCAATTATTTCAAGCTCACTCCTCCCCTTCCCACAAATTCCTGCATCCTAAGACTCAGAGGCCTTCCCCGTCCTTTGCTGTCAAGTTTCTGACTATAGAAGAGACTTGTCAGGGTTGTGTATTCAGCTTCTTTGCCAACACAACACTTATAATCAAACCTAATTTTCAGCACAGCCTTCTCTTGCCTGCAGGTAATGAGAATCTCCTTTGATAGTTGCCTTATTTTCTTTCTCCAGTGATCTTTTTTTTTAGATTTTGTAGGCACTCTTCATTTTTTATTTACTTTTCATTGAAGAATAATTAACATACAGTCTTATGTTAGTTTCAGGTGTATGACATGGTGATTCAACAATTATACACGTTACTCAGGGCTCCTCACAATAAGTGCAATTCCACCATCCGTCACCAACCTTATTACAATCTAATTGATTATATTCCCTATGCTGGATTTTTCATTCTTGTGACTTTTTATTTTAATCCACATTATCTATTTCAACCATCCCCTATCCCCTCCCCTCTGGCAACCATCAATTTGTTATTGTATTTGAGTCTGGTTTTTTTGTCTCTTTTTCTTTGTTTATTCATTTGTTTTACTTTTTAAAAATTGTTTTTAATGTTTTGTTTATTTTTGAGAGAGAGAGAGAGAGAGAGTGTGTGAGCAGGGGAGGGTCAGAGAGAGGGAGACACAATAATATCCCACTGTGTGTGTATATAAACACACACACTAAATCTTTTCTATTTATCTATTTATGGATACTTGGGTTGCTTCCATATCTTGGCTACTGTAAATAATGCTCAATAAACACAGGAGTGCATTTATCTTTCTGAATTCGTGTTTTCTTTTTTTTTTTAGAGTTTATTTTTGAGGGAGACAGAGCAAGAGCAAGGGAGGGGCAGAGGAAGAGGGAGACAGAATCTGAAGCAGGCTCCAGGCTCTGAGCTGTCAGTATAGAGCCAAGGGAAGGGCTTGAAGTCACAAATAATGAGACCATGACCTGAGCCAAAGTTGGACACTTAACCAACTGAGCCACCCAGGAGCCCCAGTGTTTTCATTTTCTTTAGGTAAATACCCAGTAGTGAAACTGGAGCACTTTCCTACATCATACACAAAAATAAACTCAAAATGGATTAAAGACCTAAATGTAGGACCTGAAGCCATAAAACTCTAGAAGAAAATATAGGCAGTAATTTCTCTGACATCAGTTTCAGTAACATTTTTCTAGATATTTCTCTTCAGGCAAGGGAAATAAAAGTAAAAACAAACTATGGGGACTATACCAAAATACAAAGCTTTGGCACAGTGAAGGATATCATCAACAAAATGACAAAACAACCTAATGAATGGGAGCAGGTATTTGCAGATGATATATCTGATAAAGGGTCAATACCTCAAATATATAAAGAACTTCTACAACTCAACACCAAAAACAAACAAAAAAACCCCAACAAAACAAAACAAATAATGAGCAAAAGACCTGAACAGACATTTTTTCTAAGCAAGACATACAAACAGCCAATAGACACATGTAAAAATACCCAACATCATTAATCATCAGGGAAATGCAAATCAAAACCACCTATCTTTTTCAGAATGGCAAGAATAAAAAAGACAAGAGGTTACAAGTGTTGGTGAGGATGTGGAGAAAAAGGAATCCTCCTGCACTGTTGGTTGGAATGCAAACTGGCACAGCCACTGCTCAAAACAGTATGGAAATTCCTCAAAAAATTCAAAATAGAAATACCATATGATCTTGTATTTCATCTTTTGGCTAGTAACTGCAGCCTACCAACTCCGTAATGGCTCCCATGCCATTCAAAGGCTGAATATTGCAGAAGCCTGTATATTGCCTTCCACTTGTACCCCATCCTAATTTACCACAGGTAGGGTTCTTAATAACATTAATCCTATCTCAGGTCAGGAATCCCACTACACAACCCAGCTGTGGGGGCCTTGTTGTCAGCTGGCCAGTGACGAATCCAATTCAAGAATTTCACCTAGAGGGCCAGCTTCCTGTTGCAACTCAAGCATCAACTCTCTTAGGCTGGATTCTCCCAGAAGCAGACTCCAAAAGAAGGCTTTGTGAACTTTTGTAGTTTCTTTTGGAAGTAATATCAGGCAGAATTGGTAGGGGGAAGGGAAAATGATGGAAAACAGGAAGGAATCTACATGAAGACATTAACAGTTTACCTCCGTGGAAACCTGAGGTTCAGTCCACCTGGAAATATTGCAAGCCAGCCTTGGAGTTATCCTAACTCCAAGGGGTGAGGAAGCTAAAATATTTTTTCTCCAACTCTTGTCTACCTTTCATTTATGGCTGTTCCTAGGGGCTATACTTCCCAAGCATTTCTGACCTCAAGTCAAGTATGCTGTTGCAGTGAGAGATGGATCTTAGGCAGAGAGCTACAGTTGCTGGCAGTAGGAAGTCATGGGCATATACGAGAATCATGGGTGCTGGAAAGATAAGGGCAACGCACCAACAATATCTGTCACACATGCTTTTTACTTCAGGGTGTCCATTACAACACAAGGAAACATATTAGGTTCCGCCTTCCCTCCAATAGTTTCATTTTTTGGCTCGACATGGAGGCCAACCACAGCTTCAGGCTTACATTTTTAGCATACGTAATATAGCAGAAGAGCTCACTTGTGAGCTTAAAATTAGTCTCATTGACTCTGACTGGGCAGACCCAGAACAAGCTCTTCTCTGAGACATCCGGTGTGAACATGTGTGCAGACGACTGCATTGCCTGGTTCCATTTCTTAGCTCAGAGAAGGCTTCTCTTTACCCTAAAAACACAGTATGAGAACGGAGCAGGGTTGGTTTCCATAAGACCAAACTTCTAAACGCATGGACTAGAATTTGGAAACAAGGAGGGAAGAGAAAAAAGCATGAGAGCTAGGCAGCAAGAAAACCTATCCAGCACAGCCCTCTTTAATAACCTCTTAACAGCATTGATAGAATCTACTTTACTCTGGTCTGGGTTTACCCAGGTGAAGCTGTCAGCTGCTTTTATCTTATACACTTCAAAACTTCTGTGATGCATTTTAGATGTCATATTACTATCAATTATGTCCCTTATTTGGCACAGAACATTTTTCAGACAGAAAGTTTTCTATTATTGGTGAGGGGTAATGTATTTAACATGGATTAGAGAATCAGATGAACTAGTCTAAGCAACGGCCTTATGGTTTGGGATATCTGGAACTGAAAGAAAATTATCATTTCTTAGGCACCTGCTATTTTCCAGGCCCTGTGCCAGGAACTTTACACACATCATCTCCTTAATCCTCACAACAGGCATATGAGGAGGAGGCAGTGATAGCCATTTACAGATGAGAAAATAAAGGCACATGGGGGCTGACTAATGCTGCAAGCTCCTTCAGTTAGTGTGAGGATATGGATCCCAAGCCAGTGGTCTCCATATGCTATACATGTTGTGACATGGGACAGGAGACTAGCAACTGTCTGTCATAGCTCATAAACAAACAAACAAACAAACAAAGTAGTAGGCATGCAGCTAAAAATAATTCTTTTTGCAGGCAAGTAAGTGTCTTTAGGGGAGACTAATGTGACCATCTTCATGGGAATGATCTAATCTTCAAAATTAAGGAGGGGGCTTTAGGAGTTATTTCCATTTTTTGGCTACTATAACAATGTATATTTAGCATCCTGCAATCCCATGTCAAGAAAATGCTCAATATTTCCTTTTACGAAAAAAAATGATAAGCTTTTCCACCCTTAGAGCTTCTGTTGATTAAGAAATGCCTTTCCCCACATACTCTTAGCACGTACACATTCATACACTTTGAAGTATGTAATGCTTATTTGTGGATAACAACACCTGAATCATTATTTGCATCACTGGCCTCCACGCTATTTGGAACGTAAAGTGGGAGGATATGGAACATACTTTAACAGTTGTGTTGTGCCTTTCATATTTTCAGTGCACATTTGACGAAAAGTTATTAGCTCTCATATTGAAGTGCTTTTTATTTCTGTTTATTTACTTATTAACTTTTGCTGTTATAATTTATTCTGTCTTTATAGCATCACCCACAGTATTTGGGATGAGTAAGAAGATCACTGACATGTGACATTAGAAGGACTGGGTGCTTGTCCTGGCTAATACAAATAGAAACAGTCCAGTTGCAAATCAGAAAATAGCAATCATAAAAATACCAAATATTTATTAAACTCTACCATGTGAAAGAGTTTTCAATATTAATTCAACAAATATTTACTGAGCATTTAAAATGTAACAGGTACTTGGGCAGTTTTCTATTCACTGGGAATAGAGCAGAGAACAAGATGCAAATCCCTGCTGTTATGGCTTACAATGTTGTGTGCGTATGCGTGTGTGTGTGTTTGTGTGTGTGAGTGATGAGGAGAGATACAACAAACAAAAGAACTAAAACATGGATTATATCAAACAGTGAAAAGTATTTTGGAAGCAATACAATAGGGAGGAGGCTGTGGAGAATGAGGAATCATGGGAGGGCAACAATTTAAAACTGGGTGGCTAGGAAGTCGCAAGGTGAGCCGAGGACCTCAGGGAGGTGAAGAAACTCTTGGGGTGGGGCGGGGGGTATGCAGGCAAGAGGACAAACGCAAAGGCCTTGTAGTAGCTGCACGCATGGTGTACTCTCTGAACAGCCGGAAAGCCAGTGTGGTAGGAGCAGGTGAGTAAAGGGAAAATAGTTTCAAATCAAATAAGAGATGTAATAGAGGACCAGATAAGAGAGCACTTTATAGGGCACTGTCTAGACTTTGGTTTTGATTCTCAAAGAGATAGGAAGCCACTGGAGGACTTGAGTTACAAGATGACATGATTAAAACTACGTTTTAAAAATATCGCCTAACTCTAGATTTCAGCTCAAGTCATGATCTCATGAATTGTGAGATCAAGCACTGAGTTGGGCTCTGTGCTGACAGTGTGGAGCCCGCTTGTGATTCTCTCCCCTCTTCTTTCAGCCCCTCCCCCACTCATGTGCTTGGGTGCATGCACTCACATGCTCCCTCTCTCTCTTTCTCTCAAAATAAATAAACTTAAAACATCACCTATGATTTTTATGTGAAAATAAATCATAAACTGTGGGAGAACCAATCAAGAGCCTATTGGAATAACCTGGATGAAAGACTGTGACTTGGCCAGGTGGTGATGTGAAGCAGTAAGAAGTATAATTAACTGCTAAGCACTTATGGGCAGCATCTCATTAGCTGACTTTATGTACGTGCTACAAGAATGGAACTAGTCTGAGTGCCAGTTTTCTCATCTTTAAATTGGGAGCATAAAATAAATTTTGTTTCTCAAAATTAGCTTAAGGATGGACAGATACAGCTACAAAGAGAAACATAATCAAGTTGAACTTTCTGGCTAAACTGAGGGAGATATGGCAGGAGAGAGGACACAGGAGAAAGACGAGTTCCTTGGAAAAAGCCAGGGCCCGCTCTGCTTCGTGAAATTGAATGTCCATATCAAACACAGAGAAGCAATCTCAAAAGCTTGTTCCAAGATGAGGCACAGGAAACAAAAACTAAAGAACCATCAGAATGCCATAATTACAGAGCAGTGTAATCTGACTGATGGCTCTGGACAAGCCTTTTGCACCCTTCTGGGTCAGAGCTACGCGGACGGCGCAGAGAGCTCCATCTGCTACCCCGGTGTGAGACTTCTTGCAGAAGACATGGCAAGTTGGCCTTTGTGACAAACCAGCATTCTACCACAGCAGCACAGGTGGGAAAGTAAGGTCAGCAGCCTCTACACATATTTTTATAGAAAATTTTCACCACCTCACCAGTGAGGAAAACGAAACATCCCCAAAAGAATAAGAAACATGTCCTCAGATATCACAGAGGTCACATCTTCCACTGACCTTCCTCTACATCTTCATCCCTAATATCAAGGTAGGGGCTTTTATTCATGAGTTGCGGGGATCTAACTGGTGGAGCTGAGCTATGGAACAAAGATGTAGAATCAAATTAAGTCCTTCTACCTCTGCATGGATGCAGCTTGAGAGCTAACTGATATTGCTGAATGAATGATTTGAAAATATAAATATTTTATACACGAATAGCATAATAGTAATTAAATATATAATCAGGACTATATATCAGAGCAAGCTGTGAAAACAGAAAAAGCCTAATAACTGGCTCCATGCCACTCATTGACCAAAGACCTTCACTAAATCCTTCTACACTAGCACAAACACAGTTTTGCTGAATCCCCTATTCTTCTTTCAAAATTTATCTCACCTAATACCAACCTCCAAGATCTTTACCGGATCTTAATAATAGCAAACCCAGCCTTTCAGGGTTCTATTCCATTGCTCTCCTTGACAACAAGCACCCTGACTTTCCCCTACACTTGTGATTATTACCATGACATTTCCCTTACACACTCCTGCTCTTCTGTTTCTCACTTCTTAGTCCTGGTATATTACTTTTCCTCTTATTACTTATATAGTTTGAAATGCTTATAAGAAATCTAGAAGGAGATGTCAAATAGGTAATTGAACATATGGGTCAATGGGTCCCAGACTCAGTCTGAGCTGTAGAAGTACATCTAAGAATCATAAGAGAATAGACAGTAAGTGGAGCCATGGGAGTAAAATGCATTATCATGCAGCAAGTAGCCCTGAAGAGAAATGTGCCTCAGAGTGATCCCTGGGGAAGTCCAACATTTAAAGTTCAGGTAGGGTAGATTTAGCCAACAAAGGAACCTGAAAAGGCATAGCCTTGGAGGTAGAAGACATGCTGTGAGAATAAAGTGTCAAGGAGGCAGAAAGAAAGAATGTAATAAGAAATAGGGGATGGCCATCTAACCACTGCTGATTAGAAGTCAATTGAATAGTATTTACTGGATTTAATGGCATTGAATTCTTAAGGGGCATTACATGGGCATTTTCACTAAAGCTGGTATAGGGGCAGAAACTAAAGAAGAGAAAGGTGAGAATATCACACAACTATATGAGATGATGAATGTCAATGAGACTTACTGTGGTAGTCATTTCACAATGGATATGACATGTCATTAAGCTGTGCACATTAAACCTATGCAGTGATATATGCCGAGTGTATCACAATAAAACAACAAAAAGTGCTGATAAAGTTCTGTTGAAGGAAGATACATCTTTCACACATGCTTACCTCCACTCCTTACAAAACCAACTAAGATGAAATTAAGGAGATTTAGATAGGTTTTCTATCTACAATGAAGTGAATAAGGATATAGCATACTTTTGGAAGTCCGAAAACAAAGAAATGGTAAGTCACTTACAGAGCATATACATTTAGAAACTAGGCTCTCATAGAGGAAGACACCAATATGGGTGAAGTTTCAGCATTCCAAAATGACTCAAGACCCTCCATTGAGATTCAGACTTAGAGACATCATGTACCAGGAAAGTAGACTGCAGGCATAGGAAAAAAGAGACTGATTTTGAAGATTTGGGGTTGCTGGTCTCCCCAGTCAGCATAGCAAGGAGAAGCATCCTCCCACAGGGCAATCCAGAGGACATATTCTCCAAAGAAATTAAACTGAAGAGGCTCAGGACACAGGACACAACAGGAGGGTGGGTGGGTGGGGTGTGTGTGTGTGTGTGTGTGTGTGTGTGTGTGTGTGTGTGTTAGTAAAGTATGGGACTAAAAACGAAGTACTTAAGTAGAGCTTTAGAAATTATGGACTGGGCATCTCAGGTGACATTCTTCATCTTGCCCCTTACAGAGAAGAAGCTAGAAACAAACTCTTCTAAAGGGCAGTTAGGGTTGTATTCATTTTCTAGGGCTGCACTTACAATGTACCACAGAGTGGGTGACTTAAGCAACCTAATTTTATCATCTCACAGTTCTGGAGGCTAGAAGTCCAAGATCAAAGTGTCAGCAGGATTAGTTTCTTCTGAAGGCTGTGAGGGAAAATCTCTTCAATACCTCTCTCCTAGCTTTTGATGTTTTACCATAATCTTTGCCATTCCTTGGCTTCCACTGTATGACCTCAATCTCCGCCATAGTCTTCCATAATTTTCTGTGTGTGTGTCTGTGTGTCTAAGTCTATGTCCATATTTCCCTTTAGAAGGATACCAGTTACACTGGATTAGGGGTCCACCCTACTCCAGCATGACCTTAATCACATCTGCAACAACCCTATTTCCAGTTAAATTCACATTCTGAAATTATGGGGATTAGGACTCCAACACATGAATTTTGGGAGATAATTCAACTTATAACAGATGTTAAACTTGAACTCAGTATATCTTGGAGTCCCTGAACAGAAAGTTCAGATCACCCTACAAAGTAGCTGATATTGGAAAATTCTTCCCCCAAACACAGTGATTCCAGTAGGCCACCAGTACTTTAAAAATAAATCTGTAGCCAGAGCAAACAACATGCTTTAGAAATCTCAACCATGAAAGGCAGATCAAAATCAACAAAGAGATGGAAGGCTCATGGACAATGCTGAGATAATTATGGAGAAAACAAAGTAATCTTCAAAATACTATAATTAATGTCCTTTGAGAGACAAAGAAAGTTTTTGTGCACCTTAAAAAAGAAGAAGGTAAAACTAAGAAGGAAATATCCGGACTAAGAAATAGCTGTTGCTGATAAAAATATAACAGCAAAATAAATAACAAACTGCTTAGAATGTATGAATGGGAAATTCCCCAGAAATCATAATGTTATGGTTTAAATGCAAAGGAAACAGTATAATAACCAGAATAAGATTTCTGAGATGATGGGGGGAGGGAATGGCAATCCAGAAATAAATGGATTATTATTTTTTTTAATGGTTTACTTATCTTTGAGACAGAGACAGAGCATGAGCTGGGGAGGGGCAGAAAGAGAGGGAGACACAGAGTTCTGCTAAGATGTCAGCACAGAGCCCGACGCGGGGCTCAAACCAACAAACTATGAGATCATGACCTGAGCTGAAGTTGGACACTTAATCAAATGAGCCACCCAGGCGCCCCTATGAAGTGATTATTCTAATTGGAGGAAATGTAGGAGTGGAGGGAAGAATGGGGACATATACCTACATTTAGATTTGTTAGTGGGACACTGAGAAGATTTCTAAATTTATAAACTGTTTATATATTTTATGTGATGTGTGATGAAATAGGAACAGATAATGTGCAGCCAGAATGGCTGGATTTGAGTCCTGGCTCTGCCTCTTACTACCTCTATGACCTTGGGAAGCTGCTGCTTCTTTTGTGCCTCAGTGTACTTATCTGTAAATATAACTAATAGCACTTACCTCACACATTAAATGAGTTTTTGTAAGCAAAAAGTTGGAACAGTGCCTGGCAAAGAAGATTTTAAATACATATTAGCTGTCCAAGTGCAGATATAGGGGAAAAAACATGATAATTGGATTTGTACTGATGATGTTTAGTTTTCAGGTGGTCCTAGTGAAGGTCACAGCAGCAAGGAAGGGCAGTTGATTGGCAAGGGGTGGGAGTGAAACACCATGGGATTTAAACTACTTGGGGGGAAGTGAACACATAACAGGGTGCTTTTGGTAAAGAGAAGGGTGAAGTGCCAGTGGGCTGGAGGATTAGTCGGGACTGATGAACAGGGAGAGTGATCAGTTGAACAACCAAGTGGGAAGAACAGAAATTTGTGGTCAGAAGAGGGATGCAGGCCCTAGTTCTGTTGGAGGTGGTGCTACTTGGGGATGCTGCCAAGGTCCATGTGACTGAAGAAAAGTGATGGAGAAGGCATCTGAACATGAAGAATTACGTTAGTTAAAACTCTCCAAGTAACTCAAGAAAATAATAAAGAAAATTTATTGGATATATTTATGTAGGGACAGTTCATGGAACAAACCCAAGGGCAGACTGGCACTAAGCCATGCTATAAAAATAAGTATAAAACATTAATAATTCAAGTGATATCCTGTATCCTTTTTGCTTCTGCTCTACGTATTCTCTTTCTGCACCCTAGAGTTCACTGCCTGGCATGTTCGTGAACAAAGGAGGCCACTTCACAGGTCCAGGGTTTAAACATTTTCTCTGTTCACCTGAGCAGCCCAATTCTAAACTCTTAGGAGAGAGAATATGATTGGCATAGCTGCAGTCAACTATCTCTGCTAATCTAATTAGCAGTGTCAGGAACGTACTACATTCTGCTAACATGACCTCTAGGACTCCTATCCCTAGCACGCAAGGGCCCATTCTCAGAGAAAAGAGGTCTGGGAAACAGTAGACGTCTGTAGAGATGTCTGTTGAAAGTCTTTAGGAAATTGGACAGCAGCATGTTGGTTGGGGTATCCCATTTTACCCAGGATGATGGCAGGTTTTGAAGGAGAGAGGCTGGACTCGGTATTAAATTTGTCTTTAAATGAGTGTGATTCTGCAGGATAGTACTGTGAAGGTTAACATAACAAGAATTCTCATTTATCCACTCTTTTTGTAAAACGGTATTTATTCAGCATCTAACAAGGGCTAAGTATTTTCTCAGTCATTGAAGACAGAAGACCAGTATTACAAACTAGTGAACAATTTGGAAGCAGACTTAGGTTCAAATCTCTGCTCCACTATGTATTATTATAGGGTATATAGAGACTGCTTTCCCCTTTAAAATCGAAAGAAAACAATTCCTATCTCTGACTTGTAAGAATTAAATGCTACCCCAGGTGTCTGGGTACTTAGCATAACAGCAGATGTAGAAAGAGCTTCTAAAATGTTAACATGTTAACATATTACTGAGTCAAATTGCTTGAGGGTGACAGACTAGCACCAGGGAAGGAACAGTGAAACATGTCCATAGATCTGTGCCAGCAGACCTATGGGGCATCAAGGTGAGAGAGACTTGGGGATGAGGGACCTGGAAAAGCTTCCAGGAGATTCTGTGCCTGAGGAGAGTTTTGAGTGAGTTTTCCAAAGGGAAAGAACTTTTGAAGGCACAGAGTCAGGGGCCACATGCCGCATTCACAGAACTCTAAGTGGCAGGGCATGACTTCAGCAGCAGGCGTATTTTGTTGGTGGTCGTGTTGGAAGGGCAGGGGAAAAGGCTGGGCTAGAGCAATGTGAGTGACAGATGTGGGTAGCTGATATTTAATGTTACCATCTAAAATAAGGACTACATAAGGGGCTTTGCCACAGAGACAGTAGAAACCCAATTATTAGGCATAGGAGGGACAGGGCAAGGGGGGCATATAACGAGTTGCCTTGTTGCCCTATTCAGTCCACCAGCTCACTATGAACTAGGAAGCAAAGTACTTGCTGCGGAACCTGTAGAGTTCAAGCCTATAAACATAGTATACACTTTGCTAGAGCTGATGAAATACACCTACAAAATGAGTCAAATGGCCTAATAATCCTGGGGGGGGGCGGGATGAGGTTCTTAGGCCTGTAATAGGTGGGAGCAAAGTCTAACACATTCATTCCACCTGCAGCCATTCCGTTTAACAAGGAGGGAATGCCCCGGGCACGCAGGAAGAAGCACTGTGTGGGCACTGGCTGCCTTAGTATTCGGGGACAAAGCTGGATGCTCTGATGGTGTCAAGTCGCACAACAAATCTTTGCCATGAAGTGGCTTCAAACCGTGAAAGCAGAGAGCTAGAAACAGTAGCTACTCCATGAATATTTTGCTGTACAAATATTATATTTCATTCAAAGTCTTTCAGAAATATTTCAGAGAAAAATATATGAAAAAAAGATTCAAGAGGTTTCTTTTTCATAAGAAGAGTTTCCTAATGACTAAAATTTAGGCACATTAGAGGCTTTGCTATGGAAATCAGAGGATAGGTGAACCTTATTTTAAGCAATAAATGTGATGGGGAAAGATGTATAGAAATATATTTTAGCACAGGTAGAGTGCACTGTTTAGGAACTAATTTACAAGATACCTCCTGAGTCCTTTCACTGATAGTTTTCTGAAACCAACTGCTTAATTCATTTGTCTCTCTAGCTCAAGGCAAGATCTTGCAGGTACAAAATCCACAGATACGGTAAAATATTCTGTCTTAAGAGCTTTGAAAGACGCAGATAGATGATTTTTTTTCTCTTCCCTCTTCTGGGGTCCTCCATCTCCTCTGTACTTCTGAAAATTTGGACTAAGCCCAGAATCAGGTCTTTTATGTTTCTTACCTGATTGCCCTCAGTCAGGTCACATACTACAGAAACCTTTAGAGAGAAGAAAGTTCCATTTTCTGATTGTCCGGGGAACACTTAGGATTTAATCTTCAAAGTGCTGATTACCAGTTCCTTGATTTCTCTCTGGGGTCCTAAAAAGACCTAATATAGAGAGATGTTTGAAGGTGGTTGGTTTTTATTGTTTATTGTTATTATTATTATATTTTGAAGGTACACTTGAATTTAGGAGTGATTACTAGCAATTTTTCAACTATCTTTCTCCTAAGTTCTTATTTACAGAGCCCAGTTTAGTTTGGTCCCCAAAGGACTGTGATTTAAGGGAAATCTCTTCACTCTTTCATAGACCAAAGCTAGTTTAAAAGAAGAAACCTAAAATGTCCCCTTTCTTTTCCTTTTTTTTTTTTTTCTATTTTTGTTTCACATTGCATGGTCACATCTTCCTCTCTTCCTTTTCCACTCTTTATGGTTCTGGCTCCTCCCAAATCATATCTGGAACAAGATTATTATATCGAGTGATCTCCTTTTATGAGGTTTTCTTGTCAGCAGCTTCAGTGGAAGTCGGGCATGCAAAGCTGTGATTTACCACCATTCGCACTGAGTGATTTAATGTATTCACACATCTGGAAAAGCAAGGCTATTAGATAAATGGGAAAATACCTGGGAATGAAAATGCTTGGTTCACTCACTCGTGCTGCCAGAGTGGAGGTAAATGAATGGAGCTTGCTTAGTGAGATGAAAAGTTTTGGGGATTCAGGTAGGACGTCATAGGACTTGCTGCTGGGTTTGAACACTGTATAAAACACTTTGTCCTTTATAGAGGGGACTCTTTTTTTTAAGTTTAATTATTCATTTATTTTTAAATGTTTGTTTATTTTTGAGAGAGAATGAGTGGGGAAGGGGCAGAAAGAGAAGGAGACCAAGAATCCAAAGCAGGTTCTGCGTTGACAGCAGAGAGCCTGATAGAGAGCTCGAACCCATGAACCTTGAGGTCATGACCTGAGCGGAAGTTGGATGCTTGACCAACTAAGCCACCCCGGTGCCCCTAAGTTTATTTATTTAGAGAAATGGAGAGAGGGTGAGTGCATGCGCGCGTGAGAGAGAGAATGAATGAATGAATGAATGAATGGATAGGGGAAAAGGCAGAGAGTCAGGGAACCAGAATCCCTAGCAGGCTCTACACTGTAAGCACATAGCCCTACTAGGGTCTCGAACTCACATGCAGTGAGGTCATGACCAGAGTGGAAATCAAGAGTTGGACACTTTACTGACTGAGCCACCCAGGTGCCCCTGACTCATTTTTCTTAATGTGAAAGCTCCATATACAGAATTGAGAAAAGGAAACGTTAAGTGAGGGATAACATGAAGAGACTAACTTTTCAGGAATTATGAGATAGCAAAGCACAGTGAAAAACAAAAACTCACAGGAAATGATGGGTTTGAATAGAAAAACATAGATCTTACAACTCAAATATTTGGTTTATTTTTTCCTGAAAACTCATTTACTTTCTTTGTTGTTTGAATAAAATATTGTTGGTCATAGGGCAATAACTTTTGGTTTTATCTTAAACCTGAGGTGACTTTGCATTACATGGTCTCTTGTCAGTGACATTTGACTCCGTGAGAAAAAATTCTACACTTGCCCCTAGATAATGAACACCTTCCTTTCCTGCGGAGATTCCTGGACCACTCCAGCAAAATTGGAGTCCTATTTTGCAGTTTATTTTGACTCAGAACATGGAGCTGTTTTACAGATGTGGTTCCAGAATTGCCTCTTTGTGTTCTGGAACACTTGTTTCAGCTTTCCTAGAACACTCTGGCAACAGGTAGTCGGTCCATGTATCAACCGCATCAGTCGCTGGGGGCGCTTTGGAATGTGTATTTCGGAATACTACTCCAACCTATGAGTTGGAATCATGCGAACTGGAGACCAGGAACCCATATTATTATAAGCACTCTAGAAGATATTTATGGCCTCGAGCCACCAAATAAAGACATAAGGGAAAAGAGTACATGTTTCATGAGCATCTATGTCTTGTCACTTTTCCATGTGTTTTTTCATATTAGCATTTTAGTCCTTGTACATGGTACAAGCCAGTCATTATTACTTCACAAGGGAAAATGTGGTTCAGCTCTCTCTTCCAAGATCAAAAAGCTGAGAAGTACAACCCCTCACTTCAAAACCGGGTTCATCTAGTCTTGCTACAAGGCCTGTGTTCTGTTCTTTCTCTTACAGCATTGATCTCTCTATCCTCAAGGTTGAGCTATGGCCCTGGAACTTTCCCAGGCGGCACTGCCATCTAGCTCTCTGCACTGAAGATAAATAGACACTCATCTTGGCACAGTCTACTTTTAAGCTACAGCATTTCCTTTCGGGGCACTGCCAGGTGTCTCTTCAAGCTCTTTTATAAATAGTTCAAACTGAAGACAAACTCAGGATGATTCTATAATAACGATTCACATGTACGTTGCTCTGCCAATCCATCCGTGTGATTGCTTAGTGCCATTACGGCAAATACTGCAATACTACACTGACCTATTGACTCCCAATGCGTTTCAGTTCATAAGATTTGATTCTCCAGGTTCAGGTTTCAGCTGGGTAAACCCTATGATATAACCAGCACTATTCTTGAAGTTCAATCTGGTTTATAGACTCAGGCACTGTCTCTTGACAAAATGGTTTTATTAATAAAGGGTACACGCACATCAAGATAGAGTTGATTAATGTGACATGTGAGGTCTGGCTTTTAAAACATTGGATATCAACCTCTTGGTCAGAACATAATTTCCATTTATGAAAATATTTGGGCAATTAGACTCTAGTGGTACTATTTTGACTTCTAGTGTTGCTCTGAGAACTATTCTAACTCTGAAATTTTATTAGTAAGGAGGTAGAAGGATTAAAGGAAGACACATACAATAGGTTGCCTAACTGTAAAGTATACGAAGCATTTCAATTAAGTCACACTGTAAGTCATGAACCTCTAACCTAGCCTTTCAAATCCCCTTCTCTTTTTCTGTATCCTTCCCATATTGATGTCACTGAATCTCAGGGATTAAATCATAAAAATTTGTCTTAAAAAAGATTCAGATTTCTATGTATTGCTTAAATCCATCTTGCCCCCTCTAACCCTCCAAGCATACTGCAGACCTTCAAATTTTCTTCTGTACTCTTGTATCACCTTTTAACTGCTCTTACATTGGACTCACCATCTTCAATCTATCGTACATGTTTCTAAAAAGACAACAGAACCTTCTTGATCCCTGCTTAACATCCTTTTATGATTTCCAGTGCCAATGTCCCATCACCCCCTCTCATTCTTCCACCATTGTCTTCAGCTGCTTTAATACCTTCCTAACTGGTATCAGCCCTGGCCTCATTTCAGACCTTATATCGCAGTGATGTTGAAATCTGATCACGTCAGTGCTTGCTTAAAACCTATTTATGCTCTTCAGAGCAACACAAAGCTCCTCAGTATGCCTCCCGATCAGGCATGGTCTGGCACCTGCCTCAGCTCTTGTCTTCATCTCAAGTAGCCTCTGGTTCTCGGCTCTCCCACAACACTAACGTTTTTCAGTGATTCCTTCCCACCACGCTGTATCTGGTCACATTACCTTTTCAGGTTCTAGCTCCTTTTCCTAAAAGTTTTCTCCTCCTACTAGTTAACTTTTTCTCCTCTTGAAAATCTCTTATCAGCACTGGCTGAGCAGGAGTTCCTATGGCTGGGAGACCAGCTCCTAGTGACTGTTCAAACTTCTCAGCAGCCCTCAGAGAGTTGATACACTGCCTTGTACGGTCAGGACTTTTCTGAAACTGCTGGCTTTTGCGTCAGCCCTGAGATTTCAGGCTTGGCCAAGAAGCTGACATTGGGTGTCCCAATGTATCTGGTCTTCAGAACCTGAGGGGTTTTCAACCTTGTATCATTCATTCTCATTCTTTCTGGAGAAAGGCTAAGATGTGAGCTGACCCTGTAACTATATGTTTATATATATAATTGTGAAATAGGAAATATATATGCATAAATATTAGAATAGTTGTGAAATAGTGAATATGCATCCCCCAACAAACATATATATATATATTCATATACTATTTCACTTTTTTATAAGGCTGCGGACTCATCCCTCTGGGTCTCTTAAACAGCCACAGTAACAGAAAATGCATTAATTCTTCATGAATCTCTCTACTTCTCTGGCTTCTTCTTCTAATTATCTTTTATGTACCAAGCACTGTGATCAATGTTTAACATACATTGTTTTATATAAGAAAGCCTGCTTTATTTCCTGGCTTGAGCAGGAAGAGGTTTAAATAACACACCCAAGGTCACAGGGTTGTTCAGCTGCAGGACTAGATAGAAACCCAAGTTATTTAATTCAAGAGCCACTTCCTTAACCATCACAGTCCTGCTCTAATAAGGATAGTCCCTGGATTAGCAGTAGCAGCAGCAACCCAGAGTCTGTTAGAAATGCAGGTGCTCAGCCCTACTCCAGACCTACTAAAACAGAACTTCAAATATAACAAGATCACACAGTGATTTATATGCACTTTAAAGTTTGAGAAGTACTGAAAACATGCTATGTAACTTCTTAATTTTACAGGGAAATCAACTTCCAATTTTCATTTTCATCTCTGAAGGATATTATCTTGTGTTGATAGTCCTATATTTGTTTCCTTTACTTCACTGTTACAAAATGTAGGAAAAAAAGGCTTATTAAGTACTCTTTGGACAACTGGAAGGTTGTATTTTTAGTTATTGCTTACATTATTTTAAATGTCTTATACATCATAATTCAATGTATCTGAAATTATACTCTACTAATTCAGAACTTCCTAGGTGATAAATACTTGGAATGTGTTTTGGGAGTGAGAAGTTGGGGAAATCAATAGCTATAAATTATTTTTCAACTAAGATGTTTGATATAAAAACAGGATTAAGCTGTAAGAATCCTTGTTCTGGCTTGAAGATATCTTCTAGTGAAATAAAAGTTATTTTTGTTTGATACTCTGTTTGGGTCTAGAGGGCATTTTCATAAGGAGAAAATCAGGAGGCTGAGGACATGGGGTTGTTCGGGGAGTGGGAAGCAGGTGTCCTCTGATAATTGTGACACTATCTTCCTGCCAAGGAAATGCTTGGCAGCCTGGCCTCATGAGGGTGGCTTTCAAAGGGAATAGCATTCTTTATAGTTTGGAGTACTCCCTGGATAGTCCAACCTTGACATTGTTGCTCTCTTTAGAGTTTAAGCTGTATCATTCAGGGTCTTTACTTGCCTTTGCTTTTGTTTGCACGTGCCCTAAATCAGGTGCTTCTGGAATGACTCTAATTCACTTGGAGATTAAATGAAGATCATCTGTATAGTGCTTTGGGTCTATAGCCTAACCTTTAAGACTAGGGAAGTTTTGGTTCTGACATGCTGTATCACCTTGGGCTATTTAGTTCAACTTTATGAACCTCAATTTTGATATAGTAAAATAGGCATACCAGTGATTATCACTAGGTGGTTGTGAGGATAAAGGGGGACACATGTGAAGTGCTCGGCATGATGTCATGATGTCTGTCATATAGTTAGTGCTCCTAAGTCATAAAAGTTTGTGATGTAATTTATTTCACTTTGTAACTTTATGTATATATTTTAACATATACATATACATATGTATACAAATTTACATATCTCTGTCGATCTATATATCTTTATAGCGAAAGCCTGTAAAGTGCCTGCTTTCTTGCCCTGCAGAACTCTCGCTGTGGTGCAGCTCTTTTTAAGTGGACTACATTTTTAATTCATGATTTCTTCTGGAAGGGAGACAGTCCGGGCCTATAAAAGAGCATAAATTTTCAGGCAGATGCTGTGGTTCCTTCATTTGGACCTTGATAAGGTTATGGACAGTGTAGTCCTGGGAGGTGACAAGAAAGGGTTAATTCTGGAGATGGCAGCCTTCAACGAAAACGTTGCTGAGTGGCACAGAAGGCTGAATTAACAACATATTTGAACACTCAGCCCTTTCTGACAGTGACAGGCTTGGTATTAGAAAATCAGAGTGACAAAAGGAGGAGAGGATGAGAAAGTAATTTCTGACAAAGGGGGATGAGTGAATATGAACCCAACAGTAGTTGAGCCATAGTGTACACAGGCATTGCTGTAGTTTGTCATTAAGTTGCCAGCTTCCTGGAGGGCAGTTTCCTATGCACACAACCACAAAATATAGAACTCCCCTGGGGACAGAGATTCTACACTAAATAGTTACACATCTTCTTAAAATACATGAAGCAGCACTTTGTGAATTCAAAGGCTAATAAGACAAAAACACCAATACACACAATTTCAGTTCACTCCCACTTTCTCCTTCCCTGAAGGACATGACAAAACTGAGCGAGGGTTAGGAACTCTGACTTGTATCTTGTGTTGATCATTGTGCCCACCATCTGCAACCCTGTCTACCTTGATTCAACACAAAAATTGAGGCTTATGCTTCATCTTATCATGTAGCTAAAGTTGGCCTGCCTCCAGAAATGGAAATGGAAAGACTAACAACTGCCAAACAGCTTGCGGATACACTGGATACACTGCAGCATGGAAGAATTTAAAATTGTTAGCTTGGACATCTTTTGTAAAGTTTAAGTCTTCCATCTTTGGTTATGGAATAAATGTCTTTCTTCTTTTTAAGAAAATGCAAGATTTAGCAAGAAGAAAGATGAGTTTTCTTTTCTTTTCTTTTTTTATCCAGAATTTAGATGGGAGTGTCCTAAGTAATATGAAATACTCCATACTGGAATAACACACTCTATAATCTTCTTACTTCATCCATGTAAGTTCCTTTCTCCCTCAGGAAGCTGGGCTGAACAACCCAGGACTTGGGGACTTTGCACAGGATGGTGGTGAGCGAGCCCTGCAGGCTTTCTCCCCTCCCCCACACCCTGCCTATTCCCTTTGCTCTCTTATGATTTCTTTCACATGGCATTGTTCAAAATCAAATTTGTATTTCATTCAAAACACACGAGCTACCATTTTAGCTGATAATGAATATAATGCAATATAATTATACTGCCTTCCTAATTAAGTATCACACAGTCCTAAGTATTGGAAACTATTTATTGTCATTTAAGTCATTACTAAGAGCCAGGCACTACATGTTTTACATGTCTTTTCTCATTTCATGCAGTGAAGTAAGTATCACCATCCCCATTTTAGTTGAAGAAATGGAAGTACCAAGAGGTTAACAACTTACTAAGGCAAATGGAAGGGGAAAGGTTAGGTGGATGCTTTCCCACCCAATAAGTCTAAACAGCAACTTGAAATGAATAGAAGTTAGCCAGCAAGGGCAAAAGTAGACCAGAGTAGAGGGCGAAAGAGTATTGCTTTGTAGGATGTGAGAGAAGGTCAATATGACAAGCATGTGAGTTTCAAGGAGAAAATGATTCTGAAGGTTCTTATGAGCCACTGACAAGCTGAATTCTAAGGAGAAGGAGAAGGCATTGTAGGTTTTTAACCATGGAGAATGGCATGGTTAAACTGTCTCTTATAAAGATTAGTCTGCTAGTGCTGGGAAGAACAGTCAAAGGGAAAGACGGGAGATAAGACTGATTAGGAAGGCCATTTCAGGGAAGGAGATGAGGGGATGGACGCTGAACCTGATTAATATTAATGGTGGAGAGAAATGGAGAAAGTTCAGAGATAATTTTAAAGTAGAAATGCAGGACTGGAGTCTTAATCTGGGATATAGTATGGTCTATTTATTAAGAATATGTGGATGGACCTCAAGGGTGTCATGCTAAGCAAAATAAGTCAGGTGGAGAAGGACAGATACCATATGTTTGCACTCATAGGTCTAACAGGAGAAACCTAATGGAGGACCAGGGGGAGGGGAAGAGGGAAAGAGTTGGAGAGAGAGAGGGTTGCAAAACCTGAGAGACTATTGAATGCTGAAAACGAACTGAGGGTTGAAGGGAAGGGGGAGGGGGGAAAAGAGGTGGTGGTGATGGAGGGGGGCACTTGTGGAGAAGAGCACTGGGTGTTGTATGGAAACCAATTTGACAATAAACTATAAAAAATTAAAGATAAATAAAAATGAAAAAATAAAAAAAAAGAATATGTGATCTGAGGACAGATAAGTAGTGGGTAATCTACCTCCACTACTTCTCAGCTTTGTGGCCTGGTCAAGTCACCAAAGTGCTATACACCTAAGTGTTCTCAGTTGTAAAATGTGTTGTGACAGGGCTCGCCTGAGCTAACACACATAAAGCACTTAGAATGGTACGTAACAACAGCAAGCCCTTAAAACATATTAGCTATCATTTCTCTGTACAGGAATCTAACTTTCTGACATAAAAGTGCTCTCATTCACCAAGCCTGTATTCAGGGCCTACAAGGTCCCAGTGGTTCATTCACTCTTTGGAATTCAGGTTTTTTTCATCTGTAAAATGACTGCCTTAGAGAAGTTCTCTGGGTAGGTTCCAGCTGAAACCTGGTTGGACTAATGTTCATTAGCACAGGGACTACCATGCTGATTAAGTTGCAGTTAAGGGAAAAGTGACTCAATTCACTAACCAGGCCTCTGTGTGTCATTTGTCAATCCTCTTCTGTAAGTGGGAAGCAGGGAACAGGAATGTAATTGATTCCGCAACTCTGAGTGACTTCCTATTTAACTGCAGAGCAGGAGAATTTACTTTAGAGCACTTAATGAGTTAGCAAGGATGTGCCACAGGATAACAAAGTTTACCTGGGCAAACGGAAGTTTGCTTTCTGAGATGTTATTACCGTGCTCTAAGCAAAGCAGTGTGAGTCAAAGGCAGAATGTGAGAAACATAACCAGCCACGGTGTTGGTGTCAGAGCCTCATAGGAGGAATAAAAGACAAGTGTCCTATGGCTGGGGGTCATTAGTGCAGGCAGACAAGTAGGGCTGGGAAACTTTCAAGTGTTAAAAGTGTTTAAACGAATTTCCTGCTGAGTTGAATAATTCAAGTCAGAGCTTCAGGGTACTAAACACTGTCTCTTTCTCTTGAGAGGCTGAGAAAGAATGATTAAAAACTAAAAAGGTTATAAGATATAATATTAGCTCTCACATGCTGAGCACTTACTATGTACTACGTTTGGTGATTCACATGTATGTTTACTCCCAGCTCTCGTGTCAACCCTTCGAGTTAAAAATACAGCTGATATTCGGAGGAGGGAAGTAAGGTCCACAAAGCTCATGTCTTTCACCAAGCCCATATGGATACTTTGTGGTGCAACACAAGATTCAGGTTCAAAACAATCTGCCTCCAGTGCACTCAGTCTTTCTACCACTATGTATTTTGTTTAAATTATACCGTTAATGAAAAAACGTATAACTGTTTTGGGAGGGAAACACAAATTTCTATGAGAAGCAGACCCCTGATCATCTCAACATTGAATTACTGATAATATCTTGAAGCATTTTACTAGGTCATATGCCATCTTTTCTTTAAAATTTTTTTATTGAGGTATGATTGACACACAGAAAGCTGTACATATTTTATGTATGTAATTCCATGAGCTTAGGGATAAGTATTCACCCATGAAACCATCATTACTGTCAACATCATAAATTATCTGTCACTTCCCAAAATTTCTACATTCCCCCTTTATCATTTTCTATCACTCACTCATTCACTCATTTGTGTGTGTGGATAAGAACACTTAACATAGATCTAACATACTAGCAAATTTAAGTATATGATACAGTTAGCTATTGGCATTGTGCTGTATAGTAGGTAGCTAGAACTATTTACCTAGCATAACTGAAATGTGTAGCCTTTGACCATCACTTCTGTATTTACCCTTACTCCCCAGTTCCTGGAAACTACCCATTCTACTTTCTTCTTCTGTGAGTTTCATTATTTTAGAATGCACATATTGGTGAGACAATGCAGTGACTGTCATTCTGTGTCTGGCTTATTTCACTTAGCAGAACATCCTTCAGATGCATCCATGCTCTAGCAATTCTTGATGTACCAATGTTTTAAAAGTTACATTTGTCTTTGACTTCTTCCATTATATTTAAGGACAGAAATTCTTTATTATAAGGAAAATTAATAAATGTATTTATTTTCTACTTTTTATTTCTCCTCAATATATCCCAAATTACTCTTTTTATTGGGGGGGGATTAAAAAGATCAGAATAAATTGGATGGGTGATACTTTTCTCAGCAGAGTGGTGCTCGGAAGTTACTTCTGTCTCAAAGGAGAATGTGAAAGCTCAGAAACTGGTACCTGGCAGGAATCAAAGTGATCAGGAGGATTTGATAAAAATGAGGCACTTCTGGTAGAGGAAGGTGTGGCATCTGAAAAGCCCAGGAGAAGAAGACAACAGTATCCATGAGATTACTAGTCCCAGGACCAGGACAGAATTCCCCCTGTCTCAGGTGTGTGACCAGGGACATCACTAACAGCCCTTTGAAGACTAGTAAATCTGAGATTATATATAGACATAGACAAATCTCAGCCCTGGGAAACATAACAAGAAGCACACTAGGATTAGTTATTAGAGAAAGAGAAATACTGAGTGTTTTGCAAATGAATGCAGGAAGACAAAAAAAAAAAAAAAAGAAAATCCATTTTCCTGAATGGACACAGAGAAGTGTCTTTTTCCCTTTGTTGTATTGCATATTTATCCTAATGCAAAACAGTCCTCAGTAGGCAGAATTTAGAAGTAACAGTAACAGAATACTAACAGGGCTCTAAGCAGAAATGATAATCCATTATTATCAAGGACATATGAGGACCACTGTTGTCAGCATAATTTTCGAGATTATTTTTATTAGCAGCAATGTGGTCAGTCCAAATTAGGCAGTAGGGGCTCCAAGATCAGGGTACTGGTAAAAAGGTCTGGGATCAAAAACATAACTTGGTTGCTGGTGCAGCTGCTCTAGAAAAGAGCATGGCAATACTCAAAAAACTAAACGTACATTTGCCATATGATCCAGCAATTTCACCCCAAAGAAAAATACACCCAAGAGAAGAGAAAGCTGGAATATAAACAGGTATTTTCCCACCAACATTCACAGAAGCATTTTTCACAACAGCCAATAGTGGGAAAAAACTCAGGAATCCACTAACAGACAAATGGATAAATGAGATGTGATACATGTATGCAAAGGGACTATTATTCAGCCTTAAAAAGGAAGAAAATTCTGGCACGTGATACAACATAGATGAGCCCTGAGACATTTTGCTGAGTGAAATAAGCCAGTCACAGAAGGACAAATGTTATATGATCCTATTTATATGAGGAATCTAGAGTAGTAAAAGTCATACGGTCAGAAAGTAGCAGGGTGGTTGCTGGGAGCTGGTGTTTAATGGACATAGCGTTTCAGTTCGGGAAGTTGGAAAAATTCTGGAGATGGATGGCAGTGATGGTTGCACAAAAATGTGAACACACTCAATGCCACATAACTGTACGTCTACTGACAACAAGGGTAAATTTTATGTTGTTTTTATTTTCCCACAAGAAAAAAATGTAGATATACATATATTAAGCTTAGGACCTTCATCATAGCAGTATGTGTCATATGGACATTAATATTATTTAGTTTTATTAAAATATCACAAACCTATTAAATTAATGATGTAAGATTTGATGTTGGTTTTATAATCTCATAATTATTAAAGATTTTATAAATTTAGAATAGCTATTCATACATTGTTTACAAATAATTATAGACATATAATAATAATTTAAAGAAAAATTTAACTTGCCATTTGTAGCTAGAAAATTAAGATTGGAGCCTAAGAATTGTTTAAACTGGAGCCACTATTTTATTTTTTATTATTTTTTTTAAACATTCATTTACTTAAGTTGAGAGAGAGACAGAGAGCACAAGTGGGGAAGGGGCAGAGAAAGAGCCTCCCCAGCAAGCTCCGCACTGTCAGTGCAGAGCCCAGCACAGGGTTTGATCTCACAGTGAGATCATGACCTGAGCTGAAATCCATGGTCAGACACTTAACCGGCTGAGCCACCCAGGAGCTCCTGGAACTACTATTTTATCGTCACTATACATATATAACCTGATTATACATACACCTTTCTTAACTATTTTTAAAAAAAGACTTCATTTTTATAGCAACTTAAGATTTACCACTAAATTGAGAGGATCTTTATTAATTATTTGCCGTTTTCTTAATTACATATAGTTGATCAGTTATGATGGGTCATCTAATGACTTCCTTTGACTCTCAAATTATATTCAGGGATTGAAGTTGAAATGCCTGATATTTTAGATACAATAGTCCTCTGATTGCGGCATGTTTGCCCGGGAAGACACTATAGTTCACCGAGTCAGCCAGGTCCCAGTCATGCTGACAACACCAGTTACCCTAACGGCACTTCATCAGGAGCTGGCCTGCCTGTTGTGACCCCATCTTGCAAAATATCCCCTGGGTAGTACTTGTGACGGACTTGGCTACAGCAAACTGGTTATTACAAAAGTCTCCTGCAGATTGCACCTAGAATTCTGATTGAGATAAAGTATACCTGCCCCCCTAATTCTTTCCTCTCTTAAAACCTGACCATCAAGTCTAAGTAGGTGAACTTGTCTAAGTGTGTGGGCCACTAGGAGCACTAAAAAGTTTTAGAAAAATGCTCCTGCAGAAGTGACTGAAGTGGTTATTTAGAAGTGAATTTTTTAGATAGGTTAGTGGACATGTTGCCCTTTTCTTTAATGGCTTTATTTTTACTGATGACAATGGAGTAACACCTGCAGTCCAGGAATTACTATAATAATGTCATAAAAGACACAAGTCCAGGCATCAAGTTGTCACTGATCTTCCATGTAGACAGTACAGGTTACAAGTGAAATGCAATAGAAAAACTAAGTACTGGCTCTCAATTAAGTTAATAGACAATATTAAAAATTCAAATGTGTGTATTCTTTATCATAATACTTACCCATTATATCTGGGTGCAGGTCAACCTGACTGGGGAGAGTTTGTTTTGCTGTGATCAATAGCTATAGCCATTTAGTTAAAAAACAAATAAACTTTGACCCTCCATTAAAAAAATTTTTTTTAATATTTATTTATTTTTGAGACAGAGAGAGACAGAGGGTGAATGTGGGAGGGGCAGAGAGAGTGAGACACAGAATCTGAAGCAGGCTCCAGGCTCCAAGCTGTCAGTACCGAGCCCAATGTGGGCCTTGTATCCACGAACCTTGAGATCATGACCTGAGCCAAAGTCAGATGCTTAAAAGACTGAGCCACCCAAGTGCCCTGACCCTCTATTTTTAAGAATTTGAATTATAAAATCAGTTTTCTCATGTGTTTATTTAGATAATTAGTAGGTTTAACATTGGCAATTAAAAATAAAATAGGTATAAATCCTTAATATATGTTTGAAAATTTGTTTAAAGTCAAATGTCCATTTCTTCTAGTTACTTCCATAGCTATTTATCACCAGACCTCCATACTTTGTGTCTTTAGCACAGTGCGTTTTCGAATACTATGCCAGAGGTTATGGATCATACAAGACAGACATATTCCAGTGTGTCTTTAAAATGAGAGGTCTTCTCCCCAAACCCAGCAAAAGAAAAGAAATAATAAAGATCAGAGCAGAATTAAACAAGATAGAATCCACAAAAACAATTGAACAGATCAGTGAAACCAAGAGTTGCTTTTTGAAAAAATAAACAAAATTGATAAACCTCTAGCTAGACTCCTCAGAAAGAAAAGAAAGAACACTCAAATAGACAAAATCACGAAAGAAAATAGAGCTATCACAAAAGATCCCTCAGAAATACAAGCAATCATCAGAGATTACTATGAAAAATTATGTGCCAACAAACTGGACAATCTAGAAGAAATGGACAAATTCCTAAACACACATGCACTATCAAAATTCAAATGGGAAGGGATAGAAAATCTGAACAGACCCATAACCAGTGAAGAAATTGAATTGGTTATCAAAAGTCTCCCAACGAATAAAAGCCCAGGGCCAGATGGATTCCCAGGGGAATTCTACCAGCCATTTAAAGCAGAGTTAACGCCAATCCTTTTCAAGCTATTCCAAAAAATAGAAATGGAAGGAAGACTACTGGACTCATTCTACGAAGCACATATCACTTTGATTCCCAAGCCAGGCAGAGACTCAACAAAAAAAAAGAGAACTATAGGCCAATATCCTTAATGAATACACAGATGCAAAAATACTCAACAAGATACTAGCTAATCGAATTCAACAGCATATAAAAAGTATTATCCATTATGATCAAGTGGGATTTATTCATGGGTTACAAACCTGGTTCAATATTTGCAAATCCATTAATGTGATAATTCACATTAACAAAACAAAAGAAAAAAATCATATGATCCTGTCGATAGATACAGAAAATGCATTTGACAAAATACAACATCTCTTCTTAATAAAAACCCTCGAGAAAGTTGGGATAGAAGGAACTTACTTAAACATCATAAAAGCCATTTACGAAAAGCCCACAGCCAATGTTATCCTCAATGTGGCATAGCTTCCCCCCCTGAGATCAAGAACACGACAGGGGTGTCCACTCTCACCACTGTTGTTTAACATAGTGCTGGAAGTCCTAGCATCAGCAATCAGAAAATAAAAGGAAATAAAAGGCATCAGAATTGGCAAAGAAGAAGTCAAACTTTCCCTTTTCATAGATGACATGATAGTCTACATGGAAAACCCGATCAAGTCCACCAGAAGCCTTCTAGAACTGATCAATGAATTCAGTAAAGTTGCAGGGTACAAAGTCAATGTATAGAAATCAGTTGCATTCTTATACACCAAAAATGAAGCAAAAGAGGAATCAAGAAACAGATCCCATTCACAATTGCACAAAAAATCCTTAAAATACTTAGGAAGAAACCTAATCAAAGATGTAAAAGACCTGTATGCTGAAAACTAT